>NC_091455.1:124575494-124891744 GCF_027789765.1 Dendropsophus ebraccatus | reverse complement strand
CTGGGTCACTTAAAGTGCGATATGGGTCCCTTTAAGAGCGACCTGGGTCCCTTTAAGAGCGAAATGGGTCCCTTTAAGAGCGAAATTGGTCCCTTTAAAAGCGACCTGGGTCCCTTTAATAGCTACCTGGGTCCCTTTAAGAGCGACTTGGGTCCCTTTAAGAGCGATTTGGGTCCCTTTAAGGGCGATCTGAGTCCCTTTAAGAGCGACCTGGGTCCCTTTAACCCCTTAACGACAAAGGGCGTATATTTACACCCTGCTGTCGGTAAGGGCATTCAGAACGGTGTCGTGGCTATTAGCAGGCACGGAGCGATCGCCATGCCCGCTAATCAGGTAATCAGATGCAGCTGTCAAAGTTGACAGCTACATATGATTACCGTATGCAGCCGTTCCCTGGTGTCTAGTGGCGGAGATCGCCCCCCGGGACGTTGTCCCAGAGGAGTGATCTCCGTGTCTGTTGCCGGCCGGGGTCTTCTCCAAAATGGTGCTGATGGCTCGGCACTCGTTTGATTTTGGCTGCAGCAGCCGAAAGCAAACGAGTGTCGATCTCATTGATCTATGCTGCATATCTAGTGTAAAATAAAAAAAGGGATGTTTTCAATCAAAAGCTCCCTCCCCTAATCAAAGTCTGAATCACCCCCCTTTTTCCATGTAATAACTAAACGTAAACAAATAAATAATTAAACTTGTTTGCTATCGCTGCGTGCATAATCGCCAATACTATTGATTTATCACATTCCGGTTCTCGCACGATAAACGGTGTACCAAAGTGCGCATTTTTGGTTGCATCAAATCCAGAAAAATTGTAATAAAAAACGATCAAAAAGTTGCATATGCGATAGAAAGAACACATTATGGCGCAAAAAATGACACCTCACACAGCCTCATAGACCAAAGGATAAAAGCGCTATAAGCCTGGGAATAGAGCAATTTTAAGGAACATATATTATAAGTGCAAGTGCTCTGGCCTTTTAAGCACAAGGAGGAAAAAACGAAAATGCAAAAATCAAAATTGGTTCTGTCCTTAAGGGGTTAAGAGCGACCTGGGTCCCTTTAAGAGCAACCTGGGTCCCTTTAAGAGTGACTTGGGTCCCTTTAAGAGCGACTTGGGTCCCTTTAAGAGTGAAATGGGTCCCTTTAAGAGCAAAATGGGTCCCTTTAAGAGCGAAATGGGTCCCTTTAAGAGCAACCTGGGTCACTTTAAAAGAGACCTGGGTCCCTTTAAGAGTGACCTGGGTCCCTTAAAGAGCGACTCGGGTCCCTTTAAGAGCTACTTGGGTCCCTTTTAGAGCGACCTGGGTTCCTTTAAGAGCGACTTGGGTCCCTTTAAGAGTGACTTGGGTCCCTTTAAGAGTGTTTACCACCTAAAGGGACCCAGGTCGCTCTTAAAGGAAACCATGTTGCTCTTAAAGGGACGCGACCCAAGTTGCTCTTAAAGGGACGGCACCCAGGGTTAAAGTTTCTCCTAAAAGAAAGTCACTGGTGAAGGGGCGCTCTTTTCAAGCACTATGTATTTCCCTGGAAATGCAAATCTAGTTAAACATGGTGTAAAGTAGAATTGTCTTAGTTGCCCCTAGCAACCAATCAGAATCCACCTTTCATTACTCACAGATTCTTTGGAAAATGAAAAGTGGAATCTGATTGGTTGCTAGGGGCAACTAAGACAATTCTACTTTACATACGTTTGATAAATCTCCCCCAGTGTTTTCAGGAACGAGTGTATAAGCAAACTAGGGGCTATGTGATGGGCACTCGCTTCGCCCCTAGTTTCTCTAATCTTTTTATGGGGCGTTTTGAGGCGAGTGTCCTCGCACAGTCCAGTCATTATAGCAGGTTATGTTTGTATTATCGTCGTTACATTGACGATTTGTTTATTATTTGGGGAGGCTCGAAAGACGAAGCTAACATTTTAGTTGAAGAACTGAACTCTAATCAGTGGGGGATAAAATTTACATAGCATTTTGGTACTAACAATATTGACTTCCTAGACTTGGAAATAATGAAAAATGATGAGTGTGGGATCACGACTAGGACACACTTTAAAAGTGTAGATGTAAATAGCTTTCTGGAATACAATAGCTGTCACTTGCCCCAATGGCTTAGAAATTTGCCCTTCCGGCAATGCCAGAGAATTAGAAGGAACTGTACAACAAAAAATTATTATATACAGCAATATAAGGTTTTGAACATTATGTTCCGGGAAAAGGGGTACCTTAAACCTACAGTATATTAAAAAAAAGCTTATAATATAAACAAGAGTACCACGCAAAATGAGATTTTAACTTATATGAAAAAAAGATGTAAGAAAAGGATAGAGGTAATAAAGAATAAACAAAACAATGATAGATTTGACTTCTGTTTTGTGACTGAATATAATTGTGGGGCTACTAGTATTAAGAGATATCTTCGAAAAATCTGGAATATTTTGCTAGATGATCCGATATTGAGACCATTGATACCGAAAAATCCCAGTATTATTTAAAAAAAAAAAAAGGGCACGGTAAGATGCCAACATAGCCGCTGCCTGTGTTGTGACTGGATACCTTCTACTCCTGGGACATCTTTTTAATCTAATACTACAGAAGTTTTTCCAGTACGTGGAACCTGTAGCTGCGGCTTCCAGTTCGTTGTTTACTTACGGAAGTGCAGCTGTAGACTTCAATATGTGGGCCGCACCATTCAGACATGGCGGTGCCGCATGAATAAGCATCGTTCCAACATTAAAAAAACCTTCCTTTTACATAGTGAGTCCAAATACTTTTTTATAAAACACCAGTGACCCAGCGGATCTTACCTTGACAGTGCTAGAGCAGATTCCAAAGGATAGATCTGATAGATACAGACAACTGATTTATCGAGTCCTTTTGGATTTTTAAATTGTCCACTCTTAGTCCATACGGATTAACTGAAACTATTGAAAGTACCAGGCTTTTAATATCCAGTTTTATATTTATATCCTTTGTTGCATTGGGACTTTTTATATTTGTGTTACTTTTGTCTCTGGTTACTGGGAGGGGTGGGTTCTATTTACCTCTCACCTGTGTTTTTTTTGTCATGTGATGATTAGAGATGAGCGGATTTCCCGAAGTTCAGGTTCGTATGGACCTGAACTATCGGCATCTGACTCCCGCTGTCTGCCGACTCTGTGCAGCGGGTGGATACAGCCTAAGTAACGCCTAGAAAACTGGGATACAGCCATTAGCATAGGCTGTATCCCAGTTTTCTAGGCGGTCCTCAGGCTGTATCCACACGCTGCATGGAGACGGCAGACAGCGGGAATCAGATGCCGATAGTTCAGGTTCATACTCACCCGAACTTCTGGAAATTCACTCATCTCTAGTGATGATGTCAATGTGCCTATGTGTGCTATATAAGTATGTTTTTTACAATGCTTTGATGTCAGACACTTGAGAAAGGGATCGGTGCAATCTCGAAACATGTTGTGTTATTTTTTAATAAATTTTTAGTACTTTAGTTTGCCTTGCTTCTTTACCTAGACCTGCGCTCTTTGGACCCAGTTGTGGAGTGGAGGATTTTGTTAATGAAAGTACCACTAGGGCTTCTTTTGCTTGGTGGTAAAAAGTGTCCTTTTGGTCTCTATCAATATGCATTTGTTACTGTATACCCTTTATCAACTGTATAAGGTACAGCAGAGTGCACTTTCCTATACAAATGGCCAGTGGCCACCACAAAAAATGTCAGTCGTGCAGTATCCTTTTAATTAGACTTTGACCTTAAGGGAGATGCATGTTTGTACAGTGGCATTTATCAAAGCCTTCAGTCCGATTGAAGGCTTGAACAATGTATTCATAAAGGCTCTAACAATGAAATTACCATCATAAAACACAAAAATGCATTAATTTTAGTGTTACTTATCTTTTGGAAAGATCTGCTAACTTTTTCTTTATAGCAGATTAACAAAATACTGTATTTTTGTGCTGAACACTAACTACTAGAGATGAGCGAACTTCAAATTTAAGTCTGGGTTCAGAGAAGTTGCCAAACCGCTCCCCATGTCTGAAAAAGTTTATTGCCTATGGCTGTATATTCGTTTTGCAGGACTCCTAAGGGTGTCATCCAACTGTCCCAGACACAGAGAGTTAAATGCTGAGTGTTCGGGTTCAGAGAAGTTACCAAACACAGACTTAAACCTAAAGTTTTTTTCCCCTATACTAACTACTACACACTCAAACTGACCCAAAAGGGAGGCCTCCCTCAAAACCACACCACCCACATAGCTAAGAAGCACACTGATAAAGTCGTGCTACATTGGACATTGGGAAAAAGATCACTGATCTCAGGGAGACCAGCCAAAGAAAACACTGTCAGCTGCCGGTCAAAGCGCCCAATACAGTAAAAAACCTAGATGCATTGCTCCTTGGGAAATAGAAATATGCAAAAAATAGCCTGTGGAGCCTCATTTACAAGTCTCAAAACACAGAACTAGCCAGAGATGATGAGGGAAGACCAAGGCCAGGTATTCATCCACAGACTGCCAAAAAAAACACTGTCGGCTGTGGTTTCCCATATGGCTCCACCAGGCATTGCTGCCACCTAGCTAGAATCCTTCTCCGCACAGCTGTCTGTGGTTGGATACCTGGCCTTGGTTTTTCCCTTTTCATTACATTGACTTATAGGGCAACTTAATATGGTGGTTTTGGTGGTTTCCCTACAGGAGCTGCCCCTTGGCTGCCTCTTCCTGAAGGGATAGCTAGCTAGTCCTGTGTTTTTAGACTTGTAAATAAGGCTCCACAGGCTATTTTGTGCATACAAATTCAGAAGAGAACGGGTGTTCTTTTCCTTTAAAGAACAGATGTTTTTCTCTGAATTCATTAATTAACCCCTTTGCGTCCCATGATGTTCCTCGTATGTCATGGTGGCGCGAGGGGGGTTAAGAGAGGGGTCCGCTCTGAATGGCACTGCTGATAGCAGCCGGAGAGTGCCTTTATCAGCTAGATTAGCACTGACGCTGATCCCAGCTCAGCAATACATTGCTCTGGGCTGCAGCAGCCCAGTGCAATGTATCACTGACCTCATTGATTAGTGCTTTGTATATATACAGCATTGATCTCTATGAGAGATCAGTGCTGTGTATATAGAAGTTCCCCAGGGGAACTTTTAGTTAATGTTAAAAAAAAATTATTAATAAAAAATCCCGTCCCCTAATAAAAAAATCAAATCCCCCCTTTTCCCATTTTATAAACAAAATAAATAAATAAACATATTCGGTATCGCCACGTGCATAATCACCCGAACTATGAAATTATCAAATTGCTGATCTTGCATGGTCAATGCCGTAAGCGCCAAAAAATTCCAAATTGCAAAATTTCAAATTTATGGTCGCATTAAATGCAGAAAATTGTAATAAAAAGTGGTCAAAGTGACCTCACACAGCCCCATAGAAAAAAAACAAAAGCATTATAAGGATGGTAATAGAGCAATTTTAAACACATTTTGGTTTTTTTAACCCTTTAAGGACCGTGCTAACTTTCGTTTTTGCGTTTTCGTTTTTTCCTCCATGTGCTTAAAAGGCCATAGCACTTGCATTTTACACCTACAGACCCACATGAGCCCTTATTTTTTGCGTCACTAATTGTACTTCGCAATGACAGGCTGAATTTTTCCATAAAATATGCTGCAAAACCAGAAAAAAATTATATGCGCAGTGAAATTGAAAAAAAAAACGTAATTATTTTTCTTTGGGGGGGCTTCATTTTTACGCCGTGTGTCCTATGGAAAAACTTAGTTGTTATATATGTTCCTCAAGTCATTACGATTAAAACGATATGTAACATGTATAACTTTTATTGTATCTGATGGCCTGTAAAAAATTAAAACCATTGTTAACAAATATACGTTCCTTATAATCGCTCTATTCCCAGGCTTATAGAGCTTTTATCCTTTGGTCTATGGGGCTGTGTCATTTTTTGCGCCATGATGTGTTCTTTCTATCGGTACCTTGATTGCGCATATGCGCCTTTTTGATCGCTTTATATTACATTTTTTCTGGATTTGATGCGACCAAAAATGTGCAATTTTGCACTTTGGGATTTTTTTGCGCTTACACCGTTTACCGTGCGAGATCCGAAATGTGATTAATTAATAGTTCGGGCAATTACGCACGCGGTGATAAAAAACATGTTTATATATTTATTAATTTTTATTTGTAAAATGGGAAAAGGGGGGTGATTCAGACTTTTTTATTAATAAAAACACTTTTTTTTAACTTTCCCTTACAGTAATATGAAGCCCCCTGGGGGACTTCTATATACACAAAACTGATCTCCCATTGAGATCAATCCTGTGTATATAATAGAGCAATGATCCATCAGATCGGTCCTCTATTATAATGGTCTGCTGCAGACCATCTGAATAGATTGCCGAGCCGGGATCAGCGTCATTCCGACAATGAGCCCTGGCCGGCTCATTAGAACGGATCGCATCGCGGGGGGAGATCCCCCACTGGACACCAGGGAGAGGGGGCACAGCTGCTATTCAAATGCAGCTGTCAGCTTTGACAGCGGCATTTGAATAGTTAATTAGCCGGCCGCGGCGATCGGCTGCGCCAGCTAATACACGCGGTCCCTGGCTGCACATAGCAACCGGGGACCGCGCGCTGCCGAGAGGGCTCACGCCGGGAGCCCTCTCTGTTTACTCTTAACAGCCGCATGATGGGTATACCCGTCATGCGTTGTTAAGAGGTTAAACGTCAAATAAAATTAAAAGTTATACAAGTTGCCTATTGTTGTAATTGTACTGATGTGAGGAACATAGAGAACATGTCAGTTTTACCATAGGCAAATGGCGTAAACACCAAACTGCCTGAAATTAAGGGTCCCTTCACACCTACTGGATCCACAGCGGATCTCACTGCGGATTCAAAGCGAGAACCGCTGCGGATCCGGTACCAATTACCCCTATGATAGCACATATTCGCATTTTAACCCCTCGCTGTCCGCAGCCCCGCCGCATTAGCCAATCCTCGGCCGCATCCCCCATCTCCGGCCGCATCCCCCCATCCCCCGCCGCATCCAGCAGCGGGACAGGAGCCGGGAGCCTCACTGCAGCCACGCCGCTGAGCAGGTACTTTATGCTCTCGGCGGCGGGCTGCAGGATGCGGCCGGGGATGCAGGCTGCTGGATGCGGCGGGGGATGCGGCGGAGATGGGGGATGCGTCCGAGGATGGGCTAATGCGGCGGCGGGGCTGCGGACAGCGAGGGGTTAAAGCACATATTCACAGCGGGATGTTAATCCCGCTGCGAATATGTGCTATTATAGGGGTGAATGGTACCGGATCCGCAGCGGTTCTCGCTTCGAATACGCAGAAGTGAGATCCGCTGTGGATTCGGTAGGTGTGAAGGCACCCTAAAACAAATTCCTTTTTTTTTCCATTTGACAGCTCAAATGATTTTTTCCCTGGTTTTGGAGCATATTTTATGGGAAAATTAAGTCTGTCATTGCAAAGTACAATTGGTGTCGCAAAAAAAAAGGGGCTTATGTGGGTCCGTAGGTGAAAAAATGCAAGTGCTATGGCCTTTTAAACATAAAGAGGAAAAAGCAAAAGTGCAAATATGAAAATTGTCTTTGTCCTTAAGGGGTTAACAATTAGTTCAATGGGAACTACAGCAGCAGATTCACACAGTGCATTGATCTAGGGTCGTTGTTCAATTGTGGCCATAGAAATAATGTTAAGAATAACGGACTCAACGGTTTACACACATTATTCTTTTTTTAACTGTCCTTTTCCATTAAAGTCTATGGACCTTTTTAATTAGAGACAGTAAAATAAAATAATGTTCCAATGGATAATTTTGCAAAATTACCTGTAGGAGCATTCTAAACAATGACGGTTCAGGGAAGAAAAAGAGTGCTGCACCTCACATTTATGGCTGATACTAGTACCTCTTGGCTGCATAAAAAACATCAGAATTCTGTATGTGAATTGATCAAGCCACACTGCCCCATGTACCTTGTGCAGTGTGGACTTAGTGTAGGGACCCATGTGTATCAGATACATGGGGCAGTGTGGCTTGATCAATTCACATACAGAATTCTAATGTTTTTTATGCAGCCGAGAGGTACTAGTATCAGCCATAGGTGTGAGGTGCAGCACTCTTTTTCTTCCCTGAACCGCATTCTAAACAATGAACAGTATTTGCTACTCAAAACAAAGTAGGTTGTTTGTACATTTTATGAACATAGCCGTGGGCTATATGTTCACACTAACTTAGTTATTACTGCATATGTGTATAATGATTCCCCCATCACTCAAGACAGTTCCCAGTCCTTTTTTTTTTTTTAGTTAAATTTTCGTATATTTCATCGCTTGAAGGAAATGTGTATATAGACAAAAAAATTTAACAAAAAAATGCAATAGGTTATTGCAAGACACATAAGAATTCTAGTGGTATGCTGTCAAACTATTTGGCCCAGAACTGCCTTATTTTAAGTGGGCATGGGGACTACTGACATCCAATCACTTAGCATGCTAATCAACTACCTATAGCCACATTTGTACACAGGACCTTGCTGCCATGTTGGCAGAACGGCACAGCAACCTCAGTTAAACACACAGAAACATGTCACATAGCATTAAAAGTACAATACAATGCAAAGGTATTCAACACTCCCTGCACAAAGAGGCACAAAGGGTCAATAAATTTTATGGCAATTCACATACAGAATTCTGTGGCATGACCCTGCCGCGTCACAGAATGGCCGATCTTATACGTAGTGTGAACCCGGCCTAAGGATACATTCACATGTACAGGATCCGCAGCAGATCCGCAGCAGATTTGATTATGCAGATTTGATGCTGTGCTCAGTTATTTAGATCAAATCAGCTGCGCATCTGCACCATCAAATCCACTGCGATACGGTACGCATGAAGCTACCCTAAAAAGCAAAATCTTGATATACAGTTTTTATTGTGCATATTATTTTTGTAATTGCTTTATAAGCGTGCTCACACTCCTAGGTCTCATATTGTGCTTCAATTAAATATGCAACATTTACAAGGCTGCTCTGGCAGTCTCCCTTGTACTCTTGTAATCAAAATGCCATATTAGATGTTGGCTGCCTTCCTAACATTTGCTCAACAAATGCATCTGAAGTATAGAATGGTAAACTCACATTAATAATCATACTCATGTTTTCTTATGAGACAGTAATTCAGAAAGTGAATCGATTGCACACAGGTGACTATATTGTAGTTAAAAACTAGTTTTTCAAACCTTTATAAATAATTTAAAATAAGGGTTGAATCAAAATTGTTATTGACTCTTCTTTGTATACAGTACATCATTTCTTCAAGTTTCTATCATTGTGCTAAGTCTATTTTATAAAAATAGCTCACACTTTATTGTCAACAATGTCTTGCGCAAAGCAGCCATGGCAAGAGGATAAATGTATTGTACAGTACTCCTCTTAAGTAAACTAGAAACCAGCACTATGTGAGATAGTCAGGGCTGCTGTCAGTCAATGCTGAAAAATCAGTGGCATAACTTCCCTTTTGATTTATTTGCAGTTTACTGGTCTACTACCAACTGGTGACCAATACATTATTACCATATTTAGAGATTCAATTCAATTGGAATTTTTAATTTTAAAAATAGGACTCATTGAAATTTGATAATTTTTTCCTTAGGACCAATCCAGCACAGGATCAAACAATAGTCCCTGCTCCTGTGCATTGAGCAGTGAGGTAAAAACTATATGCTTAGCACTAAGTGTCAGGCTGCTTCGAGGTAAGTGGGAATGCTGAATGTTTGACAGCCAGGGCTATAATAGGAATATTTGTGGCATGCTCTGTAGTTCAACATATTTGTAAGCTCCTGCTCTCAAGCCATTATAGAGAGAAATCTGTCAATCATGAATACACTAGACTATAGTGCATGTGCAGTGTCCCAGAACATGCAGACTACTACTCCTATTATGGCCATTTCTCTTGCTGTGTCAATGCCTGTTCTGGTAAGTGTTTGCACTGCAACTGCTGCTGGTTTTCCCCTAGTATTCTCTGGTAATGTGCATTCTCATGTGTATTCTCATGTATTCCTGTGTATTATTACATTGTACAGTGGTATGCAAGGCTGTTGATCACGTGACCGTGCCAGTGCCCTGTAACCATGGTTCCTCGAATGGCTGACTAGCTCTGGCCGGGAACAACCATATGACCTCCCACTTCCTCCTAACAAGTGAGTCTTCCCCCTGCTTCCAAGCAAGGAGGGTGTGTGTCGTCCCTCTCCTGCCTCAGAGGAGTTGGGCTTCTTCTCTGCAGCTCCCACTTCACCACTAGAAGTGTGGATCGAGTGCTCTGCTGTATTCCAGTCTTCGGCTGTATCTTCCTGCTCAAGTGTCCGGAGTCTTCTCTCTCATCTGGGTGTCATTCCGTTATCTCTCCTCATCGCTGCAAGGATTCACAGCAAGTATTACTCTCAAGCTAATCCACCCAGCAACGCTATTTCTCTCATACTCCTACTCCCATCATCCGGCACGTATTCTCACAGCCTATGCAGCACCACTCCTGCTTTATTTGTCAAAGCCTGCTATATACCCGGTTGCATTCGGAGAGACTGTTGCTACTAGTTACCTCATCTATAATAAAACCGCTGTTACTGAACCCTGGCATTGGTGTCCACTAACTGGTGCCCTGACTAAGTGCAGCGAAGAATCGCATGCCCATCATCACCCGCAGATTCCACAGACCGGCCCTACAGCTGTGCTGCCCTCAGGCCTATACCGTGACAAGTATAACCCCTGCAGCTGCCCCGGTCATTGCCCGCTCATAACTCCAGCACTGCGGAAGTGGCCCCCAGGGGCCAGGGTATCGCATTTTTGGCATCACAAACAGGATACAGACTGAGTTGTGCCAACTGTCAGTGTCCCCAGAACTGTACTGCTACCCCCCAGAGACTTTGCCGATTACTATGGGGGTGATTGAGGTGTTTCAGGCCCTAAACAGTACACAAGATGGCCGCCGTCTTCTTCAATTTCTGGCTGTGCCATACCCCGGAGAGGAGGGGGTTAACAGCCATGCTGCCAAAGCGCGGGAATCGTCCGGCGCCATAGACTTTCCATTGGCTGCTCCTGATTGGCCGCCTGGGCCGGATGACGTCACTGTTGCTGGGCAGATTCTGGAACCTGATCCTCCATCCTGGCGCTCCTCCCCTTCCTGCTACAAGTTCCGGCCAGAGCGTAGCAAGATGGCGGCCTACGAGGAGCACCTGCCTGCAGCCGCAGCTCCTGTGATACCGGAGCTGCCGGAGAGAAATCCTGCCTGTCTGCTAGCACCGCTCCCATCCTACAGCGACACCAGCTGGGCCGCTGCCCCGTCGGACGACGGAAGTCTTCGCCGGGCCTTCATCCTGGCCTCTGCTGATTAGAATGAGGGGCCCATACCTGAGACCAGCATTTCTCCGGGACCCGGTCACTCCAGCACCGCTGACCTCGCTTCTTGTACCGGAGGGTCCTCATCACCGGACAGCGAACATATTGTAAGTGGACCGACTCTGTTGTCCTCAGTCCCTGGCCCTAAAGGGGAGAACTCTGCTAAGGCCTTCATATCCCCGGGTCTGTGGCAATCTCCAGGGTGTGATTCGCCGCCCCTGCCGAAATGGATGCTCGGGACGGGGCCTAAGATTATGCAGCTGATCGAGGACATTCAGCAAGCCCTCGCTTCCCTGTCGCCTGCCACTACAGCTGCCACCGCTATGCCTAGCGCTACTCCTGCAGATTCCACTACAGCGGGCCCGTCTACTACAGCAGCCCCCTCTACTGCCCCCACTGCTGTGGCTAAGGCTGCCTCTTCTACCACGACCGTCACCTATCATGTGGCCCCCATCATCTCTCCTATCACCATGGTGACGCCCAGCATTGTAGTCACTACTGCATCCAGTGATGCTTCTGCTCCAGGCCCTTCACGCTATCGCTATCCATGGAAGAAGAAAAAGAAGAAGCCTACTCAGGGTCCTCCAGGACATTTCTGCTAAGTATCCTTACAGAGACCAGAGCCCTTAAACTGTTTTGTTGTCTAACTGTTTTGTTCCAGTTCCTGCAACGTTCAAGGTTCGTGCCTGGTCCTCCTGACCAAGTTCCCTGTACTAACCAGCCATGAGCTGATGGACACTTACAATAACAAAAGGTTCTCTAGTGCCTGTCCCAGAGCCTTTTACATGGACGATGTCTAATTGCCTAAAAGAGACTCTACCTAACAGAGACACTTAACCCATTCCTTCCTAATGCACTTTCCTGTGATTGTGTGTTCCACACAGGGTATTATTGCACTTATTTCATTATTGCACTTTTTTCTACCATTGCATTCCAGTGTTATCGAAGTCTTTGTATTTCCTCCTCTGAGTAAGCAAAAGGTTACATAGATTGCCTCAGAGTAGAGTGCCTCTTTTGTAAAACAGTATATTTTTCCAGTGTCTAAGTCAGACAGCTCCTCTTCTGAGTAAGAGAAGTCAGTTTACATATACCTCAGAGAAAGTCCAGTTTATGTAGGAGTGTATTTTCTCATCCAGTCTCATTATTGTGTATTATTATCGTATCTATAGCTGGAAAGATTTAGTTGAGCCAGTTCGTATGCAGATTTTTCTCAGATTTTCATTCAGATTTTTCTCAGATTTTCATTCAGATTCATGTGAGCCAGTTCTCTTCAAGACCTCGCAGTATTTGTTGTCTGTTGTGTTTCCCTTCCTTTTTGTTTCCAGTATTTGTTCGCCTCTGTCTTGTCCCAACACAGTAGTTATCACACATAGTCATACCTAACCTTCACACTTGTCCATACATACCGCACCTTGGATGCCTTTTCGTGTGTTTGGCCTGTGGAGTGCTTGTGTGTGTGATTGAGTGGTATGAAAGGGAGCTCCCCATGTATGTTTGCTTTTATTATTTTGTTCTTTTCTCTTCCAGGTATCCAAGACACTACTCAGACACACCAAGGTAGTACACAGGTCTTCACGTTCTCCTCCAGTAGGGTAACACATTTAACAGAAAACCTACTGTCTAACTGCCTGGAATATTGAGGGTCACCCGCCAGCAGTTAAGTTGTCCTGGCTTACACGTCAGATGGTTCACGCACTAGCTACCTGGTCGCCAGAGTACGATAGGCACCCCTAGGTGAAGTCCTGCCACTAGGGTTTCTCATTCTCTCTCTCTTCTCACCTGTGCCTTGGGCGTGGGAAACACACACCTCATCACACTCACTCTCATCATTCATTCCTGTTGTTTGATTGACCAGTCTATTCATGTTTGCTGCCTTCTAGATTCGCCGAGGTCGGCTCAAACTTGCTAGGGAGGTATGCAGTGTCCCAGAACATGCAGACTACTACTCCTATTATGGCCATTTCTCTTGCTGTGTCAATGACTGTTCTGGTAAGTGTTTGCACTGCAACTGCTGCTGGTTTTCCCCTAGTATTCTCTGGTAATGTGCATTCTCATGTATTCCTGTGTATTATTACATTGTACAGTGGTATGCAGGGCTGTTGATCACGTGACCGTGCCAGTGCCCTGTAACCATGGTTCCTCGAATGGCTGACTAGCTCTGGCTGGGAACAACCATGTGACCTCCCACTTCCTCCTAACAAGTGAGTCTTCCCCCTGCTTCCAAGCAAGGAGGGTGTGTGTCGTCCCTCTCCTGCCTCAGAGGAGTTGGGCTTCTTCTCTGCAGCTCCCACATCGAGTGCTCTGCTGTATTCCAGTCTTCGGCTGTATCTTCCTGCTCAATTGTCCGGAGTCTTCTCTCTCATCTGGGTGTCATTCCGTTATCTCTCCTCATCGCTGCAACGATTCATAGCAAGTATTACTCTCAAGCTAATCCACCCAGCAACGCTATTTCTCTTACTCCTACTCCCATCATCCGGCACGTATTCTCACAGCCTATGCAGCACCACTCCTGCTTTATTTGTCAAAGCCTGCTATATACCCGGTTGCATCCGGAGAGACTGTTGCTACTAATTACCTCATCTATAATAAAACCGCTGTTACTGAACCCTGGCATTGGTGTCCACTAACTGGTGCCCTGACTAAGTGCAGTGAAGAATCGCATGCCCATCATCACCCGCAGATTCCACAGACCGGCCCTACAGCTGTGCTGCCCTCAGGCCTATACCGTGACAAGTATAACCCCTGCAGCTGCCCCGGTCATTGCCCGCTCATAACTCCAGCACTGCGGAAGTGGCCCCCAGGGGCCAGGGTATCGCACATGTGCACATCATTGAAAGAACTGGTGACAAATTCATTTAGGAGACCCAGCGATGCATCTGAAGTTACAAATAAGCTTATTTATAAAGCAGAATGTGTGGCCATTCAGATGTACATTCAGAATAATTTTTTTTACTATTTGCTAGAGAAGGATTTTAGAGGTTTTATAATAATAATTATATTTAATAATAGTTCTCTTTTATAGGGGCAACTTTATAGTGCAGCTCCTGTCACTGGTTCCTATCCCTATTAGGCCTCACAATCTACATTCCAGATCCATCTTTTTGCATGTTTTAGAGTGTGGGCAGGAAACTGGATTGCAGAGCGGATAAGCACTAATTACGTTACCTGTCAGGTCCTGTGGCCAGTTTGGGAAACACAGAGGATCTGACAAATTCTCTTTAAGGCTGTTCACACTACGTAAAACTACGGTTGTAGTTCTCGCCGCCGAACTACGGCCGTAGTTTTGAGGGGTGGAACATAGCCTTATTTTCAATGGGATCCCGGCCGGAGCGTACACACATTGTACACGCTCCGACCGGGATCCCATGCAGCCGGGAAAAACTGACATGTCAGTTTTCTGCGGACGAAATTCAGTGAATTCCGTCCGCAGAAAGACCTGTCAGTTCACACAGTGAAGCGAGCGGCTCCGGCCACTTGCTTCACTGTGGGCTATGGGAAGCTCTGATGCTGGCGCACGCTGATGCGCCCGCATCAGAGCTCCGCAGCCGGAAAGATCACCCGGCCGGTACTTAAGTACCGGCCGGGATGATCTGGGCTGAGACCAGCCGTTCCGAGACACGGCCGGGGTCACGGAACGGCCGGGTGTTCACGTTATGTGAACATAGCCTAAAAGAGTACTTGTTGTCTCAGGTAACCTTTCAGGATGTCATGTGTGTACATTAGTTGTTTTTACCAGATTTCTGCTCTGTAGGTTTCATCTATTCTTCTGGCTTGTCGGATCCTGGGGCTAGTTTGTGATGCCTTGAGGAGCTGGTAGGCTCTCTTTAAGGGTAGCTTCACACGTACCGTATCGCTGCGCTTTTAACGCTGTGTTTTTATTGCTGCGTTTTTATCGCTGCGTTTTTGGTGTGATTTAAAAAAAAAAAAAACGAAGCAAAAACGCAGCAATAAAAACGCAGCATTAAAAACACAGCGATACGGTACATGTGAAGGCACCCTAAAGGGGTTAAACACTCTTGATAAACATATTGTTATGCCTACCTCTCCACGCTGCCCCGATGTTCTGATGTGGCATCTGCAGTGTCCCCCACTGACTGCATCTCCGCTACTACCAAGATGAACTTGTCTAGGGAGTGACAGCCCGCTCAGCCAATCAATGGCTGAGACAGAGCAACAAGTAATTGTCTGAGTGCGCTGTTACTGCAGTTCATCTTGGAAGTAGTGGAGCTGCAGTACTATATTTTATCCTTAAAACTGGTAAAAAGGAAGGCTTCCAAGCTATTCAGAAATTTTAATAATTAAAATGTAACCTAAAATAAAATATCACACTTATAAACACAGTGTGTAAAATAGAGATTTTAACTTAGGTGAGTATTATGCTTACATGCAGTTTTAGTTTCAATGTTCTCTCTCACAGCTTGTGCCAAGGGATGAATTCAAGCTTAGCCTGATAATTTACATTGTCTTTATAATCCTTTTATCTGTAGCTCATTTTAAAATTCAGTCACATGACTAGGTGAAGCTTCTTAAGCTTATATAAATTCAGTATTTCTACAATTTGCTGAAGTTAAAAACTGAGATATGGGGCTGCAAAATTCCAACTGCTAACAGACTCAAGGATCAAGACATTTAATTGAATCCATTTTGAGTTGTCCCAGTAGAAATAGTGGAATTGCTAGGACACTTTGAAATGATTATTGTTGCTTTGAAAAGTAATTACACCTTTAAATAGTGGCAGAATAGAAAGAGTTAGCTCATTGCTGAAGGCGCCGAATAGTAAATGTAGATTGTCTGAAAGGAATCTTTTGATATTTGCAAGGCTTACATCATGCATTTGCAATGAAGAGAATTCCCTGTAGGGATATCCAGATTTTCCTCCTAAGGAATAAAATGAATTCTGAACTATAAGCACTATCTATACTCTGCTTATCTGAGATTTACAGCAAGTAGCAGAATTACTCTTCAGCACACTCAGTTTTGCTGTGCCTGTCATAAATTACTTACTGTAAATGTAATGGCTTCCTTTTTGTTGCCAAGTACTGTCTGTGCACTACATTTATGCTTCTACAGTGTGGTCTATGGAAAATATATAACATTTCCATCACTATAATTTAAAAATAATAAAAAAAAATACAATGATAAAAGTTCACCACATTTTAAAATGTTATGTCATGTGTTCCAGAATTGTAAAATCTTTGGAATTTGTTATATTATGCATACTCCAGTATCTGTTTATCTTTCCCACTATCTATTTAAAGAGGATGTACCATCAGGTACATCCTCCTTAATTTGACCCACCGATAGAACGGCGCCATCGCGGGGAAGCCGGTGCCGCGGGCCCGTGTAAGGTGCCGTTCTAATGAAGCCGCTGCATAGAGGGGGGGGGGGAAATTCCTCCCACTAGGGGCAAGCCGGCCTACCTCCGGTACTTGAGCACGGGCCCGGTACCCTTGCATAGAACGGCGCTGTACACGGGAACTGGGCCACGGATCGAAATACGGACCGCGGCACCCCCATGACGGCGCCGTTCTATCCGTGGGTCATTTATCTATCTAACAACTTGGCGTTTGGCAGTAAGGAGGAGATTGATAAAGGTGTCAGTCTGACACCGAAACATGTTGGTCATTTTTAAGCCACAGTTCCCATTGCTAAAAAAAAGTGTGATTCTTTGGATAATTATCTGTCACAATCTTCTGAAGGTTTTGGTAGATTTCTGTCTAATGTGCCTGACCAGACTAAATGCTTGGTAATTATTGTGATTAAAACAAAGTATTTTTTAGTATCAATGAATAGTGACTAAATGATTAGAATATTTATATACAAATATAATATACAAAAATGGGGGGAGATTTATCAAACATGGTGTAAAGTAGAATTGGCCCAGTTGCCCCTAGCAACCAATCAGATTCCACCTTTTCATTTTCAAAGAGTCTGTGAGGAATGTAAAGTGTAATCTGATTGGTTGCTAGGGGCAACTGAGCCAGTTTCACTTTACACCAGTTTGATAAATCTCCCCCATGAATCCTATTTATATGAAGCCTACATAAAGTAAAACCAGGTCATTAATTTATCTTGGAAAGCTTGCATATTCCATTTATACATTTATAGTAAAGAAAAGCAAAAAAACAAAACCGTCTTCCCAGTGTATCTTTGTAATAAGCCTCCTAGCACTAATATACACAAATTTAATTGTAAATCTATATTCTAGCAAACAGTAATATTTTTTCATTATTTTACATAATGAAAATGTAATGACAATGACAGAAATCTGTATCTAAAGTCCTTTAGATTTTTCTTAATAGTGCGCACAGATCAACGTGGTTTAATCCTAAAGCTTCCATTTCAGTATTTTATAAAAATGTTAGAATTTGAAAAAATAAATAAATTAATTAATAATTAGAATTTTCTAGTAACCATTTCAACTGAAATCACTAAACTCACTGGACAACTAAATGTTATCATTGTGTGTGTTTAGTTTCTAGGCAGACCTATGTATCTCCATAGTTTATGACGACAAACAAGTCCTGTTGTGTAGTCTAGGCAGCCAGGTGTTTCTTTTTTCAGAAAATAATACAATGCAGGTGAAGCACCTGAAAAGGTGCTATAATGCTATCAATCTGTGCTAATACAGCCCCTAACAGACCTATCAAACATGCAAATATTGCCTGTATGCCTGCCTGGAATACCCCACAAATATATTTTGTTGAAGTTCCATGCTGTATTCAAATTTATCTCAACTAGTCCTGTAGGCGTATTCTCTGGGCGAAGTAATCACGGTCCAGGGGCCAGCCCTCATTGTAATCACACCTCTACTGGCATGAACAAAGCACAGAGTTCGAACTCAGATCTCTGTGAAGGAGAATGAGTTTGAGGCTATTGTTGATATGCGCGGGAATAGGGCGGGAATACAGCGGGAATAGGGAAGTTGGGCTAGGCCCACCTCTGTATGACAGAACTATGATACAGTGATGTGAATCACGCCCACAGATGTGTAATTACAGCACTGGCTGGCCCCGGAATGGTGACCACTTTGGCTAGAGGAAAGGCCCAGATGCCTAGTTGATGAATAAAGAGATGAAGAGACGAATTTGCATACAGTGTGGGACTTAATCAAAGTATGTTTGCACTGTATTAGCACAGATTAATAGTGTTATGGTGAATTTTAAGGTCATTGGTTCCCTTCAAGAACAAGCAGAGAGCGATTCATGTACAGGATCGCTAAATGTGACTACCTATGTGACTACCTATAGAGCATGTTTAGTAGTGGGTAGCTTCCTCCATGTCTATGTTGCTATGTTAAGAACAACAATGGCTCTGGAATACAGTATAAGTAACAGATGTGCCAATTGAAGCTGGAACATCATACCAGATTTGTGCCCTGCAAGGTAGGAATGAAAAATAGGTCTAGTATCCAGTATCCATAACATCTGACAGTATATTGTACTAAAACTCACTATGCCTTATTTTGTTCCCAACATTTTTTTTTTCCAATTGCAAATATGCAATTTTGGTATTTTGGTCTGACTTATTTTTTAAGGTAAAGGTCTATTGGTATCTATCTATAGGTAAAGTATGTTTTTCCAATGCAATGACAGGGAAGCAGGATCGGATAAAGCTATTTAGAAGTAGACAGAGAGCACGGGTACAGCCCGCTGTAGCAGGGGTGGATAGAGCCCCATCAGCAATGTTAATGTCTTCACTTTCTACAGCAGGCTTTGCCAATGCTTTGTTTTTTCTTCAAAATAGCTTTATCTATTGCTGCAAACAATGCTCTCTGTCTCTGGAATCGGGTATGGCATTGGATAAAACTATTGAGAGAACACCGGGCACAACAAGCAAATAGGAGAGCCAACCAGACTGCTGGACCACCAATGCTGTAGGTAGAAACTGTTAACATGATGTGATTGCTATTGATTAGCCAACCCATTTGAGTGAGGTATTGGTGGCTGTCTTTTTTTTTTTAAAACCTGAACCATAACGTTATATGGCTCATCCAGGACATCATCTCCTCCCTGTACACAACCCTATTTTCCCACCAGCCGAGGTACAGGTTGAAATACGTGGGGGCACATGGGCACTGCACCTCACTGATGGTGGAAGTAGTTGTCCAAATTTATTATGGGCTTGGTACTGTGTACCATATGTATTTAAGAAAGACTCTACGCTTTACAACCTGCATCATGTGGACGAATAAAGTGCTTCAATATCAAGGGAAGTCAAAGCACGGAGCTCAGAGTGCCATAGGCAAATTAGACCCCTGAAGAAAAGAGGCAAATGAAACATGTAGGATTTGGAGAACATACTGTACAAGGTTATGAACACTGCTTAGTTGCACTTGCTTCAATGCATACATAAAAAAGTTTACTGGGACAACAATGGTATAGGAATATATTTGCACAGTGCGATCCAGAAATAAATTATTTGGGACAGTGTAGTGCAATAAGAATGGCAGAAATGACCAAAAAACAGTTATGTGTCACACGGTGTGGTCTGTTGCTTTCACAGCTCAGAGAGACTTTATAGAAAGAAATAGAGATGGTGGCCAATAATGTTTAGTGTTGGGTGTTTCACATTTTCATTTAAAGTTTTATTCTGTTTTAGTATTACTGTTAAAAGGGAAGAAACATAGTTATATACAGAGCTACTTCTGTGTATATAGTGTTGTTAGGCTACTTTATCTAGATCTCCAGCACAATAGAGCAGACATTATCTAGAAGCAGGAAAGAATATATCTCTCTCCTCACTTCTGAAGTCATGAGGGTACTCTACTACAACCAATGCATATGGGCAGAACTGTGCACATGTGTATTGGTCAGTGGCCACATCATGTTGCCACAATTTTGAAAACATTATTTGACCATTGGTCACCACATGCAGTTGCCCACATTTGATGATTGTACCTTCCTCCATCTGGCAAGACAATCGCCAAATCCAGGGGAGGACAGGATGAAAGCTAGATATTGTAGCAAGCTAGAGACAGTGACAAAACAGCAATTGATACTCAGGTAAATGTCAAGAGACCAATGTATGTTGGCCAAGAGCATTGCTTTGCATAGGTTAGGTAGATAACATCAATGTCGATATTGGTCAGATAAGGATGAGCATTGTTGGAGCTTGGAAAAATATAATAAAATTAAAAACAGATTGTCAGCACAACAGAATAAAAATATATACTGTAAATGACAGATGAGCAGAGTAGTTTATATATTTTACTTTATAATCTTGTTTTGTTTCTTTTTTTGGCGGGGTAGGTTCAAGGTGACATTTCCTTTTTTTACTTTTTTTTTATCAGTCATAATTTAAGTGTCTTGTTTTCTCAATATATAATGGTTTATGTACCATTAACCTCTTAAGGACACAGTGAATTTTGTTATATCTAATAAATTGGACAATTGCACACAATATGACAATAAATATGCTTATTTATTAATTTGTTTTTATATTTTTTTGCAAACTGGTAAAGAGGTGATTTACACTTTTATTGGGGGTGGGGCTTTGGCATATTTTTATAAAAGATTTTTAACATTTTTTTTATACTTTTTAGGTTGCCTTAGGGGACTAATACATGCAATTAATAGATAGCACTAGTCAATGCAATGCCATTGTACAACATTGATCAGTGTTATCTGCAATCTTTTATAAGAAGATTGGCGAGCAGACTGCACAGAAATAAGTATTATTCCTCTGTCAGTCAGAGACAATGATTAGGATCCCTGCAGTCACACAATGGGGGTTCCAGTTAGACAGTGACAGGAGCTCAGCTACTCAAAATGCAGAAATTTAAACTCAGCTACTGGAGCTCAGCTACTATCACTGAATCTTTAATGCCACAATCTGCAACGTTAAAGGGGTTAATGACGGGTGGCATTATGGACCGCCTTTAACGGTAAGGACCCAGCTGCTGATAGCGGCCAGTCCTTAACCTCTATGAAGCAAGCTAAAGTCCCTGAGGTCACTTCATATAGCCCCTAGATTTAATGCCGTACTGGTACGTCATGGATCCTTAAAGAGGTTGTTCATGATGAACTGAAACTTGCAGATCCTGTTAGTGCTGCAGGATTTAGGGGCACCCGTTCTCCGCCACTGTCAGTGTTTTGGAAACGTGGTGATGTACTGCTTCCTCTGGAAATGGCTGGTCAGCATAAACAGTATAGGATCTATGCCGAGAGGCCATTTCTGGAGGAAGTGGGACATCACTGGATGTTTCCAAAACACTGAGAGATGCAAAGAATGGGCAGCCCAAGATCTGTCAGCTGCGGGGGAGCAGGATAGGTAAATATAACTTACTGACATGCCTTCTGCAACCCAGGCATGATCCATAAGTATTCATTTATCATAGATAACTCCTTTAATATCTCAGTATCATTGTGTCATTTACTCTGTTTTACATTCATTGTACTTGTATTTGTGTTATATGTATTTAAAACCAAATGGGCTTTAAAATAAATACTAATTATAGTCTATTTGACTGAGAATTTCAAATCACAGAAACCAATTTTTGAGTAGTTTACAGTTCTGAACAGAATTATTAGGTAACCAAAATTAATATGTAGTGACTTGTAATTTGATCACTTTAAAATATTGACTGATTTTGACAGTTAACAGGCATATCATTCAGCAAAGCTGCTGGTCATAGTTTCCATTACCTCCCTAACAGCAATTCTAAGCTACTCCGATAAAATGTAATGATGTGTAGAACTTAAGCTGCGTTCATATGTTCAGGTTTTAAATTGAAACTATTAAATACAAAGCCATAAATGGACTTGAAAAGAGCAGTGTTCACAGTACTTCCTTTATATGTGTCCCACAATTATGATCCATTCCTTGCTTTGTAGTCAATAATCAGAATTAAACATCTTAACATGTGAACACAGCCTTATGGTATGTTCACATATTCAGGATTTTAATTACATATACATTTCCAGGGGAAAATACATAGTGCTTGAAAAAAATACCCCTTTAACAGTGACTTCAAGAGTGCCTCTTTTAGATAAACTTTAACCCTCTGGTCTGGTGCTGGCCCCTTAAGAGCGAAATTGGTACCAGCCCTTTAAGAGCTAATTCAGTACTGGCCTTTTAAAAGAGAATTCAGTACCAGTCCTTTAAGAGTGACTTTGGTGGCAGCCCTTTAAGAGAAAAATCGATACAGACCCCTTAAGAGCAAATTCAGTACTGGCCCTTTAAAGCAGAATTAAGTACCAGCTCTTTAAGAACAAATTCAGAATTGATCCTTTAAAAGCGAGCTCGGTACCATCCCTTTAATAGCAACCTATGTGCCGACCCTGTAAGGCAAGTTTCTGCATTCTGCTGAAGGAACTGACATGTCAATTCTTTCGGCGGAATGCGGAATCCGCCCGTGCATAGAATAGTGTCTATGGCACGGGCGGAGATGCCGCCGTGTGCTGGTACGAGCGATGGAATCCGCCGCGGGTCATATGTGCAGATTCCATAGTGTGCACACACCCTCAGAGAGACTTTTGTACAGTCCTTTTAAGAGAGACTTTGGCACCCTCGCTTTAAGAGCGACTTTGGTACAAATCCCTTAAGAGCAACTTTGCTACCATCCCTTTAAGAGTAACTATGGTGCTGCCTGTTTAAGAGTGACTTCATTGCTGCCCCTTTAAGGGTGACTTTGGTACCGTCCCTTTAAGAACAACTTTGTACTGTCCTTTAAAGAGTGAATTTGGTACTGTATGTGTACGGTAGATGAATCAGCACTCACCCGGTATCTTGAATCAGCTCACTTCATTCCATAGACTAGCAGGGAGGGAGAAATGTAGGTGCTAGACGCGCACTGGGATGGCCGTTTTGGGGACACGCTCCCTTTGTGCCTACATCTCTCCCTTCCCGCTACCCGTGGTCTATGGAATAAAGTGAGCTGATTCAAGATACCGGGTGAGTGCTACCATACACATACTGTGCTTCTGCTTTATTGTCCTGCACCCTCGGTCTTCAGTTGAATCACCACAGAGAGCCTTGCCTGTATATACCCGTAGATCCCTAGTTACTGAAGTAGTGAAGTGTGGTGCGGGTCAGCTGTGTCTCCTACCTGAATTTGGTACTGTGTCTTTAAGAGTGAATTTGGTACCGACCCTTTAAAAGCAAATTTGGTACCTGCCCTTTACCATTCCGGACCCTTGACAGCGAGATCCACATCGGCCTTATAATGGCAAAGAAAATTGCTTGAATTGTGGAAACTGTCAGTGAGGCAAAATCATAAGGACCTGCTATCTTCTATTGGCCAATAGGAGACATGTGACTGTAAGGATGTTGTCAGACATTGAGTGAAGGACCTGTGAGTTTCTATTGGCTGCTACATTTCAGCTATTTGCATCTGTACTGTGATTGGCTAGTTAGTGCTGTGCTGTGGGATATTTGAATTTCTGAACATTCCGCCATTCATTTCTATGGGGAATGTTTGGTCTTTAACCTTAAATTTCTTTAAAAAGAAAGATCTGATACAGTCCAAAAATACATAGCACACTTGTCACCACCGAGGGCTTGGAAACACATTTTTAATGCAAAGACGTATATGAGTACTTTTTATGTAAATGCTGCCACCATACTCTGTCCTTTGATTGAATCCATGTAGATCAGAACTAAAGCAAAATTTACCTGCATATTTGCAGCCACAGCATGTCCACTCTGCTGTGGATTTATTAATGATTTCACCACTTTCTGTGTATAGGGGTGAGTATGCAACCAAATTCCCATGTAACTCATGTGGTTTTTGCTGCATGTTTTTGTCATCTGCATGAAAAGTTCTGGCGTTTGTGGAATCAACCTCTGGGCTGTAATAGGTCCAACCTCTTGGGTAGGTGGTTGAGCCTTTACTTAGGTTATAGTTGTTTTATTGTCAATATAATTATTTAGAACAGATTTATAAACAAGGGGCAACAATGCAAACTGTTTTGTATTTTATATAATGTTTCTGTGTTATCTTTTTAATTGTGAAAGCCTCACAATTACATTACTATGTACTTTGTATAATACAAGCTACTCAATCAGATGTAAATTGAATATAATGAGGTTCTTTCCTGGGATTCCAATCTACTACTGTCACAATATTTTATGTAAATACTGAAAGTATTTAGAAATGCATAGATTTTATGCCATTGAATTGCAGCCAAACACTTGCTCTTGTAATGTATACTGAATAATTGATTCTTACACTGGCACATCATAGTGTTGATAGGCAGTGCAGTAGCTTCTTAAGTGTCCAATTAAAAATATATCACTAAATTCTGACAAGGTGTCCCCAACACACAGTTCCTATTCACCAGGGTTATAGCCAGAAGACAGCAATGGTATCCAAACTAACCAATATACCCAATATATATATATATATATATATATATATATATATATATATAGCCTATGGGAAACATGGACGTGCACAGCCATACTTCTGTTTACAAGCGGGGGCGAGGATGCAGCGTGTTTGGCTGGATGATGGAGTTCCTTGAAGTGGGCAGGAGATTGTGTGCTACCGGGGGATGGTATGATGAGCTACTAGTTTGGGAGAAAACTATTATATGTTAGAAGACGTTCATTATGGATATAACGGGTATAAAAAGATATGTGAACGATGTCCCCACCCACAAAGCCTTACTATGGGCTATTTTTTTATTGATTGTAATTGGTGAATGGTTATGTTGTATTTAAATATGGTGTCAGCATGCAATTGTATTATACTTGAGAGAGGCTCAGTATGTTTTAGAGGAGCCAAAACGTCGTATTTTTTTCTGTGTATGCAAATGGAAAAATAAAGCAACATTTTTAATTCGTAAGAGACGCTGTCTTCAAAATTGCTTTCTCTATATGAGTATATATATATATATATATATATACATACACTGTATACTGCTACTTTATTCTTCCTAAATTCTGACAAGGAACATCCTTAAATTGTAACTGTTGTTATAATTTTTAAAGTCTTAAAAGTCTAAATCAACAGTAGATGTGAAATAAAGCAAGTTTGCTATATACATTCATAATTTTTTTGTTGTTTTCATGCTGTAAAATAAAGCTGAACGTACCAGAAATCCAGGCCCAGTCTCCTGAAGACAGATTTTTAGTCTTGTGCTGATCGAAAAAAACAGACTAAACACAGGAATTTCAACCAGTACAGAGTGTCAGATGACTGCCTTCTCTATGTGAGTGCGCAGATGACCTGAGAAACACAGGACTCTTTGAAGAAAAAAAAAAGTCAGAACAGAGAAGTGCTGTGTTTTCAAAGATAAATAAAAACAAATAAAACAAAGAATGTAAATTGCAAACTTTAGTGAGAGAGAGAAACAACAATAACTTCTTCTTAAAATGGTACTGTATGTACTTATTTTTATTTCATTTAAGAACTACATTTTTGGATCATGCAGGTGATTTTGTCATACCCAATGAATGAGAAATGCATGGCAATGAAACATGTAGTCCTAAAGTGAATAAAATAAATGCTGTTTGAGTAAAGAGTTCCCCTTGTAGATGTGCCTGGTGCCGAATCCCTGTACCAGACTAAACATGTAAGTAATGTTCCTGCCAATAGACTGGCATTATAATCTGTCAGTCAATGCTTTTGGTAGGAGGCGAAATAGGAAACATATGTTCTGCATTTTTATTAGTAATACCATTATTTGTTAATGTTCTTTATGGCTACACTAATATGACTTCACATCTATATATCTTGTGTATAAATTTGTAGAATGCTGTAAGCTAGTGGTTCATTGTAATATGTACATGCTACATGTTCTGTTATTTTGATATTCCCTGCAGAAAGTGGCTTATATTTATTTTTGTGCATGGTGCAAATAACTGAAATTGAGACACTATTTTTAGCCCTCAAGATGTCTAACTGATTAATGATGTGCTTTAGGTATCTAAGAATTAAGATTACACAATTCTTACAGAATGGCATGTGAAAGTTATACTTAAACCCCTAATATAGTAAAATGAAAACAGACAATGTACTCTTGTTTGTGTTCCTTGGCACTAAATAGCTTCTTACAAATTAATTTTATGCTCTATTTGTACATGAATATAGCAGGGGAAGTGTAGCCCTCCCCCCGCTCCAGCATCTGAAGAAGCATAGGCGGAGTTTGCAACATACTGTAGGTGGGGCAGTTAGCAGTGTAGGCAGAACTATAATGCTAACAGTATATTTGTATGTGAATTTTAAAAAGTGTATAATTATGGAAAAAGTCATACAGTGACCACATGGTAATAAATACCAGTTATACTCAGGAGATTTACAGACCGTATGATTACGGTGCAGTTAAATCCAGTTATTCACATGCAATAATAGTTGTTTTCTTTTTTTTTGTCATCTCTATCTTGCAAGAACTGATGTGACAACTTTTCCTGAAGAGTGTCCTACCCACATATATTTGCCACATAGTTTCTTAAGCTATATGCAGATGTTAATGAAATAAGAATAAATTCAGACCACAGGCTAAATCCCTTAATAAATTCAGACCCAGAACAAACACCCAAATTGATTAGGCTCTAAGACAAGAGGCTGTAGAAGCAGACCAGTCAGTGGGGAAATACTGCAATAAAAACACAACAGATAGAACTATAGAAGGATGTGCATGTGTTGTTTGTATGTGTGTGTGGGGGGGGGGGAGACATAAAAGAAAGAAATAAGACATACTAATGTACTAGTTATACCTGTCACTAATTCAGTTCCTCTACACTAATCCCAGTTCTAGGGTCAAGACGAATATGGGCATATCTGCATCATTTTCCTTAAAACGTGGTACTAGAAAGGGATGTCCACTCACACCCATTTTATTTGCACTGGCCTTTGAGTCACTAGCAGGAGCATGTCAATCTAAGGATTGATAAGAGGGTGTATAGAAGAAAAAATATTGTTATATGCTAATGGCGTACTTATTTACTTGGTGGTCGACGGCTCTTTGCTAGATTCTCTATTGCACATCATAAATCGATTTAGGAACATCTCGGGCATAAGAATAAATTGGGGAAAGCGACTGTTATTTCCCCTCCAAAAAACCATTATGTCTCCTTATTATAATATCTATCTTATTATGATCTACCTGCCTACATTTCTATAACTTTTCCACAACTGCCCACTACTCTTCATCTATCCTCCTCTAAACAGATTCTAAGTCTCTAAGTGATTACTATTGGCATGTGAAACCATTTAGATTTAGATTATTGACTCTCCAAGCCCCAAAGGATGGTGGAGGCTTATCGGCCCTTAACTTCCAAAACTATTATCTTGGCTTTCAGTTGGTTTACGCCCAATGGTGGCTGGATACTGACTACAATATTGGGGCCACCTCATTTTACAGGGCCCTTTTAGTGTCCTATGAGAACCTTGCTCACATGCTTTACAGATATAAGCAACCTAAAGATACCTCCCTTTTAACCTCACACTCTGTCACAATGGCGTGGGTCTCTGCATATAAGAAACATAAGTCAACGACGGCAAACTTCTCCCTATACTCCTCTCTGGGGGAGTTCATACCTTCCACAATTTTAGGATCATCTGGTGATGAGCTATTGGGCCCCTAGGGTGCTCAAATTACTGTTACAGCTTTTCCCTGACTTCTCAGAATTTTCTCCTTCTTAGCACTGCAAATAAACCTCCCTACGCTACAGTTCTTCTGCAATTGGGCTGGGTCATGAATGGGTTAAACAAAAAACAAAAAACACTGTAGTAGATATGTAACAATAATAAAGAAAAATAACAGAAAAATAACTTATGCAAGGCATAAGATGGGCTGTGAAGTGCATAGAACAGTTTATGGTAACCATACATAACCCCAGACATTTATTGAATCTTTAAACCTACAGTATTGTCACCCAGCCTTTTATCTCCAGGGTATGGTCACATGTACTTCATCTGCTCCCCCTGTTTGTGACAGAAACTGTCTAGTGCAGTAATAAGTCCCCATAGAAAAGCTCTCCTCTTTAAGACTGAAAAGAATACACCACTTCCTGCTTGACATACAGAAGCTGATAAGTACTGGAAGGCTTGAGATTTTTAAATAGAAGTAAAATACAGATCTATATAACTTTTTGACACCAGTTGATTTAAAAACATTTCGATTTTTTGAGACTTCTTAACATCATACTTATCAAGTTGGAATCAGCTTGTTGAAAAATATTGTTATATTTAGTGAAGTCCATGATACAAAGATTTTAGGCTGCCATAAAAGTCCAAGAAGGAATCAAGGACAAAATTGGATTTTTTGTTGATTACATTATTTTTTTCCTCAACATTAAATGATTTAATACTTTTTCTCATGAACACCTCCAGACTCTATTCTCTGCATTGTCACTCTCAAATACCTCTAATTTTCACATTACTTTACCATTGGATAAAAAATTATTCATTCTTGAGCTTTGTTTATGTGGAAGGATAAAATATGCATTTTCCAGGAGGTAAATAATGGATCATTAGGTCATTAAGAGAGAAGGAGACATTTGTCTCCCCAGGGATCTAAATCTGTATACATCCTCACTTCCCCTCCCATACCTGACACTTGCCTGAGATCCAGCCTGGGCAATGATGGAAAGGGGAGCAAAGAGGCATTCAAGGAATAAAACAATTTTCTAAATTATGGAAGCACAGATAGATATATGTCTCCTTGACCTAACAGCTATCCAACAGTGCTTCAAAATGAGTCTGTCAGCTGCAATTCACTTTCTAAGCTGTTGGCAGAGGAGAAAGACAACAGCATCTATTTTTATATTTCTTTCTGTTGAAATCCGAACAGATACTATAGGCAGAAAGCTACTTAAATGACATATGCAATCTAAGCAGCTATTCTCTAGCTGGTATCTTATTCTTGTAAATTAAGGTTTGTTTGCATCTATTCCTGAGAGTCACATAAAGTTTATCAGAGAAATAAAAGACTACTGTATTCTCTTGTACTTAAGAGGTAACTTTGTAGCCTTCAGGAAGACAGAAAATCACTGATCTTTTGTACATAATAAAAGATGATTGTTAACAAACATACAATAGAGTCATTATCTGTAATCAAATGAATGGAACAAAGTCATTTTATACTTCAGGGGGAACAAAACATGTAGTTATAGTCTCAATCCTAATTGAGATTCAAAGAAAATGTCTTCAATTTGCATAAATATTGTTTAAATGATGAAGTAAATAAAACATCATTAACTAGATTAGGTGAAAAGATGCTAAATTTTTATAGGCTCTGCCTGAACATATAAAGCAAGCTGTAATTAACAAGGCAGAGGAAAATAACAGATTTCTAGGGGTCAGAATTCTTATCCAAGAATTGAGACAGTTGATTAAAGTTGATTAATATTCAAATGTACAACTCTGCTAGAGACTGACACTTTTTTTTTTTTTTAATTATGATATAAAAAGTTGAATGAATATATATATATATATATATATATATATATATATATATATATATTCCTATATTCAGCTTCATTCCAGGGCCGTCTCAACAGCATTATGGGTCCCTGGGCATGTAATCAGTCCCCCCCCCCCCTACGCCTCGCTGACCAAACTCCCCAACCTTCTGACCCCTCTCACTTTTCCAGCCACATCCAAAACCACCTGACTCCTTCCCTCAGACCGCCCCTAGCCAATGCAATTGCTTACAATAAAAAATGGATTTGTGAAACCCAGCACAGCCTCTAGTTAGTGTGATGGGGGAGGGTGGGAAAGACAACTCCCTGTGGTTCGGTCTGTGGCACATTCTTACAAGAGACAATGACATTCACAGACAGAGGAGAAAATTGCTCAGTGCTCCTTTGTTTGGGAGAGTCTGTTTTATAGTCAGTTCCTGTGCCCCCAGGCAACCTTCTACCCTGCCCAATGGGAAACACAGCTCTGATTCCATCCCTACTTTCCTTTAGTTGATAGCTTATATTGCAGCCTGTGTAGCTTACCAACCATTGACTATAAATGTTCCAGCAGTTGTTTTAGAATTGTCTTGCAGTGTTTTGCAGCAGCATGAGGATCATGCCCAGAGTGTAGAGCAAGAGCATGGAGGCAACTGTCAATGACAGCTGGACTCTACAGAGAAAGCAGGTGTGGTGCTCATGCCCCTATGTTCCTTAGTGAAACTAAACACTTTGAGTCTAAATTAATTTTACTGGAAAATTGTTTTGTAAATTTTTATTTTCATGGCTCAAAGCTAAAAGCTTTCTTCTAACCTGTGGGGTTCATATGCTCACTACACTCATAGATGAATTCCTTGGAGTATCTTTTAGGTTCAACTATATTGAAACTATGGTAGGCACGTGGTCCCCAAAGACCTAGACTATCATGCTTTGCTTCATGTGGATGTACAGTCATGGCCAAAAGTTTTGAGAATGACACAAATATTATATTTTCACATGATTTGCTGCCCTCTGGTTTTTATGTGTGTTTGTCAGATGTATTTATAACATACAGAAATATAATTATGAGTAACAAAAGCTTATATGGACAGTTAGAATGAGTTAATGCAGCAAATCAATATTTGCAGTGTTGACCCTTCTTCTTCAGGACCTCTGCAATTCTCCCTGGCATGCTCTTAATCAACTTCTGGACCAAATCGTGATTAATAGCAGTCCATTCTTGCACAATCAATGCTTGCATTTTGTCAGAATTTGTTGGTTTTTGTTTGTTCACCCATCTCTTGATGATTGACCCCAAGTTCTCAATGGGATTAAGATCTGGGGAGTTTCCAGACCATGGACCCAAAATCTCTATGTTTTGTTCCCTGAGCCATTTAGTTATCACCTTTGCTTTATGGCAAGGTGCTCCATCATGCTGGAAAAGGCATTGTTGATCACCAAACTGCTCTTGGACGGTTGGGAGAAGTTGCTCTTGGAGGACATTCTGGTACCATTCTTTATTCATGGCTGTGTTTTTAGACAAGACTGTGAGAGAGCCGATTCTCTTGGCTAAGAAGCAACCCACACATGAATGGTTTCAGGATTCTTTACAGTTGGCATGAGAAAAGACTGGTGGTAGCGCTCACCTCGTCCTCTCCGAATAAGCTATTTTCCAGATGTCCCAAACAATCGGAAAGGGGATTCATCAGAGAAAATGACTTTACCCCAGTCCTCAGCAGTCCACTCCCTGTACCTTATACAGAATATCAGTCTGTCCCTGATGTTTTTTCTGGAGAGAAGTGGCTTCTTTGCTGCCCTCCTTGAGACCAAGCCTTGCTTCAAGAGTCTCCGCCTCACAGTGCATGCAGATGCACTCACACCTGCCTGCTGCTATTTCTGAGCAAGCTCTGCACTGCTGGTAGCCCGAGCCCGCAGCTGAAACACTTTTAAGAGACGGTCCTGGCGCTTGCTAGTCTTTCTTGGGCGCCCTGGAGCCTTTTTTGGCAACAATGGAACCTCTCTCCTTGAAGTTCTTGTTGAAGCAATAGATTGAGGTGCAATCTTTCTAGCTGCGATACTCTTCCCTGTTAGGCCATTTTTGTGCAGTGCAATGATGACTGCACGTATTTCTTTAGAGATAACCATGGTTAACAGAAGAGAAACAATGATGCCAAGCACCAGCCTTAAAGTGTCCAGTGGTGTCATTCTTACTTAATCATGACAGATTGATTTCCAGTCCTGTCCTCATCAACACCCACACCTGTGTTAATGGAGCAATCACTGAAACGATGTTAGCTGGTCCTTTTAAGGCAGGGCTGCAATGATGTTGAAATGTGTTTTGCGGGATAAAGTTCATTTTCAAGGCAAATATTGACTTTGCAAGTAATTGCTGTTAAGCTGGTCACTCTTTATAACATTCTGGAGTGTATGCAAATTGCCATTTTAAAAACTGAAGCAGTAGACTTTGTAAAAATTAATATTTGTATCATTCTCAAAACTTTTGGCCAGGACTGTATCTTTCTAAAACGGATTAATAAAGAATGCTGCTTTTTAACTGGTTGTCACCACTTCTGAATTACTGTTTTTTTTTTTTTTTTTTAACTTAGTGGTATTGGTTCCCGCTTAATCAGTGCACCTGTGAATCTGGAAAGGCATGGAAAGGCTGGTGCTTGCTGCTTGTCAATAAGTACGTTGTTGGTAGTAAAATATTGTTTCAGCAAAATGAAGCAAAATGGCTCACCTCTCTTCCAAACCCTGCTGTGTCCTCAAAAAGTAGTTTATGACTAGAGATTATTGAATCAGTCAAACAGCAATTGTTGTGACAGGTTGAAAAATTGGAAAATGTAAAATTTTTAAAAATGTCAACCAACCTGTCAATGATTTAATTTTTACCCTGGACAGCAGTGGACCTTGGTGGATCAGCAGCGTAAAATTTATAATATTTCTAATAAACCATTTAACATGTATAATCCCCCTTCAAGTACCCTTTCATCTCTGCGTGTGTGGCACCCTTTGTATCCCCTGTTAGTTTAAGTGGCACCAATATGAGTGTCAATTTAATTTTAATTTATGTGATTTTGATTTTTATTAAGTTATACAGATTTTGTTCGGGTCTCGGCTCACCTGTTTATATCCGGGACCAAATTTGTAAGTTGGAGGGTGCACGGATCCTGGGTGGCCAGCCCACTTGTAGCAAGAGTTCAAGGAAGAAAGGTGTGGATCCAGCACATCCAGGAAAGAAAGGAACTGTTAAAACGTGAAAATTTAATTCACGTTTAGATAAAAAACAAGACCCACTCAGGGGAACACTTCGGCTGGACAACGTGTTTCCCGCATGCGCGCTTAGTCATTACTTATCCTGTCATCTTCTCCTCTCTCCCTACCTCTCTCAATTTCTCTTCCTGTCTTGTGTTAAATGCCTGCTGAAATCCTTCTATCTGCTTCCAGGAATATTTCACACTATATAAAGGTGCTGACATCACAGGCTCAGATGATTGGACGATTATGGATAATCCCTTGTACCTAAACATGCGTGTCTGCCATGTTTAGCTAATTTATTAATAAATCACGTGGAATACGCTTCAGAAAACAAAACAAACCAAATTAACAGATATTTGCAGTGAATCTTGCTTTGCAAGATTTGCTTTACTCTCCTCTATTTATGACCCCATATGGGGCACTTCTGTATGTAATAATTTGGGTTGCATATTTTCCTGTGCACCTTGTGAAAATGAGAACATTTAGGCTGAAACTACATATTATTGGAAATTATATAAATTTTTCGGCTTTTCATCTCTACTTTAATTATGTTTTCTTTGTAATCCCAATATGGTACCTAAAAAGCACCCTAATGTAAAAAAGAAGGCCCCAAAATCCGCATTGTGGTCCTTTATTTCTAAAGCCTGTGTGTGAGGCAAACAGTGTACCAGGGCCACAGATTTGAGTTAAGAATATTGAGTCGAACTGTTTCTATTAATCTGCCATGTTACAGAGAAATACAGATTACAACTGGGCCAATGGGTCAATGGCAGCCCAATCAATACTGGAGACAAGTGCCAATCTGCTAGATCGGCGTTAGTTTATTGGGCCTATTACACAGCCCAATAATCTATTAGCAAGGGCTGCACAGGCATCGCTAGTGATGTCCGTGCAGCCCTTGCCAAACAGTTTACATTACCTGTTCACATTCCTGGTCTTCTCTGCTCTGCTTCCTCCTCGGTCCAGCTCGCTGCAGCTTCAGAACAGCCTGTCTGAGCTGACAGGCCGTTCAGCCAATCACTGGCTGTGACCACGGCTGATTATCGCTCCTTAGAGTTTAGAAAATTAGTTTTTTCAATCCTGTGAACCACCTAAAAGGTTACCAAGGTTTCTGTAAATTTTAAAATGGGGTGATTTTTGGGGATCCCTAGTGTACAGCCTTCACCAATCCACTTAAAAAAATAATTAGTCCCATAATTCTATTATTTTTTCCACCTACAGGGCTGCTTGGCATTTTTTGCTTTTTACCAACATAAAGTAGACATGTTGCAAATGTGAATTATTAACTCATCCATGTGGCATGACTATTTTTCTTACAAGCAGAGAATTTCGAATATCCAGAAATGGTACTTTTTCCACAAAAAAATGTATCTCAGAATTACTTGTATATTCTAAATCATTCCAAATATTTGTTTGAAAAATGGGGCTTTGTCCTGAAGGCCAAAATTGGCTGCATCCTTAAGGGATTAAAGAGCAGACATTTCTTTCAAATCTTTATACTCTATGCTCTACGCCAGTGCTTCTCAATTCCAGTCCTCAGGCCTCACCAACAGGTCATGTTTTTAAGGAAATCCAATACAGAGAACACCTGTGATGATACCTGATGCACTGAGTATAATTATATCACCTGTGAAATACTAAGGAAATCCTCAAAACATGACCTGTTGGTGAGCCATGAGGACTGGAATTGAGAAGCACTGCTCTATGCATTCCTTCTACGTAAAAGGTTGTTGGTTTCTTCAATATAAAAAGGGGTTTTTCTGCTGATTTATTTATTCATTTTTTACAAAAAGGTGAAGAAAATACATGTACAATACAAAAAAATTGCATCCAAAGTAAGTAATACACTCATTTTTAAACACCAGAAAATAACACTGTGTAAAGAAGCCCTTAGATTTGTTTTCAGTTTCAACCAATCAAGCAACAACTACTGTCCAAAAAGAGCAACTAAATGACATGTGACTTCATGCAGTTCTGTGTGCTGTATGCTTGAATTTATTTTTGCTTGCAATGCATGTGGTTGAAATGATTGTACTTACTAATCCTTAGCAGCGTATTCATACAGTGATTACATATGTATTAAAGCTTACAGATGTCATTGTCAATCAAGGAGCATGCTAATTCTGTCCGCCTCCTTTTCCTTTAGATTGAAATAGATCAGTTGATTGAGCTGTCTGGTTATGTGCACTGACAGGAAATCAAACCAGATTTCAGCACATTTCAATATTCACGTAAACACTACAATTAAAACTGTTGAGGAGGTTCTATTATTTATCCACTGCTGCATAATGCGTGCATTTGTTTCTTAACGTGCCACTTAGCATGAGGTTCCAGTCACAGTGAAATTATGTTGCCATTTAACAAAGTAACAAGCAGATAAGTCTAAACAAGTCTAAAAAATACAGTTGAAAACTAAGTTAAAATGAAAAACTAAAGTTGGAAACTAAATTACTTTTAAACCCTTAAGGTCAAAGACAATTTTCATTTTTGCGCTTTTGCTTTTTACACTTTATGTTTAAAAGGCCATAGCGCGTGCATTTTTGTCACCTAGAGACCCACATGAGCCCTTATATTTTGTGACACCAATTGTACTTTGCAATGACAGGCTGAATTTTACCATAAAATATGCTGCGAAACCGGAAGAAAATCATTTGCGCTGTCAAATTGAAAAAACATGTATAACTTTTATATTATCTGATGGCTTGTAAAAAATTCAAACCATTGTTAACAAATATATGTTCCTTATAATTGCTCTATTCCCAGGCTTATAGCGCTTTTATGCTTTGGTCTATGGGGCTGTGTGAGGTGTCATTTTTTGCGCCATGATGTGTTCTTTCTATTGGTACCTTGATTGTGCACATGCGCCTTTTTGATCCCTTTTTATTACATTTTTTCTGGATTTATTGCGACCAAAAATGGAATTTGGAATTTTTCTAGGAATTTTTTTACGCTTGCGCCATTTACCGTGCGAGATCAGGAATAGTTCGGGCGATTAAGCGCGCGGCGATACTAAATATGTTTATTTATTTGTTTATTTATTTATATTTATAAAATGAGAAAAGGGGGGTGATTTGGACTTTTATTAGGGGAGAGGATTTTTTTATTAATGAAAAGACATTTTTAAAGTTTAAACTTTTTTTTTTAACTTTAACTAGAAGTCCCCCTGGGGGATTTGTATATACACAGCACTGATCTCTCATAGAGATCAATGCTGTGTATATACACAGCAAAGATCCATTAGATCGGTGATAGATTGCTTTGGCCTGCTTCAGGCCACAGCAATCTATTGTCGAGCCGGGATCAGCGTCATTGCGACGCTGAGTCTCGGCACAGGCAGAAGGATGGATCTCCCCCCCGTGATCGCATTGCGGGGACGAGATCCGTCCCGCTAGACACCAGGGATGCGCGGAGCTAAGCAGCTAAATGAAGCTGTCAGGTTTGACAGCTGCATTTAGAGGCTTAATTAGCCGGCGCAGCAATGGGAGCCTCGCCGGGTAATAGAGGCACTCCCCGGCTACAGATATCAGCCGGGAGCGGCGCCGTTCAGAGCGGGGTCCCTGTGACCTGGAAGTTCTTTATGTAAACAAGCACAAATCCAAAAAGCAGCAACAGAGGAGGAGGCCCAGGGACACAGAGGCGAAAAAAGGTTAGAGAATACAACTAAGGGAAAGGGACGGATTACAAATTATTCACATTTCCAATAAGAAAAAAATGTTAGACAACCTCTTTAAGGTCCATCCTGCAGCTATTGTACATAGAAATGTTGCACTCACATGAGGGTAATCTGGGCTATTGCAACCTTCGTGTACTACAGGACTGTAATATACCACCTATACAACTGTACTTTTTCAAAGCAGGCTGAATTTCAGTCCCAGTTCAGCCCTGTCTTTGCCTATTATACATTTATTCCCAGGGATAAAGACCTAGCAGCATTGACAAGGTGCTTGAGAACCCGTTTCCAATATGTTTGCATAGGGAGATCAGTGAAATGCTAAAACAACAAGATTGGAATTTTACCTATTTTACCCATCGAAAATCAAAGCAGTGTCACTAAATGAGAAGAGAGGTATGCTCCTCACTTCCACATATCCAACACATCTGGGATGTTATCAGGAATATTTCACAGAGTTTAGAAGGCACATAGGGAGCTTTTTGGCAATAGGGCAGCATACTGACCTCATATCAGCTTCCAAATATGTGCATTGAGAGGGAAAAAAAATAAAGTGATCATTTTTTGTGTGAAACACGCATTATGCCTTCTTCATTTAAAAGCCACAGAAACAACTTATCCTCCAACAAGATTTACTGAAGAAAAACATTTAACATTTAATTCGATTATACATACTGTATACCTATGGTGATCATTGCCCACTGCCAAGAGCACAACTGTACAATGAAGCAGCAGAAGAAAGTGGTGTGGTCTAAAGAGTCATATTGATCTTACCATAATGCTCTGTCAAATTCACTCCTGGTCGCGGCCACAGTCTCGTCCGCGACCGCACAGGTTCTGCCTCTGCTGTCTTATCTCTTGCTCTGTGACAGGGCTCCTCCTACTCTGTCCCTGTCTACTGGGGAGCGCCTGCTTCAGCTCTGCTTTAATTTAAAGGGACAGTGTGCCTTTGATTGGCTGATGCTCTGTAGCTCTCCTATAAATTGCAGCCCTGCCCTACCACATGTGTTGGAGCATATAAATACTTCCCATTATTGTGTGCCCCAGCTCTCGTGTATCCTGCCCGTGTATCCTGCCCATATATTTCTGCCTGTATATCCTGCCTATGTATCCTGCCCTTATATTCCTGCCCATATATCCTGCCCAGTGTTTCCAGCCATTCCTGGTTCCTGCCATCTGACTACTGTCTCAGTTCCAGCCGAGCCTCCTGCTGAGTTCCAGCCTATCTGCCTGCTTGTTTCCAGCTGCACCTCACCACCGCCACTAGCAGGCCAAGCCAGGGGTAGCAACCTGGGGGTCGCCAGCTGCAGCAAACCCATCCCGCCTTGCAGCTGGCACTAGTGAAGACCAGCGGCCCCTTAGACTACACTCCTTGGTGCGGCTAACGTCATCGCTAGTGGTGGCACAGCGCATCCACAACACCCATCGCTACAATGAGCTGGCAGAGGCAGTGGGATGATATGATCATTGTTTTAGTTTTTTGTTCTGTACCCTAAAATTGTTTTAGACCAAGTACACTTCTCCATGTCTTGCCATCACCTAATGACATTGACATCATTTAGCATGGTATCTTGCCAGACAGGAAAATGTATTTAGCAATGGTTCCAGGAACATGTTAAAAAGTTCAAATTATTGACATGGCCCCCAAATCCTCATGATCTTTATTCAATCTTCTGTGATATGTGCTGTAATATGCATATTCATGGTGCTATGATGTTAATGCCTTAAAAAAATTTGAGATGTTTTGGCATCACAAAGGGCATCTACACTATACTGAGCAGTTGTTATGAATAATTAATATATATTGTCAGGGGCATTGATAGGAGAGATAACATTTGACAGGCTTTTAAACAGAGCTTTAGCATTGCACAAATATCAGTACTACACAGGCTCTGCAGACAAAAATCCATGTGATACCGATAATAGTATACTCTTATATTCACCTTGTTTCCAGGTGCCCTATTAGTGCAGCTTCTTTCTTCTGTGCCATCCTCGGCCACAGGCTTGATTAGACCTGCCACCTAAGAGCACACTGAGGACGTCGGGGTGCAACTGACCATGACACCTGGGTTGGCCTGCCAAATTAATCATCATGCTCCTCGAGTCAGTAATTTTAAAAAAGAAAGTCAAACTTGTATTATATTCACCAATTATCAATTCTTTTCAAGCAGTTTACACACTATTGCACAGAAAGATTTTTTACTTGTCAACAATTAGCAAAAACGATTGTTGAAATATCATACAATACAGATCTGATTTTTACAATGGAGATCTATGACTAGGCATTTCTTAACTTTAAAGAAATACGGCATAGACTCTATTGTCTACATGTGCCTTGAACTGAAGAAATTATTTTAAATGCCCTATAAACCTCATATAAATCATGTATTTTACACAGTACAAATGTTCAGAGATATAATTAATATAGTCATAAATTTAAATTAAGTTACAATTATTTCCCATCTGGGGCATTTCTTCTCTCAAACCATAATATTTCATGTCTGCCTTCAGGCCACACATTATATTAAAATACTGTCAAATCGTTTCCACATCTAAAATCTTCTAAATGAAAGATGTCTTCCAATGAACACAGGCTTTTTCTTAATATTCTTCTAGAACAGCAGATAAAGTTCCTGTGATATTATACCAAAGTCATTTATACTGTATGTCATAAAATGTTTAATAATTCATTAGAGCACAAATTGGAAATAATCATTTGCTACAGTATACGATATAAAGAAAGTTAGGACATAAGTGCACTAACATCAAATTCTATTTTATTCTATTTATTTATACATAAAAAGTAATCAAGAATAAGAACAGAGTTTAACTCTTTGCGACATAATCCAGCCCAGAGGCGTTCATGAAATGTGAGGAAGAAGCACAGAGGCATTGCAGGCTTTGCATTACAGCCCTAAGCCCCGCCTCTTTGAATCCACTGTGCAGGAATTTTTTTTATGAAAAATACGACACCAGCAACAATATGGACGCTAGCACAGAAGATGGTTTGATAGAAGTAACAAAACAGTACCAGGGCTTTGCGGTGGGCACAGAGTTCCTTTAAGAAAATTGAATGTGCTGATCGCCTTAAAATGACACTGTCACCCCCTTTTTGCATTCTGACATCTCTACACAGGTGTAAAGGGTAAATTTAGCGTTTTTCATACCTTATTTCATATCATACGTCATGGTGTTTGTTCAAGTAAAAAGTGTCCTTTTATCAACTGCAGATTGTATTAAGTGAGTGTGGCCTCGCGACATTAGCGCCACTTAGCCGCGCCCACACCATTGGTTCCGCCCCCTTGATGCCCATTGGTTAGCCGACGTAAAGGAAGTGGGGTCTAGAACTTTCGGCCAGCCGGTTACAATGGCCAATGAGGGGGCAGGGCCAACGGTGGCGTTGTGGGCGGGGCTAAGTGGCGCCAATGCCGCAAGGCCCTGCCCACTTAACACAATCTGCAGTTGATAAAAGATGACTTTTTACTTGAACAAGCACTATGACGTATGATATAAAATAAGGTATGAAAACCGCTAAATTTACCCTTTACACCTGTGTAGAGATGTCAGAATGCAAAAAGAAGGTGACAGTGTCACTTTAAAGAATCATACCAACCTCACCAACCTGGACGTTGGTATCTAAGAAATACATGTTAGGTTTCCCCATTTTGTATGTCAATTTAGTATTCAAGTTAATAGCATTTGAGATATAAAGAATCTATGCAGCTCCTCCTCTGAGCCCTGCTAAGTCATTACCATTTCATCTATGCACAGGCCCAAGAAGTGGACATTTTTCACCCCTAGGACCCGGATCTGTCAGAAAGATTCTCCACTCCCACAGCCCCAGGAAAAATTTGCATATGAGGGTGCACAGACATGCCACCCCCACTCCAGTGCCCTGGAACTGCAGCCGCAGGGTCTCTGTGAACAGAAAGAAATTGTTAGAATAAATTCCCCCAACTAGACAATTTAATGAAGTAGGCCACTTTTTTAACCCATCATCATATCTTTTTGAAATGTAAGGTGATTCAATATCACAAAAAAATTAATACCATTAGAGAAAAAAGGTGTTCCAGCTTGTACGTCCATAAAAACGTGTCTTTATTGTAGAAACTCCATAAAAAAAGGACAAACGGTACATTCTGCAACACACTCTGTCTCCTCTCCTATCCTTGACTATTTGACATAGTGCCTCTACATAAATCCCATGCGCATCAGTGCGCGTGCCAGGAAACCTACACCAGCTCAGAGCTGGAGTAGGTTTTCTGACTATTTTATCGCGAAAAAAATTATGAATTGAGCGGACTCAAGTCTGCGCCCCCCGTTCTGCCCCCTCCACACCCCCTCCCCATCCACCTGGTGTACCAGACGGAAAATGGCCAGATGCGAATATTTATTCGCAAAACGGCCACTTGCGAATAAATTTATTCGCATCTGGCCATTTTCCAACAAAAGATACTCATTTTATCAATGATAAATGTCCCCCTAAGCTTTTTTACCAATACTAATAAATATTAGTAAAATTATTTCAGTGTTTTGCAGGTAATACCTACCATGGTACATCTGGGTAGCATTTTATTTTACTCCAATATATTTTCTAATACAATATAATAGATCATATTCCATATATAATTTTATTGAGCATAAATTCTAAATACTAATTAAGTAAACAAATAGAGAAGGAACAATCTAGAAATATTAGTTTACGCCTATTAAAAAGAAAGCCTCTTAAATCTTTTTTCCTCCACTGTGTTCATGGAAAGCACAAATAGAAGAGACACTAGGCAGCAGTTGGATGCTTATTTTTTTTCCAGCACAATCCATCACAGATCATAAAAGCCTAGTTTTATTTCAGAAGCTGCCTGCACAGAGTAATACGAGGCACAATTTCATCCACAAAATAGAGCAATAGAGAATTTATTTTATTCCCACAACTAAAAGAAACACACGTTCCACACTTTATTTGGCAGACTACATGAAAACTGCTTGGTTAAAGTCTCTGAATTCATTGGAAATGTCCTGTAGTAACAATGAAAAAGGTCCCAACGCAACACTTGGACCAAAGAGCAGTTGTACTGGAAGGAAGGAAAAAAGATGTACAACATATACAGTATGTGAGACTCTACTTGTTTTGCACCATTTTCATAGTTGCTGATTTTTTTTACATTTCTTTTTATATTTTTTAAACTAATTTTATTTATTATTATGTAGGATGAAGACAAAAGACCAACGTTTAATACGTCTATTCTCTGATTGATTGCTAGGGGCTCATTGACATGTCCATATAAAATACTGTACATACGGATGTGCATTACAGATCATGTTATTTTATACTGTGTTCTATTTGGTTTTTGATGGTATTGCTTTGTTTATGTGTGGTAGGTCTTAGGTGCTTTACTGTTTCTTTAAGACAATAGTGAAAGAGAAACAAAAAGACCACCACTACCTAGAGCTGTGCAAACTATGGTACTCTGTAAGCATGCTGATCCAAAGTTCTGATGGTTCTTTGTAAGCTAAGCAGCAAGTCCAGTGTTCAATGGGATTTTCGTTCAGTTGTTTACGCTGCAGAATTTCCGACCAGAATTTTCTGCCGCAGATCCTCTTTCCGCCAAAAGAATGTCAATTGTTTGGGCTGATTCTGCTAGAGGAATCCTAATGGGGGCTTAAATTCTGCTTAAATTCTACTGCTCTGTTCTGCCAGAGCTGAATAGGCGAGGAATTTCAAGCAGAAAACTTTCCTCACCTATTCCTTGAGAATTCCCCAGTGTGAACATACCCAAACAGGTAACATTGATGAGGCTTCCTCAATTGCATTCGGGGAAGCCTGATCCCACCACTATACCACCAATGACACAATTTAATGGCATTTAAATGCAGCTGTCAGTTTTGCCAGCTGCATTAAAAATGTCTAATTAGCGGGCACAGCAATCCGCCCGCTAATAGTTGCGGTCCGGGCTGCAGTTAGCAGCTGGCATAGCAGCAGGTAAGAGCACCCCCTACCCGCAGCAGGACATACATTTATGTTCTTATCTATGAAGGGGTTAACAGTGAACGCATTTGTAGTTCAATTTAAACAAGAGCCCTTTCTTTGTTATATACTGTTATATACTGAACAAAACTATGTCACTGTCCTCCGACTTAACAATAAGCGCAGTTGTAGTTTAACTTAAACATTAACTTTTTTTGCTAGACACTGGACAAAACTATGTTATTGGACTCTGACTTTTAAAGCAATTCTGTGCCCACAATCTCCCCCCCTCCCCAAACCGCTTGTACCTTCAGATAGCTGCTTTTAATCCAAGATCGGTCCTAAGGTCCATTCAGCAGGTGATGCAGTTATTGTCCTAAAAACCTTTTAACCTTGCAGCCCTGTGTGAAATTGGCCTAACCTAGAGTACCCATGCCTCAGTATTCCGACACCCCTTCATCCCCCCTCCCTGCCCTCTTCATGATTAGGAATGCCCCTAGAACAACTTCTCCTATCCATCACCTGTCTGAACAATGCACATGTGCTGGATAGTTAGTGTCCCCCACACTCAGCTGGTGGGACAGTGTGGGGGGCACTCTTCTGGCGCTTGAATGCTGATCATGACTTCAGGACAGTATGCTGCGCTGGAAGCCTGGGCTGAGCTTACCATTCAGCTCACCCCAGGCTCCCAAACTGCCAGCTGCAAACTGTGGTAGTGAGCAGTATACTGTCCTGGGCCACAGATCGGCGGTGTCATACCAGCGGCATAGGAGAGGGCAGGCTGAGCGGGCAGGAGGAGGCTGGCTGGGCGAGCTGGAATGGAGAGGAGGGGGCGGTACAGATCAGGGCGGAGTGGTGCAACTGCCACGCAATTCCCCAAATGCTCTTATGCCCCACATTTGCATAGGGGCAATTAGCAAATTTATAAAGAATGCAGAGGCGCAGAGGAGAGTTTATAACAGCTATCATCTCCTAACGTAAAGGGCTTTTGTGGCATATCAGCAGGTTTTCTCGGCAGAACCTGCTGATAGTGCCTCTTTAAAAGTTGTTTTTTAGGACAATAACTGCATCACCTGCCGAACGGACTCCAGGACAGATCTTGGATTAAAAGAAGCTATCCACCGTTACAAGTGGTTTGGGGGGGACAGATGGTGGGTACAGAGTCCCTTTAACAATAAATGCAGCTGTGTTTCAATTTAAAGAAAACCCCTTTTTATATACACTGGACAATACTATGTCACTGGCCTCCTTAACAATGAGCAGAGCTGTGCTTGAATTTAACAAGAAGCCTTTATTTTTTTTGTTATACAATTGACAAAACCATGTCACTGATATCTGACCCTTTCCAAAACTATGTCACTGGCCTCCGACTCCAACAATGAGCGCAGTTGTGGTTCAATTCAAATAAGAACTTTTTTAGCTAGACACTGGACAAAGCTATGTCATTGGCCTCCGACTCTTAACAATGAGCGCAGTTGTGGTGCAATTTAAAGAACTAAAAACTATGTCAGTGATATCTGACCCTTCAATTAGCTCAGCTGTCATGCAGCATAGTGTTTTGTTTTTGCAATACACTTGAGAAAACTTTGCCTCCTCCTGTCTCACTGATGTCTCAACTCTGCTCCTCCCGGAGTTTGCGATCCTTCATCTGTATGATCAAAGTCAGGTAAGGCGTGCAATCATGCAGCGGAATGGACATTTCAGGAGTGGTGCTCCCTTCCTCATGCATGCCACAGTGCATACTCCCACCGCCCTACAAAGTATCTCAAATCTCACGAGACTTGTTACTAAAAACAGAACTGATAGTAACACATTATTCTTTTACAATTATTACACTGTTACAGTTAACTTAAGACAAAATTTAGTGTCACCTAATCTGTAAATCGTGAAAGAAATAATATCACTGACAGATCATAAAAATACATTAAAATTGCATGTCTCGTTCATCCCATTGGGGTTAAGTGTGTTTAAAAGCTGAATCCTTACTTGCTCAGGATCATCCCCCTCTATTTGTTCCAACACCAACCATTTTAGTTCACTGACACTGTGACCATTTTCAAAGAAATGTTTTGCTACTCCCATTTGGCTGTACTTAAGTTCCTCCTTTTTCTTTGCATAATGACACTGGAATACATAATTTTTTTCTGACTACAAGATAACATATGATCTTTATATATTTTGGGGTGCTGTATCCAAAAATAACATCCGTTTCCTCCAGTTTTTCTGCAAAATACTGTTTACTAATAGACTCTTGCAGTTATAACATAACAGTAATTATATTATTTGGAAATGCTAAGTTTGAAAAAAAGATAATAGTTTAAGGCTATGTTCACACTGCGTATGAGTCCGTCCGTAGTGCGAACCGCAAATATACGCACGTAGTTTTGAGGTTGATGCGTTTGCTTGAAAGTATACGATATACGCCCGCACAATGCACACTACGTATGAGCTTACGGCCGGATCGTATACGGCGCCGTGAAAAATGAACAAGACCATTGTTTGAGGACGGAAATTTTGAAACTCACGGCCGTGGATTTCCATGCGGTCCCGTACGAAGTACTTATTTTAGCCAAATTAAACTTGATTTTTCGATCCAAAAGGTTCTGTGTGGTTGACGGGCCTGGGCAAAGATTTCCAAGTAAATGACCAGCCTCAGATCGCTTCAAAACAAGCTAGGGAAGCATAACTGTACTACGGCCTTATGTTCGCGGTTTGTACGCATCCGGCCGCATGGCGATTTTTCCCACGCCCGTAGTTTTAGTCGCACATGTACGTTGGCGTACGAACTACGGACGGACTCATACGCAGTGTGAACAAAGCCTAAAACTGCTAGCATCGCCATTTTGTGGCTTTATAGGGCATATGTGTATATATATATATATATATATATATATATATATATATATATATATATATATAGACATATATGTACATTATCTAAGAAAAGAATAGTCTGCTAGAGAGGCATTCAAGATTGGTGAAAAGAATATCAAGAATGAACCACTGGTTAATCCTCAGAAACTGTTGCTCCCTCCACTGCATATAATGAAGCAGTTTGTTAGGGCTTTGGATGGAGATGGGGAGTGCTTCATGTACATCTGTACCAAATTTCCTGCTCTTTCCCAAGATAAGTTAAAAGCTGGTATATTTGATGGCCTTTTTTTTTTTTTTCCGAAGAGATGTCTTAGTTACAAAAGGTCATAAGCACAAAGGAAAATACACATAAGTCACATTCAAAATATTGACAGTGTATAAGACCGAGAAGATGACCGAAGATTTTGTCAAAAGATCCATAGCCAGAGAACTATATACCCCCTTCCCCTTCCTTTTAACTGAACTCCCCTCCCCCCAACAATCCCACCCCCCTCCCCTTCCCCTCTCATCCAATAAATCCTTTGCTAAGTAGCCCTCCTATCCGGTATTTGCAATTTTCCCAAGGAGTTAGCTAGTGCCTCCCTGTTATACCACTCCATATACTTGAAAACCTTCATTAGGATCTCTATCTCTGTAGGCATGAAACTTTATTCAATAAAAGCCCTCCATTTCTTGAAAAATTGTTTCGTCCCTTTTTCCTTATGTCGCTCCGTCTCTATCTAGATGAAGGATGTGGGACATAGTGTCACTGATCTCTGTTAACGTTGGTATGGAAGATTGTAACCAATATCTCAATATACACTTCTTCACCACCAATAAGAATACATGATTTATGAGAGCCAAAGTACTATTGAGATCTAAATCAGGTGTGTCCGGTGTAAGAATATGGAAGATCGCAATCTGGGGAGTGGGCGGCAGCAAACGTCTCGGTCCACACCTTCGACACTTCAGGGCATGACCACAACCCATGTAAAAGATTCGCCCTGTCCAACTGACATGATGGGCAAGCCCTTAGGTAATGGGCTGGGGCATTTGCATAGGACAAATCGAAGGCATATGTGGCCCTATGTATGATTTTGAAATACATCTCACACCACTGCTCATTTAGCATTGCTTTCCGTACTCCCTCCAGACCCTTTAGTATGCCCATGGGTAAACCTTCGTCCTGTAACTCTCTAGCCCACTTTCCAAAAACACCCTCCTGTTACTTGTGTAACATTTGTTTCCGTAGGGTGGGATAGAGGAGGAAAATAGACATTGCTTGTTGATCGAAGCCCATGAGGTCATCAAAGTCTCCTGGGCTCTCCGATTTAGGGAAACATCTTACTCTAGAGTAACAGAAGCTCTTGACTTGCGCATATGTGAGGAAGTTATGAGGGCTTAAGGCGTATTTGGAGTACAGTGTCTCCCATGTCTCCCTGCCTGGTTTCAGCATGTCAGATTGTAGCTTCATATAGTCTGAATGCTTCAGCAAGAGGGGGATCGTTTGCAGAGGGTATAGAAGACGGGCAAAGCTCACCATCTTCAGAAGGTGGGCCCGGCCCGCTAAAGACAGCGGTAGATCCACCCATCGGGACAATTCAGAAATTATCTTGGATATGAGAGGTTGATAGTTTAGGGCGTATAGCTGAGACGGGAATTTGCCTAACTGGATGCCCAAGTATTTTATGGCCTTCTTCTCTATCTGCACCCGGGAAACAAAGTCATTCAGGACCCCTTTCAAGAAGAGCAGTTGGCTCTTAGATTCATTGATCTTATAACCTGTAAATTTCCCTATCTCCGTCAGTCTAGAAAGTATCCCGTCTAAATGATCTTGAAGAGACTCCAAATATAGTAATAGGTCATCAGCAAAGCAGGAGACCTTGACCTCCATGTCTCCCACCCTAATGCCTCAGAATGTGTCTGATTTGATCAGATATGTGGCCAACGGCTCAAATGCCAGATCAAAAAGTAAGGGCGAGAGAGGGCACCCTTGCCTGGTCCCTTTAGAAAGAGAGAAGGAGCCAGACAAGTGTCCCAACAAGTGGACTCTCGCTTGAGGTGTGTTATACACTGCAGAAAGGTACGTTAGAAAAGAGCCCTGGATACCTATTTTCTTCAGGACAAAATGCAGCCAACTCCAGTTCACGTTGTCGAAGGCTTTCTCTGCGTCCAGTGTTAGCAGTGCCGGAAATCCTGGGGTGTTGTTTCCTCTAGCCTCTCTCCAGTCCTGGACCGCTAACACTGAACGCAGATTGGTGATGGCAGATCGGCCTTGGACAAATCCTACCTGGTGTGAGCCTATTAATTTCGGGAGCAGAACAGCAAGCCTATTGGCCAATCATTTGGATAAGATCTTGACATCCACATTAATTAGTGATATGGGCCGATATGCGTCTGTGTGTGTGTCATCTTTCCCTGCTTTAGGTAAAACCTTGATATAAGCCATGTTACCCGATGGAAGAAATCCGCTGCCTTTTATAATATGCTCAAACACTGCCAGGAGGGCCGTAGCAGTCTCCACGGGCAGTGTTTGGTAGAACTCCGCTGACAGTCTATCTGGACCCCGTGCTTTCTTGTTTGCCAAGGATTTAATAGTTGCCAATATCTCCTCCCTTGTAGCTGCTGCATTCAGAAACTCTAAATCTTCCCACGATAGAGTGGGCAAGGAAAGGGAATCCAACAACCTTTGTCCTCCCCCCATGTCCACTGGTTCCTGGGTGTACAAATTCTTATAGTATTCCCCAAATGCCTCCGCTATATCTTTGGGATGTCTTACTAGAGTATTGACTTTATTCAGCACCCCCCTAACATAGAGTGGTATGTACCTCCCTCTGGCCATCTTTGCTAACAGCAATCCCGCTTTATTGCCAAAGCGATAAAAGTCATTTTTTTGGATATCCCCCTTAAACTGTTCTACCCTATCCACCCATAAGTCATACCGGCTCTTAGCCTCCAGCCATTTAGATTTAGCCGCCGTCCCCTGGTCTGTTAGAAATGAGGTGTAAGTGTGGTGAAGCACGTCACTAGCTTCCTTAAATTTTTTAAGTGATTTGGCTTTCATCGATGCAACATATCCAATTATTCTACCCCTAATCAAAGCTTTTGCTTTTTCCCAGTATAACAAGGGTTCATCTATATGCTGACTATTTGTGGCCTGGTAATCCATCCACCATCCCTTCAGTAATGCTGTAAATGTCTTGTCTGTCGCAAGATAAGCCGGGAAGCGCCACAATATATCGGAGCCTTTTGGGAAAGTATCCATCATATTCAGTGCCAGAGGGGCATGATCCGATATGACTAGATCTAGAATACGAATCAATGAGATTTTTTGCAATAGGGAAGGGGATGCAAGCTTATAGTCTATCCTGGACCACGTGTCATGAACTGGTGAAAAGAAGGTGTATTCTTTTTGTGTCCTCTTGTGAATTTCTGGTGCACTAGTAGACTGAAATCTGGTTTCTCAGTTTACTAGTTGGCATTCTCAGTGCTATTCTGTAGCAATGATAATTCATTGTATTTGCAGCCATTCAAGTATTTTGGGTTTCTTGCCAACTTATAGCAGCTGGAATGCAATATTCTGAGAGCTTCAAATATGCACTGCTAATGACGCTTGTTGCAAAAGATCATCTGGGACGTAGAATGCACCAAGCAAAATGACCATTTGACATGACAGACACATTTATCTGTTGTAGCATTCATGGCAGAGGGATATGGGTTTTCCATAATAAAACTGAATTAGGCTCAATTTACTTTGCACACATGTGGTGAAGCTGAATAAATTTACTAAATGATTGCTTTTCTAATTGACTTATTGAAGACATAAACTAATTCACAAAAAAAACCAGAAAGGAAATAGGAAAAAAATTAAGCTTCTTGTTATTAAAATTATAAGATTTTCCTTGTCCTTATCCTTGTCCTTATAAATGTTTAGCAGCCCTGTATGTATTCATGTATGAATGATTAGCAGCATGTATGAAGTGGTGGAGTTCTAGTGTAAAGCAAGAGGATTATGGGGGTTGTAGTTCCTCAGGTGTCACTGTCACCACCACTTCTGAGACAAGCTGGTCTTTGCAGTAAAACCCCCGCTAAGCCAAACACTGGCCGGGACACTTTCAACACCACATCACTGCAGAGATGAGTTTGTCTTGGAAGTGACGGTGGCTGCGGTGAGCGGGGGGACCTGCAGGAGGACACTGTAGGAGTGTGGAGAGGTAAGAATAACATCTTTAGAAGGCTGGCTACACACTGCCTTAAAATTTTGGGAAAATGCCAATAAAAACACCATGGCCTGTTTTATTTATTTATTTTTTTGCAAAAACACCAGTGGACAGATGTTAGCTTGAAATCATTGGAAGTTTATGTTCTGCTATATACGCATGTTTTTTTGTTTGTTTTCTTTTGCATTTTCTCTCCTCTCTGGTGTTTTTGAGGCTCTGTGGCAGTTTTCCAAATTGCAGTATGCTCAGGGTGTGGTGTTTTTTGGTCAAGCAACTTTGTCACATGATGCCAGTGGAAAAGAAAGTTCAGCCATCTTGGTGCACACAAAAAAGCCTAAAACACAAAAATGATTTCTCACACATAAGGTCAAAAATGCTAGGAAAAAAACCAAAACACAACCACATGGAAAAAAGATAAATCATGCCCCCCATTGGTGTTTTTTTTAGTTTAGAAAATCACCACAAAAAAATAACAAGTGTGGGGGGGCCTTATATTTTATATACCTGCAGCATTATATCAAAAGTTCAGGCTTTGCTGAGGCTAAAGAAGGTGTCCCAAATTTTGTATCTTTTTCTAACTTTAGTAGTCAGGTTTCCAGGTGCAGACAGGCAATAGCCTATAAGGCAGTTCCTCACCAAAAAGTCTGAAATACTGCAATTTACACCTAAGTCTAGTTTCTGATAGTGTGTGCTAGTTCTGTTGCATGTTGCTACTGCAGAGCTATGGCCTGCTAAATGCCAAGAGGGGCAACTTCTATTAAAGCGACTCTGTATCCACAATCTGACCCCCCCCCCCCCCCCCCCCCAAACCACTTGTACCTTCGGATAGCTGCTTTTAATCCAAGATCTGTCCTGGGGACCTTTCGGCAGGTGATGCTGTTATTTTCATAAAAAAACTTTTACACGTGCAGCCCTGTGTCAAATTGGCGTGGCCTAGAGTGTCTATGCCCTAGTATTGTGATGCCTCTCCACCCCTCCTCCCAACCCTCCTCATCATTAGGAATGGCCCTGGCAGAATTTCTCCTATTCATCACTTGCGTGAACACTGCACATGAGCTATATCATTAAGGCGCCTATATACTGTTCAGGTGATGAATAGGAAAAATCCTACATTCCTAGTGTTGAGGAGGATGGGGAGGCGTTGCAATCCTACGGCAGACACACACTGTAGGCCACGCCAATTTGACACAGGGCTGCATGTAATAATTGTTGTTTTTTAGGACAATAACTGCATCCCCTGCCGAATGGACCCCATGACAGATCTTGGATAAAAAGCAGCTGTCCGAAGGTACTGGTGGTTTAGGGGGGTCAGATTGTGGGTACAGAGTCACTTTAAAGAGGAGACCTAACCTAGAGTGAGGAGAACTGTTCTCATGTCTACAAGAGTTCTTTCTGTGGACCAAGGACTACAGTGGTTGGAAAAGTTGCTTATTCTGCCAATGTGCCTCAAAGACTCCTACTTAAAGTGTACATGTCGTTAAAACTTTCAAAATCTAAATTAACAGTAGATGTGATATAAAGAAAGTTTGCAATTTACATTCATTATTTTTTGTTGTTGTCCAGCAGAAGAGAAACAGACAAGCAAACTCTGCAGCTAAGTTTTTTATGTTGATATCTGTGAGCGATTTTTGGAGCGTGCGAGTTCTTGATCTGAAGTGTTTTTGTCTCATGTGTGGAGCTTTAATATTCAGGGACTTTAAATTCGGGGAGTTTAGAGGAGAACAAATTGTTTATTTCTTTGCTTTTGAACAAATTGTTTGCTTGTTTGCTTTTGTTGTTTGTTTTTTATATATACTTTATATCACCATCAAAATGAGCTCCATGTTTGACAATGCGGTCCAATGTACATCTTATACCATGTATGCAATCCTTGATCAACCGATCGAGGGTGCATACCATTGTGAGAGATGTGTGCATGTTCCTGGTTTGGAAGCCCAGATCCTGGATCTAAATGAGCAGCTGCAAAGATTGAGATACATTGGCAAACTGGAAAGGGGTCTGCTGCTCACTGAGCAAGCACTCAAAGGGGTAGATGGGGGAGAGGGTGATAGCATGGAGGTGCAGGAGGAAGAGGCAGCTATTTGGGTGACAGAAAAAGGCATAGAGGGAAGAGTTCAAGGGAGGCGAGGTCTGATCTGGCACACCCCAACAAAGTTAGGGGTAGGTGGAGGGTCCTTAAAAACGATTTCAGGTACTTAGGCAAGAAAGCTTAAGACTAGGACCTCCAAGGTGATGTTTTCCTAAATATTACCTGTACCACGTGCCACACCTGAGAGACAGCGGGAGACTAAGGAGGTAAATAAGTGGCTCAAGAGCTGGTGTAGGATAGAGAGGTTTGGGTTCATGTAGAACTGGGCCAACTTCTCTGTCGGTTACATACTCTACAGTAGGGACAGGCTGCATCTCGAAGGGAAGGGTTCAGCCGTGCTGGGGGAGAAGAGGCTAAGAGGTTGGAGATGTGTTTAAACTAGGGATGGGTGGGGGGCAACTACAATATAGTAAGACAGAGTAGATAGAGAGCTGGGCCTAGATTATGGAACTGGGGGTGGAGGGGTAGGAGGGGATAGAACAGTCACTAGTGATAAGAGAAAAGGAAATATGGACAAACATATTAGGTTTATGTATACAAATGCTCGAAGAATTAGAACTCATAATGGAGGAAGAGTAATACGATATAGTGGGGATAAGCAAGACATGGCTGGATGAGAGCTATGACTGGGTTATAGTCTATTTAGAAATGACTGTAAAAATAAGAAAGGGGGAGGGGTCTGCCTATATGTTAAATCCTGCCTTAAGCCTATTCTGCGGGAGGATATGTGTCATGATAATGTGGAGTCTATTTGGGTAGAAATAAGGGGAGGGACGTAGAATAATAAAATTCTAATAGTAGTGAGTTATAAATCTCCAAGTATAGTGGAAGAAGCAGAAAAATCTCCTTATAAAACAAATTGATACGGCAGTGAAGCAGAGTAAAGTCATTATTATGGGGGACTTTAAAGTGACACTGTCACCTCCTTTTTGCATTCTGACATCTTTACACAGGTGTAAAGGGTAAATTTAGAGTTTTTCATACCTTATTTCATATCATACGTCATGGTGTTTGTTCAAGTAAAAAGTGTCCTTTTATCAACTGCAGATTGTATCAAGTGGGCGTGGCCTCGCGGCATTAGCGCCAATTAGCCCCACCCACACCATTGGTTCCACCCCCTTGACGCCCACGTTGTCCCGATGGAGCGATCCACACATCCTTTACCATCCGGGGTCTGCGCCGTAATGATCCCGGCTCGGGAAGCAATGATCCTGGCTGCAGAAGCCGGAAGCAATTGAGTGCCTATCTCATCGATCTATGCTGTATATCTATACAGCATAGATCGTAATGAGAGAACAGTGTACTTATACTAGAAGTCCCCCAGGGGGCTTCTAGTATAAGTGTAAAAAAAAATTGTTGTTATTAATAAAAAGCCCCCTCCCCTAATAAAAGTTTGAATCACCCCCCTTTCCCCATGTTATAAATAAAAATAAATAAACATGTTTGGCATCACCGCGTAATCGCCCGAACTATTAATTTATCACATTCCTGATCTCGCACGGTAAATGGCATAAGGGCAAAAAAATCCCAAAGGGGTTGGCCACTTTATAGTGAAATAGGTCAGTATACAGTATTAGTAACTGTACTCAATGTATATGCTGACAGCAGCTCCCTGTGTACCTCATAGAGCTTATCTCAGACTCCCCTCCTCCAGGCTTGACAGCCCTACTCTATATTTTTTCTGTCCATAATATGGCCGACATGGAGGAGCATGTGACCATGCCCCGCCTCCTGTGCCCTCCATAGACATATACAGGCTCAGTGGTGGACACTGGGGGCTGGGCTTGGTCACATGCTCCTCCATGTTGACTATTTTATTGACAGGAACACCACCAAGCAGGGCAGCCCAGCCTGGAGGAGGGGAGTCTGATTTTTAACTCTTTGAGGCACACAGTGATCTGCTGTCAGCAAATACAGTGAGTACATCAACTTATACTGTAAACTGAACTATTTTACTATAAAGTTGCCAACCCCTTTAAGCATTCCCAGAGTCCCATTCAAGTCCGCCATGCAACAGCATTTGGACTGAGAGATAGTTTTGACCATTAAGGTGCTAATTAATAAGTTTACAACATGTTTTCCAACCTCTTGAGAGGTATCGTTTTTTGTTAGACAAATTAACCAGAAAAACAGATTGAAATAGGTGACTATAATGAAGCAAGGAACCTTTTTTAATTTTGAAAAAAAAAAACAGTATTGTTAAACAACATGAAAAAACATTTTGTGAACAGGGTCTAAGAGCTAATAACTGCATATTGTCTATTCTCCTTCTTCCGGTATACAGTGCTACTTTTTCTCTTTTAATTGAATTTAAGTTCTTCAAAGAAAATGCTTACATGAAAGAGTAAAAATTCCTGGAGGACCTGTCTACCAGAAAACCTTTTTGTTCCAGTTTTTTTGTGTGAAGCAACTGAAAGACCTGGAACAGAACAGAAGAGGCTTTTATTGCAACTAGTTTATTTCAGATCAATACAAATCACTTGGTAGCCTGTGGCCTTTGCCTTCTCTAAATTGTATCTGTCTTTATTGTTTAACATACCATATAATCCTGACAAGGCAAAGTGGTGAAATATAGTTGGAGATGTAAAAGGAATCTTGGTGGTAATAGGAGATGTGTATTTTACCAATAATACTTACTAAAATGTATAGTATTTGCGTACATGTAAAATACTTTACAGCCCTAGTACACTGCTTGTTGTCAGGTAAGTACTTATAACATTGCCCATAGAAACCAATCACAGCACAGTGTTATTTTTAAATGCTGTAGAAGTTGTTGCTATGGGCAACTGAGATAATTTATTTGACAGTTTTCATAAAGTTTCCCTAATATGACTACAACAAGGAAAACAACAATAAAATGAATATCCCCCAACTCCCCCCCCCCCTTAAAATTTAAAAACATTACAAACACTCTTGAAGGCTATATACATTTAATCTAGATTGCTAAAAAAACATAGTTGCGTCACAGTTCATCCCATTCCCTTACTCATTATCACCAGGATTTCAGTTTAGTTCAGTAAAATGCTTTTGAGAGCTTGACTCATCACAGACTTTCGGAAAAACAGATGATTTGCCTGGGAAAGTTCCTGTCTGTTGCTAATTCACAGCTGAAGTGCCCACAGACAGATGCAAGTAGTATTAAATATGGCCATTGTTCCCCTATGGAATGAAATACAAATAATATATATATATATATATATATATGAATCTGTTGCAGTAGAGGTTTACGACATTGTAGTTAAAGGTTTAACCTCTTCATGACCCCCTCTATACCCGCTGGCTCTCGGCTCTTATCAGTAGCTGGGGGCCACCACTAATAGCCGACATGGAGAGAACACTTTTTGACAGCTACTTAACTATTTAGATACCGCTGTCAAAACATACAGGGGCATTTAAATGGCTTAGCATACCTGCATTGATGGTTCAGTGGCTGGATCGGCTCCCCAATGCCTGACATTGGCAATTACTTCAGCCTCTCTTCCTGTGGCAGTCAGTGTATTGCCAATAGAAGTCCCCTAGGAAGACGGCAAATAAGTATAAAACATAGTTTTTCAATATATAGAAAAAACAACCCCACACTTAAAGTTTAAATCATCCCAGTTTACTATTTTTAAAATTAAAATGTAGTATGGGTTGGTCACTGTACCATTAACAAAGTATAGAGTAGTTCTGTATTTACTCAACAACTGTATACACTGTAACATTGCCACTAAAGGCAACAGTGGCTGATACATAGCACTCTCCTTGACATATCCAAAATCATTGACGGACGTTATTTCTGCTTAGCATGAACCAACTTTTATTAGTGACCAGCAGTGTTGCCCACTGGTCCCTTGTCCAGCATAGGAGAGCGCTATGTTGGTGGTAGTGTTGCAGTGTGGCTTTCTATCACATAGTTATCACATGCTACTTCTGGCATTTTTTCACACATATACTCTGATACTCTGCATGGAAAAAAACATCTGTGAAGGGGAAATTCTGCTTCCACCCCACAGCAAAACATGCAGCAGATTATATTAGAAAATACAGCAACAATCGGAAGGTCAACCTTAGATTTCTGTTGGGTATTTTGTGACAAATTTCTCTGCCGTAAAAGTACACTGTGAGTCGGAAAATTCACCATGACATTTAGTTTGTGGTTTTAATAAAATATGGGTTTTCAAGATTTCTTTTTAGATACTTTTTTATATTTAGATGACACATATACTAAAAAATAAGTATGACATTTAAAAAAGATGTACAATACCAATAATTGCTAATTTACAAAAATGTCATGACTCACAAGCAATATGGGAATATATCTGCATTGTGATTCACATGCATCCTCCTAATTCTTCAGGTTTTGCAGTATATAAATCATATATAATCAGTGATGCCAGGTACAAATCATCCATTTATATTTGTTAGATTGAGGAAACTACCTCTGGGCAGGTTTATAATCTGCACTATGGCAGTCTGGATAGTAAAAGCATGTTCTCAGCAGTCAGCGTGAATAAATGAATAGAAGATGGTCTAATTAGATAAGAGAATGGCTTTAAATGAGGAGAAGACATGGGAAGTATAAGTTGATGCTGCTCATTTACTGAAGGTTTCTATGTGGCTGAATCTCTGGCCTTCCATGAGATTAGGGACTGGTTATTACATTCAGATCCGCTCTTCTCATTATCTTTTCAGTGACTTCAAATCACTGAGGGATTCCCTTTTCTCTGAATATTCTTTAATACATTGCAAGCTTTGTGGCTTCATGCTTTTATGTGATACATCCTGATGTTTCAGCAATAGCAGCAGGATAAAACCTACGTAAGAAGATTTTTAGAATCCTATCATGTTGGTTCAGAAATTGCATCCTGCTGGAAGTGCTCATTTTCTGCCTCTCCGAGGATATCCTTCAACAATTGTTTTAGTTTTCAGGGGGAAACAAAAGTAGTCATCAATGGCAATTAGAAAATAATGCATGGCAAGTTATGAGCAAATACTCACCAATACAATCTGAGGCTATGTTCACACTGGTCTCATACGTAGTGTGAACATAGCCAAATAGCGTGTCAATAGAAAATTGGTCCATGCTGCCCTTAGAAGAGGGCTGTAAGAAGAGGTCCGGAGGGGGTCAGTACTGCTGTAAGAACAGGTGCTGAAGGGGTGAGTACTGCTGTAAGAAGAGGTGCTGTACTGCTGTAAGGAGAGGTGCTGAGGGGGTCAGTGCTGCTGTTAGAAGAGTTGCTAAAGGGGTCAGTGCTGCTGTAAGGAGAGGTGTTGAGTGGGTCAGTGCTCCTATTAGAAGAGGTGCTGAGGGGGTCAGTGCTCCTATTAGAAGAGGTGCTAAGGGGGTCAATGCTGCTGCAAGGAGAGGTGCTGAGGGGAGCAGTGCTGCTGTAAGGAGAGGTGCTGAGGAGAGCAGTGCTGCTGTTAGAAGAGGTGCTGAGGGGGTCAGTGCTGCTGTTAGAAGAATGGTGAAGGGGTCCGTGCTGCTGTAAGGAGAGGTGCTGAAGGGGTGAGTACTGCTGTAAGAAGAGGTGCTGTACTGCTGTAAGGAGAGGTGCTGAGGGGGTCAGTTCTGCTGTAAGGAGAGGTGCTGAGGGGGTCAGTGCTGCTGTTAGAAGAGGTGCTGAGGGGGTGAGTACTGCTGTTAGAAGAGGTGCTGTGGGGGTCAGTGCTTCTGTTAGAAGATGTGCTGAGGGGGTCAGAGCTGCTGTTAGAAGAGGTGCTGAGAGGGTCAGTGCTGCTGCAAGGAGAGGTGCTGAGGGGAGCAGTGCTGCTGTAAGGAGAGGTGCTGAGGAGAGCAGTGCTGCTGTTAGAAGAGGTGCTGAGGGGGTCAGTGCTGCTGTTAGAAGAATGGTGAAGGGGTCCATGCTGCTGTAAGGAGAGGTGCTGAAGGGGTGAGTACTGCTGTAAGAAGAGGTGCTGTACTGCTGTAAGGAAAGGTGCTGAGGGGGTCAGTGCTCCTATTAGAAGAGGTGCTGAGGGGGTCAGTGCTGCTGTAAGGAGAGGTGCTGAGGGGGTCAGTACTGCTGTAAGGAGAGGTGCTAAGGGAGTGAGTACTGCTGTTAGAAGAGGTGCTGAGGGGGTCAGTGCTGCTTTAAGAAGAGGTGCTGAGTGGGTCAGTGCTCCTATTAGAAGAGGTGTTGGGGAGATCACTGCTGCTGTAAGGAGAGGTGCTGAGGGGGTCAGTGCTGCTGTAAGGAGAGGTGCTGAGGGGGTCAGTGCTGCTGTAAGGAGAGGTGCTGAGGGGGTCAGTGCTGCTGTAAGGAGAGGTGCTGAGGGGGTCAGTGCTGCTGTTAGAAGAGGTGCTGAGGGGGTGAGTACTGCTGTTAGAAGAGGTGCTGAGGGGGTCAGTGCTGCTGTAAGGAGAGGTGCTGAGGGGGTCAGTGCTGCTGTAAGGAGAGGTGCTGAGGGGGTCAGTGCTGCTGTTAGAAGAGGTGCTGAGGGGGTGAGTACTGCTGTTAGAAGAGGTGCTGAGGGGGTCAGTGCTGCTGTTAGAAGAGGTGCTGAGGGGGTCAGTGCTGCTGTAAGGAGAGGTGCTGAGGGGGTCAGTGCTGCTGTAAGGAGAGGTGCTGAGGGGGTCAGTGCTGCTGTTAGAAGAGGTGCTGAGGGGGTGAGTACTGCTGTTAGAAGAGGTGTTGAGGGGGTTTCCCTTTCAGGCGGTAGCCCGGGGCCTTGAGCTCCTGGGGGCACCATAGCTACTGCAACAGCAAGAGGTGCTGAGGGGGTCAGTGCTGCTGTTAGAAGAGGTGCTTAGGGGGTCAGTGCCGCTGTAAGGAGAGGTGCTGAGGGGGTCAGTACTGCTGTAAGGAGATGTGCTGAGGGAGTGAGTACTGCTGTTAGAAGAGGTGCTGAGGGGGTCAGTGCTGCTTTAAGAAGAGGTGCTGAGTGGGTTAGTGCTCCTATTAGAAGAGGTGCTGAGGAGATCACTGCTGCTGTAAGGAGAGGTGCTGAGGGGGTCAGTGCTGCTGTAAGGAGAGGTGCTGAGGGGATCACTGCTGCTGTTAGAAGAATGGTTAAGGGGTCAGTGCTGCTGTTAGAAGATGTGCTGAGGGGGTCAGTGCTGCTGTAAGGAGAGGTGCTGAGGGGATCACTGCTGCTGTTAGAAGAATGGTGAAGGGGTCAGTGCTGCTGTTAGAAGATGTGCTGAGGGGGTCAGAGCTGCTGTTAGAAGAGGTGCTGAGAGGGTCAGTGCTGCTGTAAGGAGAGGTGCTGAGGGGGTCAGTGCTGCTGTAAGGAGAGGTGCTGAGGGGGTCAGTGCTGCTGTAAGGAGAGATGCTGAGGGGGTCAGTGCTGCTGTAAGGAGAGGTGCTGAGGGGGTCAGTGCTGCTGTTAGAAGAGGTGCTGAGGGGGTCAGTGCTGCTGTTAGAAGAGGTGCTGAGGGGGTGAGTACTGCTGTTAGAAGAGGTGCTGAGGGGGTCAGTGCTGCTGTTAGAAGAGGTGCTGAGGGGTGAGTACTGCTGTTAGAAGAGGTGCTGAGGGGGTCAGTGCTTCTGTTAGAAGAGGTGCTGAGGGGGTCAGTGCTTCTGTTAGAAGAGGTGCTGAGGGGGTCAGTGCTGCTGTTAGAAAAGGTGCTGAGGGGGTCAGTGCTGCTGTTAGAAGAGGTGCTGAGGGGGTCAGTGCTGCTGTTAGAAGAGGTGCTGAGGGGGTGAGTACTGCTGTTAGAAGAGGTGTTGAGGGGGTTTCCCTTTCAGGCGGTAGCCCAGGGCCTTGAGCTCCTGGGGGCACCATAGCTACCGCAACAGACTCATATTTTTGGTGCTTTATTATCTTCCGGCTACAGTTCTGCCATGATTTGCAGAACATTGCTGCTACATTATCTATCCTGCACTATGAATACCACGCTAGTGCTGCCATAGTTACAGTGGGGTGGGGGGGGGCAGGCATGGTGAACAGCCCGGGCCTATGGTAAAGTTAATCCGCCCCTGGGTCAGTGCTGCCATTAGGAAAGATTTTGAAGGGGCTAGTGTTGCTGTTAGAAGAGGTGCTGAGGGGGTCAGTGCTGCTATTAAGGTCAGTGCTGCTGTTAGAAGGAAAGCTAAGGGGGTTAGTGCTGCTACCAGAACAGGGTGCCAAGGGGGTCCATGCTTAGTAGAGTTGTTGAGGGGTCAGTGCTGCTAGGAATGAAAAAGGTAAGGATAGGGCTGCAGCACTGTTTGTCACTGGTAAATAAGTTTTAATTGATGTACTATGGTTTGGGTTTGTTGCTACTATTAAAATATGTTAATAATCCCACAAAGTAAACCATGTAAATGGAAAAAAAATGGCAAACTCCAAATGTCAGATTTTTGGTCACAACTCACATCAAATGTCATAAAAAAATTAATAAAAAGCAATAATGTCAAGGTGAAACATATTCTGCAGTATAGCATACAACAGCAACCATTTTTACCATCTGTTTTTTAATTAGTCATTGGCTTTTTAACAACTACATTGACATCTTAATGATACAGGACGAATATGCTCGCCCTGCTGCCGTTAAGAGGGAGCAGAGAAGGCTCACGACAGAGGCTCTCTCTGCAGCATGCCGCTCCAGCTAATTAGCTTCTTAATGCTTGTACCTTCAGATAGCTGCTTTTAATTTAAGATCTGTCCTGGGGTCCGTTCGGCAGGTGATGCAGTTATTGTCCTAAAAAACAACTTTTATACTTGCAGCCCTGTGCCGAACGGCTGTGGCCAAGAGTGTGTGTGCATTAGGCTGGCACAACCTCTCTGTCCCTCCTCCCTACCATCCTCATCATTAGGAATGCTCCAGGCAGATTTTCTCCTATTCATCAGCTGTGAGAACACGGCACTTGGGCTGAATCCTTAAGGCACCTGTGCAGTGTTCACGGCAGAGGAATAGGAAAAATCCTGCCAGTGGCATTCCTGATGATGAAGAGGGTGGGGAGGAGGGACAGAGGGGTGGTGCAAAGTTAGGGCACTGATACTCTAGACCGTGCCAGTTTAGCACAGGGCTGTAAGTTTAACAGTTGTTTTTTAGGACAATAACTGCATCACCTGCCGAACGGACCCCAGGACAGATCTTGGATTAAAAGCAGCTATCCAAAGGTACAAGTGATTTTGGGGGGAACAGATTGTGGGCAGAGTCGCTTTAAATGCAGCTGTCAAAGTTCAAAGCTGCAAGCTGCATTTAAATAGCTAGTGTCCCCCATCCCTGGTGTCTAGTGGTCGGGGGGGGGCTCCCTTCACCTTACTGGGAAGGGCCTCAGTGTCACACTGACGCTGATCCTGGCTCAGCAATCAGCAGCAGCCAGAGTAATACAGCACTGATCGATTAAGTATAGTGCACTGATCTCTTTGAGAGATCAGTGCAGTAATAATAAAAGTCCCCCAGGGGTACTAAAAGGTAATGTGTACAGTAAAAAAATAAGTGTTTTTATTAATAAAAAAAAATCCCCTCCATTTCCCATTTTATAAATAGAAATAAATAAAAAAATAAACATAAATAACATGTCAGTTTTATTATTGGACGAACAGCACAAACACAACCCTCAAAATAAAAAGAATTGCCCTTTATCAATTTCTCAGCACAAACAATTTTTTTCTGGTCTTGCAGCATATTTTATGGAAAAAAATAATTCTGTCATTGCAAATTAAGTTAGTCATTTTATGGTATTTAAATGTGTCATTAGAAAACGCCACCACCACTAAAATGTACCCTCATATGGTTCTAGAGATGTTACAGTAAAAGCATTATGGCTTTTATAAGGTGAGTGAGAAAAAAAAAAAACACTATTAAAATGCAACAAAAAAGGGTTAACCGTTTTAATTGTGCATTCTATTAGCTGCATTTTTATGAATTAAATGGTATTTTGAGTCCTTAAATATGTTAGACTGAAAAGAAAAATTCTTTTTCAGTTGAGTTCTGTGTTACAAAAGAGCCAATACTGCAGTACGCCTGCATAATCAGATTTCAAAGAAAGTTGAAGATACCCATATGGTTTTCAATTATTTATGATCTTATTAAATGTTTGTATTGTACAATGGTTACATTGTGTGCTTCTAAAAAATATGCCATGCTAAACTTAAAATAAAAAATAGTACCAGTGTTCAAAGATAATAGAGTTCTAAAAGCTGTAATTAAATTTAAATGTGCTCTAATTGTTTTAATTACTGTTTTATCTTTAACTTACAGATTGCAAAGAAAACCCAACTGGTAATTGGAGATCTGGGCAAGATGAACCACAAGATGACTGAGCAACTTTATAATTCAGGTCAGCAAGCTCTAAGGTTTGCACAATATAAATGTTAAATACTGCATGATAACTGAATGTTAAAATGTAATTTTGATTATGGCAGAACATACTTAGAAAGACATGGTCAGACATCTACTACAGCAAAAAAAAAAAAATAATAAAATATATATATATATATATATATATATATATATATATATATATATATACAGTATATATACTATCTAGATATATATATATATATATATATATATATTGTAAAGCAAGTGGTTGGTAAAGTGACACAAATACATATACTTAACCCGCATCCACCCCACTAGCGGGGTAATGTATGACAGGCAAGTAAGGAATTTTTTCTGTATTGTTCTTAATGATGTTGCTGGAATAAATATTTGAAAATTACTTACTTATACAGACTATTGTGCTGTATTGTATAATAGAACTGGGACTATTGCATGAAGATGCATTTGTTTGTCTGTACAGACTTACAATCAGCCAATTGTGGCTAAAAGATTGTAGACAAATAGGGGCGGCTGAACTGTAAAATATTGTGCACTATTGTGAAAAAAATATTTAAAATATTTTGTTTATATATATATATATATATATATATATATATATATATATATAAAAATAAAATATGTGTGTTCTCTATGACAAATGAGTGCAATATTAACTAAAGGGGAACTAGGGTTGAGAAAGATTTAGCCCTGTTCAATCCCCATTCATGATCTAAGCTTGTTTGTACTGTAGTAGGTTTCTATTCCATGCAGGGGCGTAGCTAATGTTCCTTGGGCCCTGGTGCAAGAGTTCAACTTGCCCCCCCCTTCCTCGACCAAGCGATGAGATAGATAGATAGATAGATAGATAGATAAAAGATTATTTAGGAGTATATAGTTAATATTATCACCATACATATTACCGCTATACTGTTACTGACCAAATCCTGTATACTGAGACCAATATTACCAATAATACCAGTATACAAGGGGGAAATATTACTTTAGTACCAGCCAAGATGATCCGGCCAGAGGCCGTCCGTTCCGTGACCCGGCCGTGGTCGCGCAACGGCCGGTCTCTTACGTAGTGTGAACATAGCCTTAGAGGAGCTGGCCAATTTCAATTTTTGCATTTTCGTTTTTTCCTCCTCGTGCTTAAAAGGCCATAGCAGTTGCATTTTTTCACCTAGAAACCCACATGAGCCCTTATTTGTTGCGCCACTAATTGTAATTTGCAATGATGGGCTGATTTTTCACAAAGTACACTGCAAATGCAGAAAAAAATTAAATGTGTGGTGAAATTGAAAAAGAAAAACACATTATTTATTTATTTATTTTGTTTTTACGCTGTTCGCTGTGGGGTAAAGCTGTCTTTTTATATATGTGCCTCAAGTTGTTACAATTACAACGATATGTAATGTGTATAACTTTAATTTTATTTGATGGCTTTTAAAAAATTCAAACCATTGTTAACAAATATATGATCCTTGAAATTGCTCTATTCCCATGCTTAGAACGCTTTTATCCTTTGGTCTATGGGGCTGTGTGAGGTGTCATTTTTTGCGCCATGATGAGTACTTTCTATTGATACCTTGATTGCGCATATGCGACTTTTTGATCGCTTTTTATGACAATTTTTCTGGATTTGATGCGACCAAAAATTGATACACGATTTTGCACTTTGGGATTTTTTTGCGCTTACGCTGTTAACCGTGTGAGATCAGGAATGTGATTAATTGTCTAGGTGATTACACACACGGCGATATAAAGCATGTTTATTTATTTATTTTTATTTATAACATGGGAAAAGGGGGGTAATTCAAACTTTTATTAGGGGAGGTTTTTTTTATTAATAACACTTTTTTTTTTACACTTATACTCATTGAGACATATGCTGTATAGTTATACTGCATAGATCAATGAGATCGGCACTTCCAGGTCAGATGCGGGGATCCCCCCCACTAGACACCAGCGAGTGGGAAAATATAGTATTCAGATGCAGCTGTCAACTTTGACAGCCACATCTGAATACTTAAATAGCTGCGGTCCCGGGCTACAAACGGCACCCGGGACCGCGGCGGTTACGCCCTGCTATGAACTCCCCTAGCGACCGCTGGACGTACGGGTACATCCAGGGTCGTCTAGGGGTTAAAGGGTTAAAATTGCTCTATTCTGATCCTTATAACTAGAGATGAGCGAAGCAGTCAAAAATAAATTTTGCAAGATTCACAAATATCTGGTCAAATTTGCAAATATTTGCGAATCTCATGCAAACAAATCTCAATAAAACGGCCAAACCATTGTAGCTACAATAGTGAGACTATTACAGAGTAATATTTTATTCAACAGCTGTTGCTGTGACAGTGCCAAAAATTGGAAAATGTCAATATTCACCATGGACAGCAGTGAATGTTGGTGGATGAGCAGCGTAGTATCTATAGACTTTCGAATAAACCATTAAACACATTTCAATTTACCTCCCCTCATGTGGCTCTCTTGTTAGTTTAAATGGCAACAATATGTGTCACTGTTAGTTTAATTAAAATAAACCAGTTCTTCTGGGTGAATTGTCCTCTGCAAGGATGTTGAAGCATTCAAAAAACTCTGGCCCCTTTCATGGTGTAGCCAGTGGCAGCAGCAGACATGGCTGTCCTAACAGGCTTAGGCAAAGGTTGTGTCTCCCAGTAGCACCCAGTGATCAGGTGAATACAGCCAAGCTGTTAGGGCGGGTTCACACTACGGAATTCTCCGTCAGCTGTTCGCCCGCACGGGCACGCGCTTTTCCGCCGGCTCCATAGACACCATTCTATGGGCCGGCATATTCCACGATATAGCGGAATATGCCGGCCCATAGAATGGTGTCTATGGGGCCGGCGGAAAGGCGCCCAGATTTGCGGGCGGACAGCTGACGGAATTCCGCGGACATTGTCCGCGAGAATTCCGTAGTGTGAACCCGCCCTTATTGTGGATCATTTAAAGTTACAGCTCCACAGCAGTCAGTAGTCAATCCTGGAGCCAGCAATCATCAGAAGGGTCTTCACGAAGCAGTGTCAACACCAATCCATGCCAAGGATTGAGACTTCAGGGGTTTCTAGGCCACAAAGCAGTCAGGAAAGCAAAGGAGGGCCAGCCTATGACCAAAACACAGGTTTGTACCGTATGCCACTGGAAGAAGAGAGCTTAGGAGAGGACAACTTTGTGCCAGACGACGATGATCAGGACATGAAGATGTATTTGTTCCACCACGCCAGATTCAGGTCCCATCAACAGCTTGTCAGTCCAGATGCAAAAGGGGAGGGCAACAGCATCAGCTATTCACCAGACTGATTAAAAAAGGCATGGGCACTCAAGGTGTACCCCAAGACAGCGGCAGGAGTCAACAACAGTCTAACAGTGTGCCTGCTGCAAAGAACCGCCCACTATGATCAGTAGTGTGGCAGTGTCGGTAATGGCAAAGACCATAATGTTCTGTTCAGCATCTGTGACCATAAAGTGGGTTGGGGTTTGGGTTTTAACCTAGGTACTTCTTTTATGCCTCAGTACATGGAATGTCACCACTCATTGCCTGGAAGAACTGGAAACCCCACGCCACTTCTTGCCTGTAAACAGATACAATCACACAGTCTCACTGGGGGAAAGCATGGCCACTGCTGAGACAAGATAACAAGTGAACCCCACACTCAAGTTTCCCTCCAGCAGCAGCTGAAATTCCAGTTTAGTTATATTTGCAGTCACCCTTGCCCTAAATATTTTTGACTGGTGCTTTTCTGGGCAGAGAAGGTTCACATCTGGTGGTGGGGTTTACATTCACTGGTTTGAATGGACACTGGCTTCACATCACCCACAGACTCGATTCATGGGAGACTGGCTATACAGCATACACATACTGGGATAGCAATGCTATCCACCCATAGCACGCACAGACTGGATTCACTGGAGACTGACTTCACATCACATGGACACATGGACAACTTCTCCCACACACTGGGATAGCTTCAACCACAGCACCCACAGACACACAATGGACTCTCCTATCCTCTCTCTCCCTATTTCTATTTCTCCCCTGCCTTGCACTAAATGCCTGCTGCGATCCTTCTCTCCTCTGCACACACAGCCAACTGCCGACCTCCAGGAAGTGGAGCACTCTTTACAGGGTGAGGGGAGGTGTTTACATCATAGTGGGGCTTACAGGTGATTGGATGGCCATAAGGGAATCTGGATAATACCTTGGTCCCACCAAGTGACAGGACTGTAACTAAACATATGTGTTTACCATTTTGACAACCATGTTTGGTGACTTTGCACAGAATTCTCAGCTTTAATCGCTTTTGACCACAAATCTGCAATTTTGCACTTTGGCAAGTTTTTGCCATTGTACTATATGGCTGCAGACCGCTGCTGTATGCTATGGGCTGCCCGGACAATCTAGCGATCACCCGGGCAACCTCCCCGCACCTCCCCGCCCCCCCCCCCCCTGACTCACCCGCTCGCCCCCGCTGCGTGGAACAGCAGTGGCAGCAAGCAGGGAACGAGGAGCAAACAAGTGCTAATAGCGCTTGTTTGCTCCTCTCAGTTGGCCTGTGGAATAGGGGCTTAAGGCTTGTAGACTGTTCCTGGAGCTACTCTCCTTGGGAGACACAAAGAGATGACTCATCACATTTTCTTATCCACAATTAGTGAGTATTTGTCCCAGAGACCTCCCAAAAAAATAGCATAAAAACACATGAAACACAAAAAAACTGCATGTATAGATGTAGATAAAAAACCTCTCTCTAACATGTCAAAAGTTTTTTAAAATGACAGTGACACTTTGAGGCAATTTTGTCATAGATTTTCACCTCAAATTAAATACTAAACACATCATTTTGTACTTCTAGAAATATGGCAGCATTCATTTTTATTCCATATAACTTTAGCCCATTATGACTGCACTCCATCCATATTTCATCTTTGTCTTATGCTCCTGGACAAAGTTTTTGCATTCATTCTGAGTGCTTATGCAGTGAAAAGAAACAATATTGAATGCTTTTTCCAATATATCACAATAGCATTCATGTTTATGCACTGTAGACGCTCACAAACTCTTCCACTTACTCAGCAGTTTTTAATGACACCTAAGTCTTTGATGAATTAGAGCTGTAACCTCAACACTACACAAATTATAGGGCTTCAACTTAAGTAGCCTGTGGCAAAATATTTCTTTACTTTTAACATCAAAATTTTTAAATCACATCATCTTAACTTTCAACGTAGTACAGTAATTTAATGGCCGTAAGGCTTTTAGGGTTTCTCAGCAAAATGACAAACACAATGAGAAACATAACTGCTGAAGAGGGGGTTGAAAAAAGTACAATTATCATGAGGCCAGCAATTCTTTGAACAAAAATGGCTTCTGTATGAGACGAGTTAAAACAAAAGTACATAGGTCAACGTCAGTGATGGCAAACCTTTCAGAGTGCCTAAACTGCAATCCAAAACCCATTCATTTATTGAGTGCCAATGCTGCAATCCCAAAGACTATGTTGGATTTGGTTAATTACATTGATTGAGTTTGTTTTTCCAATAAAATGAGTTAGTAGTGGAACGCATCTGAAGGATGGCATCCCTTACTAAGCTGGGTCTTATTGATAGCCTGTAGAATGGTTATCTCTAACCCCAGAATTATTACCTCAGGAAGAGTCCGGTACCAGCAGACCTGGAGCATGAAAAAAATGGTGCTCTGTGTTTCAAGCGGTAGCAGGCAGATACTATTAGGCTGGGAGGTGCCAAAAAAAAAGGCCATTGCCATTCTGGTACTACTATGCTGCGGCTGTTTTTACTTGGCTGGCTATGGTTACTCATGAGAAGGAAGACCATACTGTTTTAATTAATAAAAGTGTGTAGGATCTCCCTATGTTTCACAACCAGCCATCTGTGTGCATTTGCATAAATTTAGACCAAAACGTACATAACTGCATAATTTTCGATTAGCACCTGATTATTTGTATGCATGTGCGTAGATCAAAACGTACGCAACTGTATAATTTTTGCTTTACCTCCGATCATCTATACACAAGTGCGTAACTACAGACTGAAACATGCGCAACTGCGTAATTTACGCTTTGCACCTGATAATCTGTACGCATGTGCATAGACTGAAACGTATGCTCCTACTGTACGTTCGTTATTTGTTCGTGAATGTTTGGCGAACACAAACACAAACCATTTACAAAAAAAAATTATGTTCGTGTTCGGTATACAAACCAAACATTGGGATGTTCACTCGTCAATACTCTCGCCCTGCAAACAGATTTAGGACTAAGCTTGCAGTGTCCTGGACTAATTTCTTAGCAGAAGCTCCCAGTGAACATTCTTCCCATCTCTGCCCTTTATACAGGCTAAGGCCAGGTTCAGACTATGTAACTGTGCGGCTGTATTTGCGGCTGTAATTGTGCGGCGGTATTTTTGGTGGTTCATGCGTACGCTGGAAAGTATAGGATATACGGCTGCGCAGTGCACACTATGTCTGAATCTACGGCCCGATCGTAAACGGACCCGTAAAAAATGAACAAGACCATTGTTTGCAGCTGGACATGCGGCCGAGGATTGACAGGCGGTCCGTACGGAGTACTTCAAAAATAGCCGGCAATGATGCCGAATGCCGATGCCTCTAATAGTTAATATATTAAATTAATAAAACACATTTTCTTTGTAATAAAGTCCCTTTCGTTGGTCAATAATTTAATTCTAACGAATCCATCATTTTGCAATTAAATATACTGTTAAAATAAATAGATATATAAATAAATGTATATTTATATATATATTTATTTTTTGACAGTATATTTAATTGCACAATGATGGATTCGTTAGAATTAAATTATTGAACAACGAAACTGAATTTATTTAACCGAAAATGTGTTTTATTAATTAAATATTAATTAGTACAGGAAGCTCCATAAGCCGTTAATTCATATTGCCGGCAATAGAGCTTTCTGTACTAATCATCACTTTACTTTAATGAAAACATCAAATGTTTCTTCTAATTATGTTATGACAATAGCATTATTAGAAGAAACATTTAGAATTATATGTGCGCTCAGCTGATTGGCTGATCGGCTCAGCGCACATATAATGAGCCGGTCCGCAGTACAGTCACTTCATTGTGCTGCGGACCAGCGAAGAGGCAACATCGGGGTGAGTATAGAGCTCTCCCCACCCCCTCCCCAGCACTGCACCCCTCCCAGCAAGGAAGGGGGGTCAGTTAACCCCTTCCTTGCTGGGATGGGTGCAGTCTGACATCAGTCTGGCCCCCAAGGGGTTAAGGGGGATGCAATACATCCTCCCTTAACCCCTTGGGGGCCAGACTGTAAGCAGCGATCTGTAAAGATGCTGCATACTGTAAGGTGCACAACACCGCTCACAATGATGGGTGTTGTGCTCCTCCTGTGTCAAGAATAGCAGGTAAGACAAGACACCAGACAGTGGGCCCTGAATCTGACCCCACCCACTGTCACCTGCCTACTTGCCTCGGTCGACCCTAGGCGGTCGCGGACAACCACGAAGACAATCCCTATGCTGTATACGTGCACAACATAAAACGCAGACAGACAGACAAATACAATGCGGGAAGTCAACTAGCCAAGTCAGAAACCAAACGAGCAACGCAGTACAAAATCAGAACCAAACGGAGAGTCAGGGGACAGGCAAAAGGTCAGAATCCAGGCAAGACAATAGAGACAGGATAGGGCAGAATGCAGGGAACTGGGGAGCTGGGATCAGAGACAACTAATAGCCAGCGAAGTGAGCTGGTAAGTGAATCATACTTATACTGGGTCAGGGGGCCGGATCAGCACATCATTGGCCCGACCCCCTGATCCCAAACACACATCAGCTGTCATGCTATGGACTGAGTGGGGAAGCGATCCGCCCCTCAGCCCGAGCATGATGCCGTTCAGCTGAAGCGTCTGGACGGCCGCCGCGAGTGACTCAGAGCCGCGGCGTCCCTGGTAACCAAGGACGCCGTCGGGTCTCCGTGACGTCACCCGGCTGGCGCGGCCGCGTCGGCGCTGAGTCCTAGCGCCGACCGACGGAGCCGGGAGAGCAGATGACGCCGCAGGAGCGCTGGCAGGTGAGTTCTTAACATCCTGTTTGTGTGTTTTTTGTGTGTTTCTCCCTTTTTGTTTTTCCGTGGACTACGTCGATGACCAGCATTTTTTTTATGTTTTTTTTTTAATAAAATGGTCAATGAGGGGTGTGGGGGTGTTTTTATTTGAATAAAATTTTTTTTTTAACTTGTGTCTTGTCTTTATTTCTTTACTTTATAGACTTAGTAGTGGAAGCCGTCTAATAGACGGAATCCATTACTAAGTTGGGGCCTAGTGTTAGCCGGTATAAAATGGCTAACACTAACCCCCTATTATTACCCCAGTACCCAATGCCACCAGGGGTACTGGGAAGAGCCGGGTGCCAGTGGTCCCGGAGCGTCAAAATTGGCGCTCCTGGACCGGGCGGCAGCAGGCTGGTAAGATTTAGGCTGGGGAGGGCCTAAACCAATGGCTCTTCCCACCCTGGTGTTACCAGGCTGCTGTCGTTTGGTTTTTAACCCGGCTGGTTATAAAAATAGGGGGGACCCTATGCATTTTTTTAAAATTATTTATTTATTTAAAAAAAAAAACCCGCATAGGGTCCCCCCTATTTTTATAACCAGCCGGGTTAAAAACCAAACGACAGCAGCCTGGTAACACCAGGGTGGGAAGAGCCATTGGTTTAGGCCCTCCCCAGCCTAAATCTTACCAGCCTGCTGACGCCCGGTCCAGGAGCGCCAATTTTGACGCTCCGGGACCACTGGCACCCGGCTCTTCCCAGTACCCCTGGTGGCATTGGGTACTGGGGTAATAATAGGGGGTTAGTGTTAGCCATTTTATACCGGCTAACACTAGGCCCCAACTTAGTAATGGATTCCGTCTATTAGACGGCTTCCACTACTAAGTCTATAAAGTAAAGAAATAAAGACAAGACACAAGTTAAAAATTTTTTTTATTCAAATAAAAACACCCCCACACCCCTCATTGACCATTTTATTAAAAAAAAAAACATAAAAAAAACGCTGGTCATCGACGTAGTCCACGGAATCCGACGTTATCCACAGGATACCGATATCTGAAAAACAAAAAGGGAGAAACACACAAAAAACAAACAGGAGCACAACACCCATCATTGTGAGCGGTGTTGTGCACCATACAGTATGCAGCATCTTTACAGATCGCTGCTTACAGTCTGGCCCCCAAGGGGTTAAGGGAGGATGTATTGCATCCCCCTTAACCCCTTGGGGGCCAGACTGATGTCAGACTGCACTCATCCCAGCAAGGAAGGGGTTAACTGACCCCCCCTTCCTTGCTGGGAGGGGTGCAGTGCTGGGGAGGGGGTGGGGAGAGCTCTATACTCACCCCAATGTGTCCTCTTCGCTGGTCCGCAGCACAATGAAGTGACTGTACTGCGGACCGGCTCATTATATGTGCGCTCAGCCGATCAGCCAATCAGCTGAGCGCACATATAATTCTAAATGTTTCTTCTAATAATGCTATTGTCATAACATAATTAGAAGAAACATTTGATGTTTTCATTAAAGTAAAGTGATGATTAGTACAGAATGCTCTTTTGCCGGCAATATGAATTAACGGCTTATGGAGCTTCCTGTACTAATTAATATTTAATTAAGAAAACACATTTTCGATGAAATAAATTCAGTTTTGTTGTTCAATAATTAAATTCTAACGAATCCATCATTGTGCAATTAAATATACTGTCAAAAAATAAATATATATATAAATATACATTTATTTATATATCTATTTATTTTAACAGTATATTTAATTGCAAAATGATGGATTAGTTTAAATTTAATTATTGAACAACGAAAGGGACTTTATTACAACGAAAATGTGTTTTATTATTTTAATAGATTAACCATGAGAGGCATCGGCATACTGCAGAGGATCGCAAACCCCGGTAATAGCAATTCATGTAAACTGTGTTTCCTGCTTTCCCAGATGCATCCAGAGGTGTTTGCATCACTTTCTTAAGATTTTATTTGTTATTTTTAGTTGAACCAGATTTCAAAGTAAATGACCGTATGTTTTGAGCCGCATGTCTATTTTTTCCCACGGCCGTAGTTTCATCCGCACATTTACAGCCGCATAAAAAATACAGCCGCACAGTTACATAGTGTGAACCTAGCCTAACACTGTACTACTTCTCATTTCCTCTCAGTAGAGAGGCTTGACTAGAGTAAATATCTCTCCTTGTGGCCTTAGGGCCGGTTCACACTGAGCAAACAGGGCGCAATTCCGCGGCGCCGCTCTCCGCTCAAAGAATGAACATGTTCATTCTTTGAGCGGAGAGGGAGCGGACAGGTGCACGCTCTCCCATTCGCTCAAAGCAGGACACTGAGCACGGCGGGATTTGCGTTTGCTCAGTGTGAACCGGCCCTTATGGTGTGAGCGTGTATAAGTTAATACTTGCATAGCCTTGGCCTTTCCTTGCTTGTCACATAAGATCACTTTTTTTTACTCAAAGACATTGCATTAAAGGGTACCTGTCACCCCCCCGTGCCGGGGTGATAGGCTCCTGACCCCCCGTTAGAGCCCCCTATACTTACCTAATCCCGCCGGGTGCCACTTCTGGAGGTGGTCGGGTGACGGAGATCTCAGCCACTGCAGCCCGGCGCGCGCGCTGAGAGATGAGTCCAACACCCATAGAGAATGACAGGAGAGTCCAGCGCTCCGTCATTCTCTATGGGTGTTGGACTCATCTCTCAGCGCGCGCGCCTGGCTGCAGCGGCTGAGATCTCCGTCACCCGACCACCTCCAGAAGCGGGACCCGGCGGGATTAGGTGAGTATAGGGGGCTCTAACGGGGGGTCGGGAGCCTGTCACCGCGGCACGGGGGGTGACAGGTTCCCTTTAAAGACAATGCAAACAGTGCAAATCAATTTAAAACACCAGAAAACAGCTCCATTAAAAAAGTCACATGTGACATGTGGCATACAACACATTACACTTAACCACATGCCCCATTGAGATCCCCACATTTCGACCATGTATACAAAACACACAGAAAACACACAGCGTAATGTTACAGTTGATTGTTTGACTAAAAACAGAATGTAACATGCACAGCCATGTAATAACTGTAATAATGGTGTAAGATATTTGTCAGTTACATTACTTAAATTGCATTGCACCTATTCATAGATGTAGTAGCACCTCCAGTATTAGTTGTTGACTACTATTAACTTTTTAAGTCTTCATGCAGAAAATCACAGAGGTGCATACTGTGTGGCAGATTTGGCTCATCATACTACACAATGGCTCATCATTTTTACACAATGAACTTAATACATTTGGCCATGAGGTTGTTTGAGAAATACATTTCTGAAAGTATATGAGACTAAAATGTGTCTGCAAGATTGAAATGAAACCTTAAAATTGCTCTATGAATCACCCAATCAATACATATTAGCTAAGATGTATCCATTTACAGCTTGCGAAAGAGGTTTGTAATAAGCTGCAGCTTCCTATCCCTTTACTTATTACAGTATATCCATATTGCTTGCTGTATACCTTTTCACCTTTTTTGTTAGACGTTAGTCAGAAATTTCACAATTAAAGCCGTGGTTATATCTGAAAATAAATTCCACCCAAAGTATTCATGTACATACTATATACATATGGACCCAGATTTATCAAGTTTCCTAAAACCCTTACTCTTTGATTTTGTATTCCATAGTAACAAATCATAGCTCAGGTTTTATATCATCATAAGTTAAATGAAACCTGAGCTGTGATTGGTTGGTGTGGGAAAAAAACAGACAATAGTGATTTGATTCAGTTTGAGACATCTGGGCCATGAAGTTACTATTGTGGTACAGGAAGCACTCTACAAATAAAGACAATAACCTGTCACACTTTGTGGCTTGCCAGTGTGCCAAGAAAATACCTACATGTTCACATTGATGTATGTATGAGACCAGCAGACACAAATCAAAAGAGATACATCTAAAGAACAGAGGTAATACCATAAGGTAATAATATAATAACTTGCTCTATTGAAGGCAATGGGATATTGACTGGCAGTGCACACACTATATAAAATAATGGTAGTAATTGATTATGACTGTCCAAATAAGAAACGTGTTCATTATTTATGACCTGCGTTTTGCAAAAATGGCAATTTTTTAAACATGTTAAATATATATATTTTTTTAATCAGATAGTTTTTTATTAACACTTTCATTGCAGTACAGACAGGCATATAAGACATATCAGGTACATACCTCAATCCATTGTACAGTACATTTACTGATACAAATATTGGAAGTACATTTGGTATCTAATACAAGGAATACCTATACCCATAAGGAGCTTTTAGCAGTGCCTGCAATGAATCCGCCATTTTCTACATTTTCCTCCTAACTAACAAAAACAAACAAAATAACTTGTACATGTGCACATCTCAACATTTCTGTCGAACCTGGTAAATTTTTAGTACAAAATGCGACCATATTTTTATATTTTCTTTTTACTGTGAGTGAACAGCCTAAAAATGCATTTTTTAAATAAAAAAAAATTAAAAAGGCCACAAAAAAGTGTGCAAAGGACTAAGGTGTTTTTTTTTTTTAAGTCCTATGGGACCTGGAATTGGAATTTAAGCATCATCTCATCTAGATGCTGACCACGTTTATGACAAAATCTTGAGTGCTTCTGGTTAAGAGCTAGAGGCTGGCACCTGGATTCTCCAGTGCTTAAAGGGGTATCCTGGTGAAAATCTTTTTCTTTAAAATCAATTGGTTTCAGAAAATTATATAGATTTGTAGTTTACTTCGATTTAAAAAAAAAAAAAAAAAAAAAGAAATATAGTAGTTATCAGCTGCTGTATATCCTGCAGTAACTGATGTTTTCTTTTCAGCCTGACACAGTGCTCTCTGCTGACATCTCTGTTCAAGACAGGAACTGTCCAGAGCTGTAGCAAATCCCCATAAAAACCTCTCCTGCTCTGGACAGTTGCTGGCAGCAGAGAGCGCTGTGTCAGATTGAAAATAAAACACCACTTGCTGCAGGACATACAGCAGCTGACAAGTATGGGAAGACTTGAGATTTTTTTTAACCCTTTAAGGACAGAGCCAGTTATCATTTTTGCGCTTTTGTTTTCTCCTCCTCGTGTTTAAAAAGCCACTGCGCTTGCATATTTTCCCCTAAAGCCCCACATGAGCCCTTGCGACACCAATTATACTTTGCAATTACAGACTTAATTTTTTCATAAAATACGCTGCGAAAGCAGCAAAAAAATTATATGTGCAGTGAAATTAGAAAAAAGTGCAATTCTTTTTATTTTGAGGGGTTTTGTGATTACATTGTTTGCCCTATAGTAAAACTGACATGTGATCTATGTTCCTCAAGTCAGCACGATTACAACAATATGTAACTTACATGACTTTTATTTTATTTGATGGCTTTTAAAAAGTTTTAAACTTAAAAAAAAAAAACTAAATGTGTTTAAAATTGCTCTATTCCCATCCTTATAACGCTTTTATTGTTTAGTCTAAGGGGCTGTGTAAGGTGTCATTTTTTGTACCATGATCTGTTCTTTCTTTGGGTACCTTGTTTGCATACATGCAACTTTTTAATCACTTTTTATTACATTTTTTGGGGGGGATTTGATGTAAACAAAACTGCGCAATTTAGCACTTTGGCGGGTTTTTGCGCTTACGCCGTCTATCATTCAAGATCAGAAATTAAATAATTTAGGCAAATATACATGCGGCGATACCAAATATGTTAATTAATTAATTAATTAATTAATTAATTTTTATTTATAAAATGGGAAAAGGGGGGTGATTTAAACTTATATTAGAGTAGGGAGTTATTTATTAATAAAAACACTTTTTTTCACATACCGTATATTTTGCTTTATAAGACCCACCTGATGATAAGACGCACCTAGGTTTTAGAGCAGGAAAAATTGGAAAAAGCTGTTCGGTGCCACACTACACAGTAAAGGGAGTTTGTCTCCATTCATTGTGTAGTGGTTATGATATTTAACTGCAACTCAGCCCCCATTCAAGTGAATAGGAGCTGAACTGCAGTTACACCTGTATATTGCTATGGGCAAAATGTATAAGGTTGTTCTGGGAGCAGTGGTGCAAGGGGGTTAACTCTCAATATGCTTTAAAAGACTATAGGTCATTGAATGTTAACTCGCTGGCACCACTGCTCCCAGAACACCACATGTACCGGGTAGCTTACTAGAGAGTAAGGGTGGGAGGGAGGGTGGATGGGGGAGGGGAGACCACCATGGGCACGCATTATAAGCAAAAAAAAATAAAAATAACTGGACAGATATGAGAAAGATATGAGAAGCTGAAGCAGCAGCTGCTGTCAGATCATTGCAGCCGCTGCACAACATCCACTCACCGACTGCGATGATCTGTCAGAGGCAGCTTCAGCCAAAACTTGTTGTTTCTCATGCTGCCAGTGAAGGTGAAGGCTGGAGGAGTCTTCCCATGGCTGGGGCAGAGCAGCAGCCTAGTCCCCAACAGCGGGAGGTGCAGCTTTTTAAACTTAGCGTCAGACGCTGCCAGATTAGCGAGCGGGGCAGCCTGCACTGGAGGCTGGTCAGCAGTGGAGGAGAGCTTCTGGGCTGGGGTAGGTTGGTGGCCATGTCCCCAGGGGGCGGACAGTCAGCAGCAGTGGCAGATTGAACACTGCGCCGGTTGATCGGCAGGAGATTGGGGGGGCTGGAGGAGAGGTTTTGGGGCTGGGGCAGGCTGGCGGCACCTTCCCCCACGCTAAGGAGAGTTCACAGCGGTATGCCGGCATTTGGGCCCGGCATGTGCGCTTTATAAGACACACTGAGTTTTTCCCCCCACTTAGGGGGGGAAAAAAAAGTGTGTCTTATAAAGCAAAAAATATGGTACATTAATTAGAAGCCCCCTGGGGGACTTCTGTAAACACAGCATTGATCTCTTATTGAGATCAATGCTGTGTATATAATAGAGCACTGAACCATCAGATCAGTGTTCTATTATTCTGGTGTGCAGCAAACCAGATACATGGATTGCCGAGTCTGGATCAGCGTCATTCCGGCGCAAAGCCCCGGCCGGCTCAGTAGAAGGGATCAGTGGGGGGAGATTCCCCCACTAGACACCAGTGAGAAGGGAACACAGGCTATTTAAATGCAGCTGTCAGCTTTGACAGCTGCATTTAAATAGTTAATTATCTGGGAGCTGCGATTGGCAGCACCGGCTAATACATGTCGTCTACAGCTGCACATAAAAACCGGGGACCACACGCTGCAAAGAGGGCTCACGCCGGGAGCCCTCTCTGTTTAACAGCTGCAGGATGAGTATATCCGTCCTGCGTGATTAAGAGGTTAAGTAGGACTTAATTACAAATCCATATAACTTTCTGAAACTAGGGTAGTTGATTTAAAAGAGAAAGCTTTTCGCCTGAGTAATGGTGCGTTTACACAGAGAGATTTATCTGACAGATTTCTGAAGCCAAAACCAGAAACAGACTATAAACAGAGAACAGATCATAAAGGAAAGACTGGGATTTCTACTCTTCTCATATCCATTCCTGGCTTTAGCCTCCAAAATCTGTCAGATAAATCTGTCTGTGTAAACGCACCATAACCCTTCAAAATGTCAATTCCAGGTGCTGGCTAAAATCTTTTCCATTATGTGAGTATAAGGCTATGTTCACACTACGTGAGGGGCCGGTCTCTGAAAAGATTATTTCGGACGGTACTTTCCGGTCCCAGTTTTCTGATGCATCGCCCGCATCAGAACTTCACACAGCACACAATGAAGCTTGCGGCCGGAGCCGCTCGCTTCACTGTGTGAAATGACAGGTCATGACACGTAATGTGAATATAGCCTTATGGTGTGTTTACACGTACAGATTTTTGGTTGCAAGAATGAATTTGAGAAGAGGAGAAATCTCAGTCTCAGTCTTTACTTGTTCTCTATTAATGTTCCTGGCTTTGACTTAAAAATTGTGTTGGAAAATCTGTCCATTTAAACACACCCTTACTGTTTAATGTTTTTCAGACTGCAGCAATATGCTTTAATTGCATTTTTGGTCACTTCATCTGGTCCCAGTGCACCTGGATGCTGGCTAGATCAGTGTTTCATACTGTGAGACAACCCCTAGTTATTAGTGCCCAGAGTAGTAGTGTGCTTGTGATTTTTTTTTATTATGCACCTAACTGAACCTGATAGACTCTTGTCTTCTTTCAACCTTATTAACTATGTTGCTATGTAAATGTAAAGCATTTTTTAGATTCTTCCTTGAGGGTGCCTTCAGACCTACCGGATCCACAGCGGATCTCACTTCTGCGGATTCGAAGCGAGAACCGATGCGGATCCGGTATCAATTCACCCCTATGATAGCACATATTCGCAGCGGGATTGCCCGCAGCCCTGCCGTCGCATCACCCATCTCCGGCGGCGGCACATGCCCCCCATCCCCGCCACATCCCCCCATTAGCCCATCTCCGGCCCGCCGCCGCGAGCATACATTACCTGCTCGGCGGCGCGGCTGCAGTGAGGCTCCCGGCTCCGGTCCTGCTCAGCTGATCTGAGCGGGACCGGAGCCGGCAGTCTCACTGCAGCCGCACCCTGAGCAGGTACTGTATGCTCTCAGTGGCGGGATGCAGGTGGCGGCGGGCTGGGGGTGGGCTGATGGGATGTGGCCGGGATGGGGAGATGCGCCGGGGATACAACGGTGGGGCTGCGGACACCAGGGAGTTAAAGCACATATTCACAGCGGGATGTCAGTCCCGCTGCGAATATAGTGTAAAGGCACCCTGAAACTAATTCATTCTCTCAAGGCTATGTTCACACATAGTATTTCCATCAGTCTTTTGGTCAGTATGTTTTCAACCAAAACCAGGAGTGGGTTGAAAACATAGAAACTGTGCAGATCTTTCTATTATAGTTTATATAGTCCATATAGTCGGGTCCATTCCTGATTTTGGCTACAAATACTCACCAAAATTCTGACAGAAATACCGGCCAAGATACTATGTGTGAACATAGCCCACAATTGCAAAAAAAATTAGCAAAATTTTGCACATGCAGTAATAGATACATTTTACACAAAAATGGCAATAAAAGAAGGCATACAGAAAATAAACCACAGTTATTACACTGAATGATACCACCCCCCACCCCACCCCCATGTAAACTGTGCCTAGGTTTGGATGAATCATGTACTTCAATGTTCTCAGATGTAATAAAAAAAAAACTAGTGGGGGTTATTTAACCCCTTCATGACATTGAAGGTTTTATTATAAAAAAAAAAACCCGTCCTTGCCTTTTTAGAGCCATAATTATTTTATTTTCCATCTACAGAGCCATGAGGGCTTGCTTTTTTTTTTGTGACCTATTGTACTTTTTAATGACATCCTTCACAACACCATAAAGCAGAAAATAAAAAAAAAATAAAAAAAAATTGCAATGTTGCAAATTTACTTGGGTATATTTTTTTCATTCACTGTCGTATCGTCGATATTGATATTTCTCAGGTTGGTATAATACACATCGTATGATACACAGATGTATCAAAGTCTGTAAAATATACAATGGTGTAAACTGCCCACAGCAACCAATCACAGCTCAGCTTTCATTTTACCAGAGCTGAAAGCTGAGCTGTTATTGGTTTTCTATGAACAGTTTACACCAGTGTATGTTTTACACCCTTTGATAAATCTCATCAATGTGTATAGTTTCCATTATGTTTTTTTATTTAAAAAAAATGTTAACTAGCTGACAACTGAGATTTTTCCAGACCAACTATCAGGGCCAGTCCTCAGCTGTCATTAGCCAGGTGCTGCTACTTATGGAGTGGGCTCAAGTCCCCAGTGTACTCCATACACTATTGTCACCAGGACAAGTATGCTTCTTATGTGTCATCAATAGATTAATATTTATTTATTCATGAAAATAAAGGATTCTTATTAGAAAAAGACCACTTGGTCCATCTAGTCTGCCCTTTTAGTATTTCCTTTCTTAGGACATTAGGATAGATATATGTTTATAGCAGGCAGTTTTAAATTTTTTGCTATTGTAGATTTACCAACCACATCTGCTGGGTGTTTTTTTCAAGCACCTACTACTCTTTCAGTAAAGTCATTGTCTCGTGCTTTTTCTGATCTTTCCACCAACTAACCTCTTGCAGTGTCCTCTTGTCCTTGTGCTCAGTTTCTTATAAAAATAAATAAAGTCTTCCTACTGTTTATACCACTAGCTGTGCAGCCCGGTATTAGAATTGTTTTCCCTGGCACCTGCCTGAACTGTTGACTGTTGATTGTGAGGCTGTCAAAATAACTACAGCTAAAACCTTCTCTTCTAAAGTCCTCACTAACACCGAACTGCCGATTCTCGCATGCACTGCAAAATAAGCCAGTAATGTATAAATTTTCCTGCCTTGTTATAACAAATTGAGTACCCACAAGAGTGTATGTAATAAAAATTCTAATAATCTGACCGTGGGTTATATTACTCATCAGTATCTGAGTCATATAACAAATGATATCTATTACATGCCAGATGTATCCTATTGATTGGGTTATACTATAACTGGTTACATATACAATGTAAACCATCTAGAAGACACCATAAGTCATGTTTCAATAGTGTCATTTGTGTGACATAGTTATTATAATAAGATAACATTGATTCTGCAATATCGTTATTTCATTCACTGAATGCCAGTTTACCTGTTCATATGTACTAAAATATTCAAACAGCTTATCTGCTCTCCCTTTCTTCTCATGAACAAACAAGTAAAAAAAAAATTGGACATTTTGACCACCATAATTTATTAGTTAGGCTATTTCTATTAACATTTTTATGGTTAGTATCCTGACAGTTTTTTCTTTCTTCCCCCAATTTCTTAGTTATTCATTCAATTCAATCAGTTTACTGATTCTGACAAATGAATTCTACATTTCCAAAGCATAATGAATAAGGCGGGTTAAATATTTCCATAAAATAATATTACAGCATGATTAGTGGCTGAAAGACTCCAGTCATTACCTAATTGTACACTGATGAAACCCATAGAGGATGTCTAGTTTCTGTTTTAGTTGGTTTCCATGACTCATCATTTCCAGCTGCAGCTTAAATCCTTCCTATCCGTAAAACCTGCTGTGTACACCTGCCATCTGACACTTGTGTGGGGAAAGGTAATTAAAACATGAAAAAGACAGGTGTTAAGGAAATACAAGCTTGAAAAGAATATGATTGGAAACACAAAACATTCGTATTTGCTTAGATGCCTAGGTTTGAGCCCATAGAGCATGTCTACCCTTAAAGGTGGTGGATATGGGCCTATTAATTGCCTTCTAGTATAGGGCTAGTAATCAGCTGACGAACAAGCAAAGGTTTGTTTATTGCATTGTTTTAATCTGCTAAAAATCCATTGCTCATAGGCTGCACATCTCTCTGAGTAATTGGGGATGTATGGCCAATGCACGCTGAAGCAGAGAACTGTGTGAATGTTCCAGCAATACTCATGTAATGCTCGAGCCTGCCATTAGGTTTTTTAAATCTCATTATATAAGATTGGCACTTGTTTTAAACTGTGCATCAGGCCTTGTAATAGGGCCTGAAGTGTATGATTGCTAAATCAGGCACTCATGTCTCCTATTAGAATAGAGCAGTGTTTATACATGTGCATGGCTATCTTCAGCAATTACCACATAAAATAGTTAATGGAGAGGTCCGTCAAAAATCTTTATTAAAGTATTGTATTGCCCCCAAAACTTATACAAATTACCAATATACACTTATTACGGGAAATGCTTATAAAGTGCTTTTTTCCCTGCACTTACTACTGCATCAAGGCTTCACTTCCTGGATAAAATGGTGATGTCACGACCCGACTCCCAGAGCTGTGCAGGCTGTGGCTGCTGAAGAGGATAATGACATTGTGAGATCACCATTTTATCCAGGACGTGAAGCCTTGATACAGTAGTAGGTGCAGGGAAAAAAGCATTTTATAAGCATTTCCTATAATAAGTGTATATTGGTGATTTGTATAACTTAGGGGGCAATACAATACTTTAATAAAAATATTCACCGGACTTCTCCTTTAAGTAGTGTGTATACGTAACCATGACTCTGCATGACTGGTATTAGAGAAACAGATCTCTGATCCCAGGGAGAAAAGCCAAACGACAACACTGCCGGCTGCTAATGAAAGCGCTCAATGCAGTGAAGTCCTAGGTGCTCCCTGGGAAACACGAATAGCCCATGGAGCCTCATCAAAGAGTCTCAAAACACAGGGCTAACCAGATATCCCTCCGGGAAGGACCCAGCCAAGGGGTGGCTCCTGTAAGGAAACCACCAAAACCACCATGTTAAGTGGCCCAATAAGTCAATGTAATGACAAGGGGAAAAACCAAGGCCAGGTATCAATCCACATACAGCTGTTTTGGGGTGTTGCCCCTCTTCAGTGTGGAGCAGGATTCTGGCTAGGTTAGAGCAATGCCTAGTAAAGACATAAGAGAAACAGATCGCTGATCTCAGGGAGACCAGCCAAACGACAACACTGCCGGCTGCTAATGAAAGTGCTTAATGCAGTGAAGTCCTAGGTGCATTGCTCCCTGGGAAATATGAATATGCAAAAGAAGAGCCCATGGAGCCTCATCAAAGAGTCTGGAAACAAAGGACTAGCCATATATCCCTCTGTGCTCCACACTGATGAGGGACAACACCTCAAAACAGCTGTATGTGGATGGATACCTTGCCTTGGTTTTTCCCTTGTCATTACATTGACTTATAGGGCCACTTAATATGGTGGTTTTGGTGGTTTCCTTACAGGTGTCCCACTTGGCTGGGTCCTTCCCGGAGTGATATCTGGCTAGTAGATGCAGTAAGTGTGCTGGCCTTTATGCAACAAAAGTTTTTGTACAGTTGTAACATTGTTAACATCTAGCATGCTAACTATTAACTTTGCCACATCTGTACCTGCTATGCAAGTCTATGCAAATGCACCAATGTTAACAGTTAGGCTATGTTCACACAACGTAAAAAGAAGGAGAAAAGGCATCCGCTTATTCTATTTAAGAAGACGTCCGTTATTGCTGCAATTTAACTGACTGCAATGCAATGCATTGAAATCAATGGATTGTCGGATGTCCAATGCACACAATATATAAAATGACAGACATTATCTGCGCGAATGTCTATTGCTAACAGTGGATGTTACTTTTTTGTTGGTCACACACAGTTTTTTTTTCCACCATCCTTTCTCAATTTTTAAGATTAAATTCAATGGACTTTTTCAATTACAGACACACCCAAAGGCCATTAGTCCACCTAAACTAGAATAATGTACTAGCAGTTGTTATTGCACTGATGGGTGCCCAATCCTCAAAATAATAAACGTCATTATGGACTCAAAATGAGGGACGTCATTTTAAAAATGGGCAAGAAAAAACGCTGTGGGAACATAGTCTTAGACTGCATTGGTTAACACATCTAGTTAACGGGCCATGACTGTTAACTCTGCTACATCTGTACCATGCACAAACATGGTACAGTATCTACATTAAGTATTCGTTTTAAAAAGTTACAAAAAAACTAGTTGAAATCTTAACTTGCAATCCGTGGTTTATGGAATTAATTATAATTCAATGAGGCAGTGATCGATTCCTATGTGCAAATAATAATTAATACTTTGTTCAAAGATGAGAAAGCTTGGGTGGTATTATGAAGAAGTAATATAGCACTGTAGGAAACATCTTTGGTGTCAAATTATATTCAGGCTGATTAAACTACAAAAGCTTTTCTTCAATAAGATCTGTATCCAATAGCTTTTCTACAGCTAAAATAAAAATTTCTCATTAGCAAGTTTTGCTATAGAAAAGCAATATAACTTGTGTTACTTGAATCAATAACTTTGTCTGAACACTAAAAGACTACATTTTCAAAATGCATTTCAAGGGATATGCTTGGAAAAGCCATTAGTTCCTTAACAGTCTTTTTCATATGTCCTCTTTTTCTTCACTTTGTTGATGGGCTCTTTGATGTATTTCACTGAGGATTTTGGTTTTTCTGCAAAAATGCTTACAGAATTTCTATCAGTATTATGTAATGTTTTTAGTTCAAATCTATATTGCCACTTAGAGACAAATAATGTATGGTTGAAGCTGTAATGAACACGATTAGACATATACATTGGGTAATATATAATGGATGCATCTGCCAATTTTGGAGGTGGCTCAGTTTCTGAGCCCTGTCTATACATTCCCACCTGACATTTGATGTACATATATGTGAGATGTCAGGAACGTGTTATAGAAGATCTCCAGCTCCCTGGATTGATGTTCTGTTTTGTACTGCATTTATCATATACAATACAGTGGTACCTTGGTTTAGGAGTAACTTGGATTGAGAGCGTTTTGCAAGAAGAGCTCACAGATTTTCAAATTGTAACTTGGTTTAACCCCTTAAGGACGGGGCCCATTTTCGTTTTTGCATTTTCGGTTTTTCCTCCTTGTGTTTAAAAGGCCATAGCACTTGCATTTTTCCACCTAGAAACCCATATGAGCCCTTATTTTTTGCGTCACTAATTGTACTTTGCAATGACAGGCTGAATTTTTGCATTTGGTACACTACGAAACCAGAAAAAAATTCAAAGTGTGGTGAAATTGAAAAAAAAAAAACGCATTTCTTTATTTGGGGGAACTGTGTTTTTACGCCATTCGCCCTGACGTAAAACTGACTTGTTATGCATGTTCCACAAGTCATTACGATTAAAACGATATATAACATGTATAACTTATATTGTAATTCAACTATAGGAAGTGACCGGCACTACAGGTCCCAACATATGTATTCAGATGCAAGCTGACACTCCCTCTTCAACAGGTGTAGGTGGTGCTCTACTGTAAGTAGTCCATGCATATCTTAGTGAGTAGATAAATAATCTTCAGTGGCACTCACCATAAATTCTTTCCACCTTTATTGAAGTATAAACACGCTTAGACAGGATAACATGAGGACGCTCTCCCCCGGCCTACGACTAGGCCGGGGGAGAGCGTCCTCATGTTATCCTGTCTAAGCGTGTTTATACTTCAATAAAGGTGGAAAGAATTTATGGTGAGTGCCACTGAAGATTATTTATCTACTCACTAAGATAACTTATATTGTATCTGATGGCCTATAAAAAATTCAAACCATTGTTAACAAATATACGTTCCTTAAAATCGCTCCATTCCCAGGCTTATAGCGCTTTTATCCTTTGGTCTATGGGGCTGTGTCAGGGGTCATTTTTTGCGCCATGATGTGTTCTTTCTATTGGTACCTTGATTGCACATATACAACTTTTTGATCGCTTTTTATTACATTTTTTCTGGATTTGATGCGACCAAAAATGCGCAATTTTGTACTTTGGGATTTTTTTGCGCTGACGCCGTTTACCGTGCGAGATCAGGAATGTGATTAATTAATAGTTCGGGCGATTATGCACGCGGCGATACCAAACATGTTTATTTATTTATTTATTTGTTTACTTTTATTTAAAACCTGGGAAAAGGGGGGTGATTCAGACTTTTATTAGGGGAGGGGGCTTTTTACTATAAACAACACTTTTTTTTTTTTTTTACACATATACTAGAAGCCCCCCCTGGGGTTAGGGCTATTCCCCCTCGGGGACTTCTAGTATATATACTTTGATCTCTCATTCAGATCTCTGCAGAGATATGCTGTAGAGATCAATGAGATAGGCACTCGTTTACTTCCGGCTGCTGCAGCCGGAAGTAAAGGAGTGCCAAGCCGGGGACGGCGCCATCTTGGACGAGTCCCCGGCCGGCATCAGTAACGGAGATCGCTCCTCCAGGACAACGTCCCGGAGGAGCGATCTCCCCCACTAGACCCCAGGGAAAGGTTGCCTCTGGTAATCGGAGGCAGCTGTCAACTTTGACAGCTGCCTCCGATTAGCTAATTAGCGGGCATGGCGATCAGACCGTGTCCGCTAATAGCGGCGGTCCCGGGCTACACGTGGCACCCGGGACCGCGGCGCTTCAAAGCGGGGTACGTCATATGCCCTTAAGAGGTTAACAGCATTGCTTTGGTTTAAGAGCTCCCTGTACTGGGTGGGAGGGCAAGTGGGAGAGGGACATGGTCTACAAAGCGTGGTCTACAGCACTGTACTCTGACCCAGGAAGTCTCCCTCACCTTCCAAATCATGGCAGATCCACTTCAGGCTGGGGCTTGTATCAAGGGGCAGTAGTGAGGAGGTAATCTTTTTATACCTGTAACCTCTCTCTCCCTGGACAGAGAGTTCTGCATGTATGTGCCCACATGTATCCTACTCATTCCTTTATTCTCCTTGCAGTCTCTATCAGCTCTTGTGTTTCCCATTCCCTCCATTCCTACTACAATCTGCCTACACTCACACTCAGCTATACACAGTGCTGCTATAATGTGCCTAAAGTCACACTCAGCTGTACACACTGCTGTTATAATGGGCCTGCACTCACACTCAGCCATTAACACTGCTCTATAAAAAGTCTCTGTCACTGTCCTCCTGCACTCCTTTCAATTCTCACTTCCTGATTGGTCCATGCTGAATACCCACCCCTTCCCCATTGCTGTCATGTGACCACATAGACCTCTGACAGCAGCCCTGCTTCTCTATTCTAGCCTGTTGTACTACACTACTGCATTATGAGGATCTGTAGTTCCATTCTGTATCGACAAATACAGCTGCTTCTGTATTTTCAGCTGTATGCACTTACTATATATTATACACCACATGCTGCTGGGCTATGCTGTACAGTAAATTATAATATGACATATCAGGCTTTCTAAATATTTGTTTCATTTGTTTTACCTTTTATTCAGAATAAAAAAATATTACTTTTGGGGTGTGGAACCATTTTTTTTTTTTTTAAATGATTCCTTGTGGGAAAATTTGCTTTTATATAAGAGTGATTTGGATTACAAGCATGGTCCTGGAAAGAATTATGCTTGCAATCCAAGGCACCACTGTACTCACACAATTGGCTCTGACCTGCAACAAGGCAGTGAGACTTGTCACTGAGACTTCAATAAATAGCGGCCGCAGAAAACCCTGTTGGTTCACACAATGGAGCGTGCAGCTCCGGCCGCATGCTCCATTGTGGGCAGTGAGGAATTCTGATGCGGGCGTGCACGGATTCACCCGCATCAGAATTCAGCGGGGCTAAAGATCATTCGGCTGCTACTGCGGTACCGGCCGGGTTGATCTTTTCAGACACCGGTCGTTCCATGACCCAGCCGGGTCACGGAACGGCCGGTGTCTTACAAAATGTGAACACAGCCTTATACATTATTGCTTTGGCCTGTGATCTGTCAGCCCATTCACAGTATATACAAGAGGGGATAGCAAAATAATCTAAAGAAAAGGATACCAGGAAGTTTATTATCTTAGGATTTTAGACATTATTTTTATTATTTACCGTATAAAACTCTTTTAAAGGTTTTCTATTCCATGGCATTTGTTTTAATTCATTTTTTTTTCTTTACCTGCTATTGTCTCTTGGAGTTTTGTCTTCCACCTTGTTTTCATTATTTACTGGACAGTAGCTAAATAGGACTGTGCTGCTGCTTCAGCTTGTCAACCTATAAGGTCACTTGAGTTTAGCACGTGAGCAGCATGTTCAGCAGGTCTATTTATTTTATCAGCATTTGTAACCAGTGACCTGTCTTTTTATTGTTTTTTTTTATTATTCTAGTGCTTTCCTTTATGAAAACATATCACAATATTGATTTATGGCTGGCACTGATAGCAGGGGTGCCAATAGCAGCATCTAATTTAGCAGTGTAAAACTGTGCTGGATGCTTTTCTGTTTGCTTGCTTGAGCCATATCTGGTTTAGATGTATTACTTAGAGAGGAAGCTGCAGACAAAAAAGACGATGGTAATTTTAAATGTAGTCTTTTTCACTTATCTTTCATTGCTTTTCATTTCTTTCTGTGTATTGTCAGTTTACTTTGTAGTCATGATAGAATAGTGTAATTATCTTTAACTTGTTTTCCTAGAATACAGTGACAGTAAAATCATTTCAGGCTACACATCTGATGTATTGTATCAGAAAGTTTTAAAACTTAAAATTACTCCATGCTCACTCATTTTTTTCAGTGTAAAAAGTTTGCTGTAAAAATATAGGACACACTTTGGGGGACATTTACTAACATGCGACCCTGGCATACAGCACAGAAAAGAGGCAGATTTGCCCCTTTTCTGTGGCGTACCCCAGCTGTATCCCTCTCTCACCTGATGGGTGGTATGAAATAGGTCCACCTGCATCTGATTTATTAAGGTTTAGGACTGGCAGTAAATCCGATTGGATAAAATGGGGTTGTTCTTTATTTAAGACTAGTGTATGAGTATGCCAGTCTAAATGCCCCCCTTTGTCCCTGTAAAGGCTCAGGTCACAGTATTAAAGGAAAGCATTCAGGTTACACTATATAAAGGGCCACAGTATTAAAGGAAGCCAGTCCTTATACTATATAAACCCTCCCTAGTATCTTTTAGGTGTTGGGCAAAGATTCAGTGCAGTAGTTTAAAAACTTTTATTCTCAGCACCCAGTACCTGGTAAGTAGTCATGCTGCATGCGGCCTCCTCCTCATGCTTGACTGACTCCTTTAGTTTTGAGGACTCAGGGTGTCAATCAAGCCTGACTGGGGAGTGGCTGGGAAGAGAACAAAGGCCCAAAAGGAGGAATGAATTAACTCGAGCCGCCAAGTTTGCATGAATGCAAATGTGTACAGATACAGATACAAGAACAGTAACTAATCTGCCTGTGTATCTGTTCATTGTTCTGCAATAAAGTTTGTTGAAAGGCTGCTGACCTGACGGCTCAGTAGCCAATCAGCAAACTTGTATGCATCCCTGTTGCCCTGGTAATCCCAGCCATTGCCCTATAAGATCTCCCCCAATCTGCTGCTAGTTAGTGTAGGGAGATGTTGGCGCTGCAGGCCAGGAAAGATAGGTAGGTCAAAAGAAAGTTTACAAACTGTCTTTTTCAGGACACAACAGTGGGGTAATCTGTGCCGAGGGGCTAGTGGCTCAGAATGCCAGTTTGACTTAAGGGGAGGAGGGTAAAACATCCAGACCGTTTAAATAGGGAAATGTTGGTGATGCAGGCGGGAATAGAAAGAAGTGTACCAAAAAAATGATGAGACGTTGGTGGCTATCAGAATATCAGTGAGGCAGGAGAAGGGGGGCAAAGTCTTCTTAAGTGCATGAGAATAATCACAGCTGGGCTACTTGGAAAGGATGAGAGGCTAGTGACAGAGTTTTGTCCAGTGTATTTAAAAAAAAGAGAAAAGATTCTTCTTCAAACTGAACCCCAACTGCGCTCAATGTTAATAGTCTGAGGTCAGCGACATAGTTTGGTCCACTTTATAGTCCAAAAAAGAACGTTCTTCTTTAAATTGAACCACAACTGCGCTCATTGTTAATAGTTGGAGTTATAACAAGGAAGTGGAAATCACACATTCCTCCTCTAGCTTCCGAGGTCTTCTCAGAAATCAGATTGATCTATGCAATAGAGAATCATATAGCTTATGGTAGGGGTACTACTAAATCCTTCAACACCCAATGGCAATTATGGGAATCTAGCAAATACCATGCACCAATGGATACATAATATAAATACCTTCAACTTAATAACCTTAGGCCTCTTTACATGAATGTCTCAAGTACTTATTGATCATATGGGTGTGACAATTAGCTTAACTCCACCACTGGATTCGATCATTCTTACTGCACTCATAATGCCTGCTTTCTTTTCCTTTTCGTTTACTATGTTATACTTAGTTCAATATGTTGTGTTTTTCCTTCCAAACTTACTGTGGCATGGTGTAAACCAACTCAATAACAATACACCTGCTGATTAACAACTTTTTCTAGCATACAACCTATAAACCCTTTGCTCTGGGGGCAACCCCAGCATCAATAAATAAATATGCACAAGCCAAAAAGACAGAAATGGCTGCACATCGCACCCATGGCTGACACGAAAGCTTATTCAGCTACATTTAAAACCAACATCAGAAGTTAGTATATAATTTGGCCAAACCATATTGCCTCATGTACCACGTGCAGGCCTTCTGATACACATGAGTCCCTAACCAAAAAACATAACTGTGTCGGTCAGCGACCACAATCCCCGCAAATCGTGCGCAAGCAGAGAAGGGGGGCCACGGAATGGCCCTGCAACCCCATTGTCACAGGACCAGACCCTAAAGGGCCCCCCCAGACCCCGCAGGCGCCGCGGAAAAAGTGGACGCCAAGCAACACAAGTGTGAACAAGCTCTTACCTCTATCCATTCCTCTACAGGTAGAATGGGAGAATACTAGGAGATCCTCCCCTTATGTACACAGGTGCTTCCTGCTAATTTGGATCACATGGGTCTTACAAAGCACGAGTGCTAGCCACAATGAAAAAAGGGACAGAATACATAAAATATGCACAAGCCAAAAAGACAGAAATGGCTGCACATCGCACCCATGGCTGACACGAAAGCTTATTCAGCTACATTTAAAACCAACATTAGAAGTTAGTATATAATTTGGCCAAACCATATTGCCTCATGTACCACGTGCAGATCTTCTGATACACATGAGTCCCTAACCAAAAAACATCACTGTGTCGGTCAGCGACCACAATCCCCGCAAAGCGTGCGCAAGCAGAGAAGGGGGGCCACGGAATGGCCCTGCAACCCCATTGTCACAGGACCAGACCCTAAAGGGCCCCCGCAGACCCCGCAGGCGCCACCGGCGGAAAAAGTGGACGCCAAGCAACACAAGTGTGAACAAGCTCTTACCTCTCTCCATTCCTCTGCAGGTATATAAATATTACATTGTCATTCATGTGATTATTGAACCTTATATGTCTACATACACCACTATTCATTTAACTATGATGTTTGACATGTAAAAAATTTCTGTGAAAATTTTAAATAAAATACTTTGAAACGATAATAGTTGGAGGCCACTGACAGTTTTGTCCACTGTATACCCTTCTTTCCCCCTCGGGCCTATTTGATCTAAGTTTGTGGCCAAGTCTTTTTTGCATTAAGGGACCCAGAGTGGGTCTAAATTTGTCCGTGACCACAAACTTTTATCAATCTTGACTAAACTGTGTTATATTGGCATATTTCTGTCTTGTTATTTTATGTATAATGAAATGTCTACCACTTTACAGTATTGACACATCAGTATTGGCCATATTGCCAATTTTAAAAGCAGCAGATGATGTTACGTGTCTGCATTGAACAACTGGAGTGTCTGTGCCTCTTAAAGGGGCTTAATGTTATCAAAGCCATCAGGTATCCTGGCGTCACCTATCTAGAAGCCCCGCACTAAACACCTGGAATGCACTGCTGCAGCATGCTCATTGCAAAGCTGCAAAGTGCGGTCCTGGGGGTCCAGGGCGGCACGCCAGCCGATGTAAAGGATGTCACTGGAGCATGGGAGGGTAACGATCTGACACTGCCAATTTTTAAATGCTCCAATTCAGAATCAGGGCTGATGGGTGTGAATGGGTTTCAGTCCATGTGGGATCTAGGAAGCAGTCACAACTGTTTTGAAACAAGTACCAGTAAAACCTTTACTTTTTAAAATAAAATATGGTAGATTTGACTGTGTGTAATTATCTACAAATATGAAAGCCTGGCAGCTTTTTAACAGAAACCTGTCACCCGGGGCAGAGAGTGCAAAGAGTCGTCACTGCACTTTGCCAGTAGAGATGCCATGCCAGTGGGCTCCTCTGAGCTGACTTTGGTGTGACCTGGGCGCAGTGGCCTGTACCAGCTGACCAACTGGCTACGGGCCACTGAGTGGCTGGGGCTGTGTCTCCATTACCTCTTCCTCCAGACTGTCATGAGCTTCAGTCCATGTGGGGTCAAGAACCTCATCATCACCCCATTGCATGCTCTGCATCCTTACCATTGCCCTCCTCGCCACTCTCCACACTACAGAAGGTCGCAACAGTTTAATAGTTTGGGTGTCTAATTTTTTTAATTAGTCACTTGCTGCAGGTTTACATTTAAGAAATGCTTACAATTTTAATAAAAACTTTAAAGTGACACTGTCACCCCCTTTGTGCATTCTGACATCTCTACACAGGTGTAAAGGGTAAATTTTGCAGTTTTCATACCTTTTTTTATATCATACGTCATGGTGCTTGTTCAAGTAAAAAGTGATCTTTTATCGACTGCAGATTGTATTAAGTAGGCGTGGTCTCACTGCATTAGCGCCACTTAGCCCCGCCCGCAACTGTGCCGCTGTGCTTTCGGACAGCCTGTTCCAATGGCCGGCGAGGGGGCAGGACCAACTGTGACGTTGTGGGCGGGGCTAAGTGGTGCTAATGCCGTGAGGCCCCGCCCACTTAATGCAATCTGCAGTTGATAAAAAATGACTTTTTACTTGAACAAGCACCATGACGTATGATATAAAATAAGGTATTTTCTATTTAATTTGAATTAGCTTGCACTGTTTTTTTACAGACATTTTTGTGGCCCAAAATTTGGATCCCTATTAACTTTAATGGAATTTGGGTCCAAACAAAAATTCTAGTAAATGTATGGATCGCCCCTCCCCCATAATAAAAATGCATTACATTCCCCATACACTATAAAACATTACATAAAAGTGATCAAAACACAAATCCCATACATATTTGGTATCGCTACATCCATAACGACCCAATCTATAAAACGATGTCAATAATTATATCGCACGACACACGCTGTAAAAAAATAAATAAAAAAACAGTACCAGAATAGCAGTATTTTATCAATCTGCTTTAGAAAATACACCATAAAAGAGATCAAAAAGTCATATACATATAAAACTTGGTATCAATAGAAACTACAGATCTTCCCGCAAAAAATAAGCCCAAAACCAGCTCTGTCGCGCAAAAGATAAGAACGCTATGGATCTTGCAATGTGGCAACAGTTTTTGTGGGTTTTTGCTAGGAAGATAGTTTCTATTGCGCCAAAGTGGTAATAGTTAAAAAAAACCTACACAAATGTGGTATCGCCGTAACCGTAGTGACCCAGAGAATACATGTATTATGTTATTAGTGACCGCCAATATGAATTTTTACGGCAATCACTAATGGGCTCTATTCTGCTGCCATCAGCTCTTTATGGCGATGGTGCAGAATAGTGCAGCAGCGCCGGTAATGCCCGCAGCCCCCTCCTCTCAGCTACCGGAGGTCGCTGAGAAGTTGGGGCAGAGTGTGGGCTCAGTCCCGGCCAGTCCCCGCACCGACGATCGCCGTTATTACCAGTATAACGGCAGCCACCGGTAACGGGCACTGCATGTTTCATGTCCTCTCACCGTTAATCCACAGTGAGAGGAGATGAATGTCCCCCCCCCCCCTGTCCCCCCCGGAATAACCTTAGTGTTCACAGTAAGTAATTCCTTAGGGTACAAACACACTTGCCATATCCGCAGCGAGTTTCTCACTGAGAATCCCAGCCCTGTGTACTCAATGGCAGACAAAGTCGCAGCAGGGATGTACATCCCTGCTGCGAGTTTGTCCAAAGGCCAACCCTTTAACCCCCCGGCCGCCGGAGACTATACATCACCTGGTCCCGACTATACATCACCTGGTCCTTCGCTGATTCCAGGCACGTCCCGCTCAGCCAATCAGTACGCTGCCCCACTGCAGCACTGATTGGCTGAACGGGCAGTGAAGACGCCGGGAGCCCCGTAGCCGGGATCAGGTGACGTATAGTCTCTGGCGGCCGGGGAGTTAACGGGGCGAGCTGCTGACAAACTCGCAGCAGGGATATACATTCCTGCTGCGAGTTTATCTGCCACTGAGTACACATGGCTGGGATCCTCAGCGAGTCTCACTGCGAATACGCAGCCAGAAACTCGCTGCGGATACGACAAGTGTGTTTGTACCCTTAAAAAAAGATCAAACTCTCATTCTCTCCACCACCAGAGGTGGCAGAGAGCATGGGGCAATGATCAGGGACTAGCCAATGTGGTCCTGGCACAAGTGATCAGCGGTATATACTATATACCACTGATCACTTGTTCCAAATGCTTCCGGCACTTTTTGGTCCGTCACCAAAAATCATTGGTAACAGGATAAAAAGTCAAGTGCCCCGGATTACCTGTAACCACCTCGCGTTACCTGTATCCACCCCAGATTACCTGTAACCACTCCGCATTACCTGTAACCACTCCGCATTACCTGTAACCACCCCAGATTACCTGTAACCACTCCGCATTACCTGTAACCACTCTGCATTACCTGTAACCACCCCAGATTACCTGTAACCACCCCACTTTACTTGTAACCACCCCAGATTACCTGTAACAACTCCGCATTACCTGTAACCACTCCGCATTATCTGTAACCACCCCAGATTACCTGTAACCACCCCAGATTACCTGTAACCACCCCAGATTATTCATAACCACTCCAGTTTACCTGTAACTGCTCAGATTACCCGTAACCACCCCAGATAGCCAGTAAACACCCCCAGATTGCCTGTAACCACCCCAGTTTGCCACAGGCTACCCATAACCAATACAGATTACCACAGATTGCCTGTAACCACCCCAGATTGCCCGTAACCACCCCAGATTGCCCTTACCCACCCCAGAATGCCTGTCACTCCTCCCCCAGATTGCCCATCACCACCCCAGTTTGCCTGTGACCCCCCCCCCCCCCCGATTGCCCGTCACCACCCCAGATAGCCTGTAAACACCCCCAGATTGTCCGTTACCACCCCATATAGCCAGTAAACCCCCCCAGATTGTCTGTTACCACCCCATATAGCCAGTAAACACCCCCAGATAGCCGGTAAACACCCCCAGATTGCCCATAAACACCCCAGATTGCCACAGACTGCTCGTACCACCCCAGATTGCCCATAAACACCCCAGATTGCCACAGACTGCTCGTACCACCCCAGATTGCCCATAAACACCCCAGATAGCAAGTAAACACTCCCAGGTTGCTCGTCACTACCCCAGATTACCTGTAATCTCATTTAAAAAAAAAATATTTTAGCACCTGCACTATTCTAATAACCGATACTAGCTGCGGTTTTGCACCAGCAAAATGACGCTCCTTCCCTTCTGAGCCCTGCTGCGTGCCCATACAGTGGTTTATGCCCACATATGGGGTACCGTTGTACTTAGGAGAACATGCTTTACAAATTTTGCAGTGTATTTTATCTCCTGTTTCTCGAGAAATTGAGAAATTTCAAACTAAACAAACATATTATTGAAAAAATTCATTTTTTTCATTTTTACTTTCTAATTTTGAATCCGTCCCTCTAATACCTGTGGGGTCAAAATGCTCACTGCACCCCCAAGATGACTACTTTGAGGGGTGCCCTTTCCAAAATGGGGTGACTTTTGGGGGGTTTCTCTTCTGCAGACAATACAGGGGCACTGCAAACACACCTGGCGCTCAGAAACTTCTTCAGAAAAATCTGTACTGCAAATGCTAATTGGTGCTCCTTCCCTTCTGAGCCCCGCTGTGTGCCATAAAGTGGTTTATGCTCACATATGGGGTACCATTGTACTCAGGAGAACATGCGTTACAGATTTTGGGGTGCGCTTTCTCTCCCTTTCCTTGTGAAGTTGAGAAATTTCAAACTAAACAAACATATTATTGGAAAAATTCTAGTTTTTCATTTTTACTGTCTAATTTTAAATACTTTCCTCTAATACCTGTGGGGTCAAAATTCTCACTGCACCCCAAGATGACTTCTTTGAGGGGTGCCCCTTCAAAAATGGGGTGACTTTTGGGGGTTTTCTCTTCTGCGGACACTACAGGGGCACTGCAAACGCACCTGGTGCTCGGAAACTTGTTCAGCAAAATCTGCACTGATAATGCTAATTGGCGCTCCTTCCCTTCTGAGCCCCGCTGTGTGCCCATACAGTGGTTTATGCCCACATATGTGGTACCGTTGTACTCAGGAGAACATGCTTTACAAATTTTGCAGTGTATTTTATCTCCTGTTTCTCGTGAAATTGAGAAATTTCAAACTAAACAAACATATTATTGAAGAAATTCATTTTTTTCATTTTTACTTTCTAATTTTGAATCCGTTCCTCTAATACCTGTGGGGTCAAAATGCTCACTGCACCCCAAGATGACTTCTTTGAGGGGTGCCCTTTCCAAAATGGGGTGACTTTTGGGGGTTTCTCTTCTGCGGACACTACAGGGGCACTGCAAACGCACCTGGCGCTCAGAAACTTCTTCAGAAAAATCTGTCCTGCAAATGCTAATTGGCGCTCCTTCCCTTCTGAGCCCCGCTGTGTGCCCAAACAGTGGTTTATGCTCACATATGGGGTACCGTTGTACTCAGGAGAACATGCTTTACAGATTTTGAGGTGCGCTTTCTATCCCTTTCCTTGTGAAGTTGAGAAATTTCAAACTAAACAAACATATTATTGGAAAAATTCATTTTTTTCCTTTTTACTGTCTAATTTTAAATACTTTCCTCTAATACCTGTGGGGTCAAAATTCTCACTGCACCCCAAGATGACTTCTTTGAGGGGTGCCCTTTCCAAAATGGGTTGACTTTTGGGGGTTTTCTCTTCTGCGGACACTACAGGGGCACTGCAAACGCACCTGGCGCTCGGAAACTTGTTCAGCAAAATCTGCACTGAAAATGCTAATTGGCACTCCTTCCCTTCTGAGCCCCGCTGTGTGCCCATACAGTGGTTTATGCCCACATATGAGGTACCGTTGTACTAAGGAGAACTTGCGTTACAGATTTTGGGGTGCTTTTTCTCTCCTGTTCCTTGTGAAATTGAGAAATTTCAAACTGAACATACATATTATTGGAAAAATTCTAGTTTTTCATTTTTACTGTCTAATTTTAAATACTTTCCTCTAATATCTGTGGGGTCAAAATGCTCACCACACCCCAAGATGTATTCTTTGAGGGGTTATCTTTCCAAAATGGTCTTACTTTTGGGGGGTTTCACTCCCCTGGCACTACAGGGGCTCTGCAAATGCACCTGGCGCCTGAAAACTTGTACAGCAAAATCTGCACTGAAAATGCTAATTGGTGCTCCTTCCCTTCTGAGCCCCGCTGTCTGCCCATACAGTGGTTTACGCCCCCATATTGGGTACCATTGTACTCAGGAGAACCTGCGTTACACATTTTGGGGTGCTTTTTCTCTCCTGTTGCTTGTGAAAATGAGATACTTTAATCTGAATGAACATATTATTTGAAAATTTCTATTTTCCATTTTTTTCTGGCCTAATTGTGAATACTTTCCTCCAGCCCCTGTAGGGTTAAAATGCTCATTATACCTCTAGATTAATTCTTTAAGGTGTCTAGTTTCCAAAATGGGGTCATTTATGGGGGTTTCAAGTATACAAGCTTCCTAAACACACTTAAAAAAAGAACTGGTCCCTAAATTAGTTTCGGAAATTTCATGAAAAATTGGTAATTTGCTGATACATTTATAAGCCCCGTAACACCGAAGAAAATTAAAATATGTTTACGAAATTATGCCAGAATAAAGAGGACATATTGGTAATGTGACCTAGTAACTAATTTATGTGATACAACTTTCTTTTCTTAGAAGCAGAGAATTTCAAAGTTTGTAAAGTGCAAATGTTTCAAATTTTTCATGATATTTTTATGTTTTTCACAAAAAACACAAAAGATAGTGACCAAATTTTACCACTAATATAAAGTACCATATGTTACAAAAAAACAATCTCAGAATCGCTAGCATATGTTAAAGCATCACTGAGCTATAAGCGCATAAAGTGAGACAGGTCAGATTTTGAAAAATGAGCCTCGTCATTAAGGCTCAAATAGGCTTGGTCCCTAAGGGGTTAAGGACCTTCCATCTTCTACATCTTCTATTGGTCAATAGTGGACATGTGACTGTGTGGATGTAGTGAGGCATTGACTGACAAGACCTTAGAATTTCTATTGGCTGCTATATTTCAGCTATTTGCATATGTTCTGTTATTGCTGTTAGCATTTACAGTGTGGCCATTATTTCCAATGGGCCATTATTTGCTATGGGAAATTAAGGGTCTTTAAACGTAAATGTCTTAAAAAACGACAAATCCAATTGAAACCAAAAATAGATAGCACGCCTGTCACTGCCGATGGAAACGCAGTTTGAATGGAGTCTGAGCACAAAGCTGTTCAGGCTGCATTGCAGAAGAATGGCTGTAAGAAGCGAAAGAAGAAAAATACGGATTACAATATAGTGCTTTTTCAAGCACTATAATGACACACACCTTTAACTTTCCTAACTGGTCATAGTCACGTCTGAGAAATAGATTGCAGTGTCACATGTCAGCATCAGGGGTTTATCATGTGGTCAGTGTCAGAGGTCAGATGTTATTATCAGATGTCACTGTTACATGTCAGGTGATCAGAATCAGGTGATAGAGGGAGTATTTTTTCTCACACTTACATTACTGTGATATCTGGGTATGTGCTAATACAAACACTGTACCATTATATTTACCTAAAACAGTACAGTCTACTGTGATGTTCTTAAATACTGGTTCCAAGCAGTGCTAGTCACAGTGCACCTAGAGCAGTGTTAGAGTACTTTATAAAAGATCCATCCACAGTGCAACAGCAAACTGCAAGTAACAGTGCCCCATCTACCACTGCCAGCCATAGTATGTGGTCAAAAGGTTTTCTTCTTCATATTTTCTCACTTTTTCATCTATAGGTACTATAAATTACAGTAGGCATCATTCTTGTGTCTTCTATGACTTTGCCTCATTAATGTTTCCTCCACAGGGCCTAATTTTGTGATACTTTTGTGAAATGTTTTATTATTGCATCAAGATGAAAAGCGTAAAGCTACATAGTAATTACTAACTAAAATGATGTTATTTTTTGCATATATCTTACGTCAATGTACAGATAAGTGATGGTAAACTGTGTTTACATGGGTGTGACATACCTTGCTCAAAATATATTCCCAGGGTGATAACATCATGTTTCTTAGAACACTGTGTGCTTCATAATTCTTGGTGGTAATTTCTCATACAGACTAGCACTACTGGGTTTTGTATATTTGGATAAAGGACATCATGTTACTCCTCTGAGATTGAAGTGCACTCTCGTGTGAATAAACCTAGAGATGAACGAAGTAGCCGGAAATTCATTTCGCGAAGTTCGCAAATTTTGGGTCAGATTCGTTAATACTTGTGAATTGAATCTTAACAAATTTCAATTTAAAAAAAAGCCAAACTATAGTAGCTACAGTACTGGGACAATTACAAAAGGACAAATTTGTTAATTCATGTTCTTTTACAATTATCAAAAATATTAAAATAACAAGTTTATAAAAATGTCAATCAGTCTGTCAACCAGCCGTTCAATTTCCACGATGGACAGCAGTGGACATCGGTGAAATAGCTGCGTAACATTTATTTTCTCCCAGGACAGCAGGGGATAGTGGTAAATGAGTGCCGTGAATTGAGAGTTTCACAAATTTTTAGAACAAAGTAAAAGTGGAGTGCGAGCACCGATTATGTAAGGCGCACACTCAGTTTACTAATGAAACCAAACTTGTATAACACAGTAGGAGTGCAGTGCAACTACTTATTATGTAAGGTGCACTCTTAATTCAATGATCCCAGTAAACTGGTATAACTCAATAGGAATTTACAGGAGTTTACAGTGCCCAGTGAGTGAACAATATGGACTGTGTCTTCACTGGTCCCAGTGAATTACTACAGGCACCCAGTTACTTGGTAAACGGGACACTTAGTTGACAGCTACAACAAAAATCATCCACAATCTACCCACAATCAGCCCTCCTATCTTATCCTCCCCTCTCTGTCCCTATATCACTCTATTAGTCTCTCCCTGCTCTGCTCTAACTGCCTGATCCGATCCTGCTCTCTCCTCCACACACAGCCAACTAGCCACCTCTGGAAATGAATGACCTTATATAGAGGGGGAGGTGCTGACATTAAAGAGGCCTGCAGCTGATTGGACAGGTACTAGGGATTATGGTTAATCCCTTTCTCCCACTCTTTGACGATCCAGGCAGCTAACATGTGCGGGCTCCATGTTTTTTTTGCAAATTTGCAAATCCGCAATTTGCATCGAATCTGCTTTGCCAGATTCGCTTTGCTCATCTCTAAATAAACCCTCATTGATTTTACAAGGGATGCTTACAAGGGAGCCGCACCATTAGGCTATCTGGGAATACAAATACCACCTGATGGGGAGCACTCACTGATAAGCATGAGCAAAGACAGATTTACATTATATTGGCCCAGATTTATCATTGTGTTTACTCCATTTTTCTGACTTATTTTTCACCCTTTTTTGGTGCAAGTGTGTTTTATGCCATTTGTGAGGCCTTTTCACTTGTTTTGCACCTTTTTTCCACTTGCTACTCCATTTTTTGGCTCAGACAAAAAAGGGGACGTTTGTTTGTGGGATAACCATCAAATTTATTATTCCTTCTCACTAGTTTTTGGCGCACAACATTGGAGTGGTTTGCAGCAAGTAGAACTTGGTGTAGGTTTACATACTTAATTCAAAGTCCACCTTTTTTACCCTTATTTATCATGGATGCTGTGTGTAGGTATGTAATTGGCCACCTGAAGACTATTGTTTCATTCTAAGGCCATCTTCACACAACGTATAACACCAGCCATTGATGATCTTCACTTCTGCTGAATTCCCCGCTCCATTGTGTTAACTGACATGTTAGTATACACTCCGGCCGGGAACGCTAGTGGCCACGCAAAAAAACTATGTGTATACACTCCGGCCAGGATTCCCTCTAGCTGCAGCACAATGTAAGTTAACTATCATGGCCATGTTGTAAATCGGCAACAACGGCCGTGAGTAATACTTAGCTTAAGTTGTGTGAACATGGGCTAATACTGTGTTTACACAGAGGTATTTTTATGACAGATCTTTGAAGCCAAAGACAGCAACAGAGAACAGATCATAAAGAAAAGACTGAGATTTATTCTCTTTTCAAATGCATTCCTGGCTTTGGCTTCAAAGATCTGTCAAATAAATCTCTCTGTGTCAACGCTCCATTAGGCAGATATCATCCATCACAATGTATTTGCCAAAAGTAGCAGTAGTGACAAAAGATACAAAAGTAACAAAAGTACTTTTGTAACAAAAGTGAAATGTGGTTTAGATACATAGAGTTATGATCAAGATTTGTTACAAGGTTACACTTGGAATGTTCTATGATCATTGTATTGGACTAGTTTGTATTCATGTTTACATCAGTTGATCCCTGTCCTGATTGTGGGTGTGTTAATATTGGAAGGGCAATGGAGAAGAAAGCAAAAGTGCCAGATGAAGAAGAAAGGAAAAGAGTCACTGGATGTAACTGCACTGTATTAACTTATCTTAATAATCTTACTTGCCCAAATAACAGATTATTACTGCCAGCAAGTAGCTTTTAGAGATCATCCTCTTCACTCTGCTTACTGGCGTGCTCATTCATCTCCCTCTGCCCCCCATAGGCTTGTATGGACAAGGAAAACAGCCATGTAAGTACAGAAGAAAGCTCTTAAGCCTAATAAGATCTATTACAGAGTTTCTTATAACTACTTGTATTATAAGGAATTAGCGAACTATTCTAATAACATAACCGAGAAGAGAATGTCTAGTATCCTAGTGAATCTATAGAGCAAGTCAACCAATATTTGTTCAGACTACCTAATAGCTGGTAGAAACTGATTAGAAATTATTTAACCCTTAGAGGACCGTTCTAATTTAAATTTTTGCGTTTTTGTTTTTTCCTCCTTGTGCTTAAAAGGCCATAGCAGTTGCATTTTTTCACCTAGAAACCCACATGAGCCCTTATTTTTTGCGCAATTTTGCACTTTGGGATTTTATTGTGCTTACACGTTTACCGTGCGAGATATGAAATGATAGTGATAAATTAATATTTTGGGCAATTACGCACGTGGCCATATAAAACATATTTATTTTTATTTATAACATGGGAAAAGGGGGGCGATTCAAACTTTTATTTGGGAAGGGTTTTTTTTTACTAATAATAACACTTTTTTTCTACACTTATACTAGAAGTCCCCCTGGGACACCCATTGCGTCGCGGGGGTGGGGGGGGGGGGCGATCCACCCCACTAGACACCAAGGAATGGCTGCAGTAAGTGTTCAGATGCGGCTGTCAACTTTGACAGCTGCATCAGAAAACTTAATTAGCAGGCACGGCAATGGGACCATGCCCGCTAATAGCCAAGGTCCGGGGCTACAGGCGGCACCCGGGACCGCGGCAGTTCATAGCGGGGCCACCGGTACGCCCTGGGTCGTCTAGGGGTTAAAGTTGCTTATCCGTTTTCTGAATAACTGACACGGAAACAGATGACTGGGTACACCACTGGTGTCAGCATCATGTATTGCAAAAGGCAGTCAGACAGAGCACAGACAGTGAGTCCTAGCTGAACCCGCCCACTGTCCCTGCCTACTTGCCAAGGACAGCCCTAGACGGTGCTAAAAATCACAAGGACAGTCCTTACACTGATAAAGTGTAACACAGAACAGTCTTAGACAAAACAAAGACAATGGGCTAGAGAGGGCAGGCTGCAAACAGGAAACAAAGCCAAAGGTCAGTTATACAATAGTAAAGGAATAAGCTGTAGCAGAGTATAACTCAATAGCCAGCATTAGACTACTGGAGTGTTAGACTATTTATCATGGATCAGTAGCATGGTCCAAAGCATTATTGGCGGAAGCACCTGTCAGCTGAGGGATTCCAGAAGTAGAGTTACTCCTTCACCAGAAACATGACAGGCAAAATGGATGTGGCAGAACACACAAAGACATGTCCTTGTTCAGACAAGGTTCAGGAATCAGCGCCTTCTCTGCAGCACAGCCTGAACTGACGAGCGAAAAGGCACACTCCTGACAACTGGGATTTATGATTCCTGATGTTTGTGGACCCAGATAACTGTAAGCATGCTGTTAGTTTTTTCACTAAATATAATTCAAATTGCCTGCAAATAGAGAGAGGTGCACATACTTTCATCACCTAGGGACTTTGTGAAAACAATGTAGCAAAATTTTATTCAAAACTTTGTACAGTACAAGGCTATGTTCACACTACGTATCAGACCGGACATTCCGTGACCCCGGCCGGGTCACGGAACAGTCGCTCTGTGCCCGTATCATCGTGGACGGTACTTAAGTACCGGCCGGATGATCCGTCCGGCTGCAGAGCTCTGATGCGGGCGCATCAGCGTGCGCCCACATCAGAGCTTCCCATGGCACACAGTGAAGCAAGCGGCCGGAGCCGCTTGCTTCACTGTGTGAACTGACAGGGCTTTCTGCGGCCGGAATTCACTGAATTCCGGATGCAGAAAACTGACTAGTCAGTTATTTGCGGTCCATATGGGATCCCAGCCAGAGCGTATACGATGCGTATACGCTACAGCCAGGATCCCATAAAGAAACAGGCATTGTTCCACCGTGCCAAAAGTACGGCCGTTGTTGCCATTGGCAACAACAGCCGTACTTTTACCTAGTGTGAACATAGCCCAAAAATGTAAATTTCACGTTTATTGCATTATTTTCCTTTTGTTTTCTGAACCTAAAATGAAACCCTAATTAGTATTTTATTGTAACTGCCTTGTTTCCTGGTTTACTTAGTTACTCATTAAGAATTCATTTTTTTCACATTTTACTGTTAACCAGTTTACCACTGTCATTTTTCATAGCAGAGGAAACCAGACAGTATTGCTGAATATATGTGGAGGGCCTAAGTGACAGTTATCACAAAAAATAATAAGTTATTGGGGTAGACTAATAAAATATTGACATCTCTACTTTGGTTTTTCTGATAGATAAACATTAGTTAACCAATGCATTTATGCTGCAAAGTTTACAGCTTTCCAATTTATTAGAAAAAAAACTTTTCTTGGCTTTAGTCACAGCAAGTAAGAAATATGTATGATACTTTCTAAATTTTGCAACTCATTGCATTGTCGTACATATTTGAGAGTTGCTTGTCCATGTTTGAGCATGTACGTGAGAGTTCTTGAGCTGTACTTTCAGTACTTTGTCCATCCAATCCAGTTGAGAGGCACAAATGTTCTTATGAACAGTTTGCTGACTAGCAGTGAATAATAGTGAGTCATGTAAATGATAGTGAGTCATGTAAATGAGGGAATGGCTAATTAACAGGAAACGTTTATCAGGGATTTTTTTTTACTAGATCTTCACTTTATGTTTTTAAGCTACAAAGTTAATGGCGGACATTTATCAAGGGGCGTTGCACCTATTTTTTGGAGAATATGTGGTTTTTGAGACCATTTTTGGACAAAGTTTCATTTATGAACCCGTATTTGACGGGGGAATATTTTTTGATACCTTTTTTTTTTTTTTTTTTAAATCTGCTTGTTTTGAATATTTATCCCAAAATTTGCATAATCCAGGATTTGGTATCAGGTATCTGCAGCCAGGGAGCGCCTCCATTAGCCAACGCGGGTCCCGTGGCTGCCGGCTGATTAAGCATCTATATACAGCTGTCAAACCTAACAGCTGCATTTAAATGCTGTCCCTGCTGTCTAGTGGGATGGTTCTTCCCCCCGTGATGCGACCGCACGCGCGCGGGGGGGGGGGATTCATTCTTCTTGCTTGGCAATTCATTGCTCTGGTCTGCAGCAGGCTCACTCTCATTGATCAGTGCTGTGTATGTACACAGCATTGATCTCTATGTATATCTGTGTATATAGAAGTTCCCAAAGGGAACTTCTAGTTAAAGTAAAAAATAAAGTAAATTTTGTTATTAATAAAAAATTCCCTCCTCTAATAAAAGTCCAAATCACCCCCCCCTTTTCCCATTTTATAAATATGAATAAATAAACAAATAAACAAACATATTTGGTATTGCCATGTATGTAATTGCCCGAACTATTAATTTATCATATTCCTGATCACAACAATAAACAGCGTAAGCGGGAAAAAAATCCAAAGTGCAAATCTGCGCATTTTTGGTTGCATCAAATCCAGAAAAAATGTAATAAAAAGTGATCAAAAAGTCTCATATACGCAAACAAGGTACTGATAGAAAGAACACATCATGGCGCAAAAAATTACACCTCAAACAGCCCCATAGACCAAAAAATGAAAGCGTTGGATGGGAATAGACCAATTTCAAACACTTTTCATTTTTAAAAGCTCACAAATAAAATAAAAGTCATACAAGTTACATATCCTTGTAATCGGACAGCTCAAATTATTTTTTTCCGGATTCGCTGCATATTTTATGGAAAAATAAAGCCTGTCAATGCAAAGTACAATTGGTGTCGCAAAAATTAAAGGCTCATGTCGGTCTCTAGGTGAAAAAAATGCAAGTGCTTTTAAATGTGCATGGACTTTTAAATAAAAAGTGGAACAGGCAAAAGTGCAAAGACAAAAATTGGCTTTGACCTTAAGGGGTAATCATATGCTCAATTTTAAAAAATGTTTATGCCGTTTACCCTGTGGTAAAACTGATATGTTATATATGTTCCGCAAGTCAGTACGATTACAATGATAAACAATGTGCTTAACTTTTATTTTATTTGACTGCTTTGCATATATGCGACTTTTTGTCTGCATATATTTGACTTGTTGCATATCTGCGACATCACTTTTTATTACATTTTATCTGGATTTGATGCCACCAAAAGTGCACAATTCTGTTTTTATTTATTAAATGGGAAAAGGGGGTGATTCAAACTTTTATTAGGGGAGGGGATTTTATTTTAATGGTCCTAATTAGTGGGCGCTGCAATCAGCCGCACCAGCTAAAAGCCGTGGTCCCGGGCTGCAGAAAGCAGTCAGGATTGCAGGGGTTCACAGCGGGGTCATGACCCACCCCCCTCTAAAACCCCTTTAGAGGCGCCATGATGTATCAGATACATCATGGGTCTTTAAGGGGTTAATGAGTCCTGGTAAAATGTAACCTAAGCGGGGGTTTGTTGCTGTGGGAAAAAAACAGACAATTCGGGTTTCATACAGCTTGAAAAACCTGGGCCATGGAGTATCCAAGTAACAGCCAATAGCTGAAACAAGTGTCCCTCTGCTGTTGGTTTTGTGCAGAAATTTGAAAATTTGGTAAATGAAAGAGGTATACATATTTTCTTCAGGCTCAGTTCAGGCTCAATTCAGAAAGTGCTTTGTGTGCCTCTCTGACTGACCAGTTTTGCTATGGTAACACCAAATATTCCATGTATATCAAAGAGAACTAATGTTATCATTTACTGTTATCATTTACAAAACTATGCTAAACTCTGCAGCTGAGGTTGAGGCAATGATCCACTATATACATAATTTTATAATTAATCCACTATATACATAATTTTAGAATTAAATATTTCATGAAATATTCATCTGCTAATTGAATTGTGGGACTATTATGGCTGTGTGAGCAAGTATCTTCTTTTTTCTTAAAGCAGTTTTCTAAATTAATCCCAAACACTCCCAAAAAGGTCAATTTATGTGGGAAAAAATTGGAGTAATGTGGCATCAGTGTCCCCTGTACTAGTCCTATGTGTATTGTTTACATCCAGCTTTTTTTTCTCACAAAGTCTGCAGCTCCCTGCTAGCTGTGTGCAGCTCCCCTCCGCATCCCTTTGCCTGTGCTATCTCATAAATCACAGCTCTAAAGTTTCATTCTGAGCATGAATATAACAGCGAGGAGAACTGCCATGCCATCCCTGATGCTTCGATATTACATTCCGCATACAGGGTTGGGTTTTCAAGGCCTCGTAGACTACATGCAAGTCAGGCAAGTTGTCACATGACCAACCCTGGAGGTAAAGGAAACAATGTGTCAATAGAAGCAGATTACAGATATTCAGGAGGTAGTTATCCAAGTTTATTCACCAAATAAAATAAGAAACCCCTTTTTTCCCGGAACTAATAATATGTTAATAAACCATGGGTTTTATATTTCACAAAAATGTAAAAATTGTTATTACTGATATCTATATTTACCATATGGCCTTTATGCAGCCTACAGATATTCAGCTTTTAGCTATTTCCTTTCTTGGAAAACCTTTTAAAGTATTAATACAGTAAGAGATTATGTGATGTCATTTACGGTATAAGGCCATGTTCACGGAGCAGCCCGTCTCTGGAAAGATCATCCCAGCCGGTACTGTACCGACCGGAAGATCTTTAGGCCCGCAGTGTTCTGATACAAATATATCCGTGTGCTCCCGCATCAGAACTCACCACTGCACACTATGAAGCATAGCCTTAGGCCATGTTCACACAACGTATATATTACATAAATCACGGTCGTTGTTGCAATTTGCAACAACAGGCGTGATTAGAGCAAAAGATATGTTGTATTTAAATTAATGGAATCCTGGCGGAAATGTATACACATAGTATACGCTATGGCCAGGACTCCAACCGGCCGCACAGAAAACTAACATGTCAGTTTTGTGTGCCCGCTATTCACTGAATAGCGGCGGCACAGACATGTCAGTTTACACAATGGAGAATGCGACTCCGGACGCACTCTCTATTGTGTGTTATGGTGAATTAAGATGCAGGTGCACATGGATGCCCCCGCATCCCAATTTAACAGAAATAAAGATCATCCGGCCGATACTGCAGTACCGACCGGGATGATCTTCTCTGACACTGGCCGTTATGGCCAGGTCACAGAACAGCCAGTGTTTCACGTAGTGTGAACCCAACCTTAAAAGGCAAAGGCGCAATAAAAACCTTTAAAAATGGAATTGAAGAGTAATTCTGCTTTTGAGAAATGGTTTATGTTATTTGTAAACAGCGTCACAAACAAGGGCAGTTGTGAGATACATCTATTGGGTTTTTTTGTTTGTTTGTTTTTCTTTCAGACCCTTTTGTTTCTAGTTCTTGGCACTGATAAAATACTTGCTGGCTCCAACAGAACATTGTTTGATGCTGATAACAAGAGCATAGAGAAAAGACCAGTCAGAGACAGATCTCATCACTCTGGATGCCTTGCGCTTGCCTGACATACTGAATAGCAAGGAGCAGGTGCACTCCGTGCAACTACAGTGAAACATTAAAAGATACTAAAGCCCAGTTTTACACAGCCATAACATAACCACAGTCTTGCACCTATGCTTAATTTGGTGAAACTTTACAAGGTCAAAGTAATACAGCTGTAACATAGACACTAAGGCTAAGATAAAGCTTTACAGCTGTGTTAAACTAATTTTAACCTCTTGATGACCACAATATGTCTTTTGTTGACAAGGAAAAATTTATCTGGCGTTGGTCTCCAGTGCAGAATATCATGAGAACAAAGCTGTTACATGATAACAGGGCCATTGATATAACTGCAAGGGGCAGAAAAACCTCCAAAATTTGTAATTAACCCGTTTACTGTAGTTGCAGTGGCCAAATTGTGATTGTGACATTTAAAGTGATACTGTTACCCCCTTTCAATATAAGGAGTTCTCAGCACAATTCTTAAAGAGGACCTGTCACCCCCCGTGCCGGGTTGACAGGCTCCCGACCCCCCACTAGAGCCCCCTATACTTACCTGATTGTGCCGGGTCCCGCTTCTTGATCCGGTCCGGTGACGGAGATTTCAGCGCCCGAAGCCCGGCGCGCGCGGTCCTGAGATAAGTCCGATGCCCATTGAGAATGACTGGTGAGCTCCATTCATTCCCTATGAGCGTCATTCTCAGGAGCACGCGTGCCGGGCTTCGGGTGCTTAAATCTCCGTCACCGGACCGGATCAAGAAGCGGGACCCGGGACGCGATCAGGTAAGTATAGGGGGCTCTAGCGGGGGGCCGGGAGCCTGTCAACCCGGCACGGGGGGGGGGGGGGGGTGACAGGTTCCCTTTAAGCTTATATTCTGGACATTTCATACCCTACTGTATAAAGGATTTTTTGGTGCTCTTGCTGGTCAAAAATCAAGGTTATTTTGGTGAACAGTGCCATCTGTGGTTCGCTCCACAGCTGTCATGCCTGATCTCACCGCCTACATTAGTACTGCAGTCCTTCCCCCCTTCTTGACATCATCGGAATGGGCCAATCTGTAGAACTAATCCCCTGTGATGTCACAGAGGAAGTGAGGACTAGGCTTCCAGATTTGCCCATTCTGATGGCGTTACCAAGGGGGTGTGAACTACAACACACATGCAGGCGGAGACATGGTGCACGATGGCCGTGAAGCCATGTCCAGATGTCACTGTCCTCCAACAATAAAATGCATTTTTGACCACCAAAAAATCTATTATACAGTAAGATATGAAGTCCCCAGAATAAAGGCTTAAGAATAGTGCTGACAACTCCTAATATGTAAGGGGTGGGGGGAGACAATATAACTTTTAATGGTTTCTGGCCATCTGTCACCCAATCAGCACTGGGATTGACACAATGGCTGGGATGTGGGTGAGTTTCAATGGCAGCAGGGGGCCTGATAAAAGCCCCAGATATGCCATGTATTTACACCTAATGGGCTGTTGACAGGATAATACACTGCACTATAATAGTAGTAGTCGTGCAGTGTATTTTTTTGTTATACTGTCAGTTACACTTCTGATTTTGGTTTAAAAAATACTGACCAAAAGACTGACAGAAATACCATGTGTGAACATAGGCCTTAAAGTCTCATTGTGGGACAAATGGTACAGTTTTAGGCTATGTTTCCACAGCATATGTTTATAGTAATCGGCAATCGGCAACAACGGCCGTACTTTTTACGAAAAGACACGCTGCTTTACCTTCTATGGGATCCCGTCCAGAGCGTATACACGTTGTATACTCTCCGGCCAGGATCCATAGTGGCGCTGCAAAACTACTGACGTGTCAGTTTTTTGCGGCTGCCATTCAGTGCATATTAGTGTCAGTGCACACTATTGAGCGGCCGCACTCTCAATAGTGTGCAGTGGATGCACTCAGAACTCTGCAGTAGGAAAGATCATCCAGCCGGTACTGGGATGATCTTTTCAGAGACTGGCTGTTCCGTGACCCGGCTGGGTCACGGTACGGCCGGTCTCTTGAGCCATGTGAACATGGCCTCAAGTAGTAAGTTTTACAAAATATTATTTTATTATATTAAAATAAAAAATCCCCCCCATGCCCCCCCTAAAAAACACCCCATTTTTTATTACAATTTTTTTAATACAACAAATAAAAACATACACAAACTATGTTAAATACTGCTGTATTTTTTTTATATTAACCTAAAAAAGGAATCATATGTTCCTCAAAATAGTGCCAATAAAATGTCAACTTGTCCCGCAAAATATTATAATATACTGTAGGTATGTTGACAAAAAAATATAGTTATGACACTTGTGACTTATTACATTGTGTAACGAAAGCCAAATATAATTGCTAAACCCTCTGTGAGAAACTATTATTAGAATATACCAATAGACAGATAAATAATATTAGACCAGAGGAAGAGGGAAATACCACGAAAAAGCTAAAGCCTGATTGACATTCTATTCTGCACCAGTGCTTGAAACACAAGATGGAATAAAGTTTATGATATTATTGGTCAGTACCACTTTGCATTTTTCTACTTTGGAACTTTTGAGATAATATTATTATAGCTGTGTGAAGGGAAGATTTGCTATATCTAGTGAGATTAATCAGTGGTTTAGCATTAAATGTCTTTAGTTACTATAAGGCTGTAGGCAATAATCAAATCCCAAAAAGAAAAATGGGTTACTGCACTGCTAGGTCTGTCCAGCTGAACTTGGTGCTGGGATCAGGGCTGCTCCAATCAGCTGCTGGACCTAAGCTCTGATCCTGGTTAAAAAGAAGCCAGTTGCTCAGTTCCCTGCTGGCTATTAGTTGTTACTAGTCCCAGCTCCCCTGCTCCTTTCCCAGCGTTCCCTGTCCTAATACCCTTGCTATCGCTCTGCCCGTGTTCTGACCTCTTGCTTGACATCTCACTATTCGCTCTCTTTTTGATTTTGTACTGCGTTGTCCGTTTGGTTTTGACTCGGCTAGCTGACTATCCTCCATTGTGTTTTGTTTGTCCATCTCCATTCTGTGTGTTCACCTACTCAGCGTAGGGACCGACTCCGTGGTTGTCCCCAGCCAATTAGGGCCGTGCGTGGCAAGTAGGTAGGGACAGTTGGTAGGTTCAGTTTCAGGGCTCACTGTCGTGTCTTGTCCCTACCTGCCCCACCCTGACACCTTATAGGTATTTAGCTGTGTCCCCAGGACAGCAGGGTTGGTAACACTAAATGGCAGTTTGCTAAAAAGATAGGTATTGTGTTGTAGTTACATGTACTAACTGATAGGCACTAGCACTTTATATGAAATAACATAATGTATTACATTTTTCTATGAATTTCTTATTATGATCTGCCCAGGGCCGATTCTAGCCTTTCTGCTGCCTAAGGCAAAAACTAAAATGGCGCCCCCCCCCCTCCAATAATTAGTGATCAACTGCGCACATACATATATATAGTAGCAGCAATTATACCACACATATAGGTATATATTAGCTATAAATATACCACACACATAAAAATATACCAGCAGTCACTGTATAACACATAAACATATATGCCGGCATATGTCAATGCTCTGCATAGTAGGTACCAGCAGTGCGTATACTGCATGCAAACACATGTACCAGCTGTGTGACCAGTTACCATCATTCCCCCTGTCTCTGTGCCTTAGGCCATGTGCACACTATGTATAACACCGGCCATTCTGTGACCCAACCGGATCACAGAGCGGCTGGTGTTACTGAAGATTATCAAGTCACTGCAGTACCGGCTGGATGATGTTCATTCCTTCTGAATTTGGGTGCGGGCCCACCCATGTGCGCCCACTGCTGCACACAATGGAGCGTACGTCCGGAGCCACACACTCTATTGTGCTGGAACTGATAGGTTCTCTGCGGCCGTTATTTAATGAATGAGATGGAGAGATGATAATGAACTATATAGCATGGGATCCGCATAATCGCTGTACCCTCATCATGCTTTATAAGTCACCTCCCTTGATCAAATGCAGTAATCCTCCAGAGTGCCCAGTAGAGTATTACTGCATTTGATCAGGGGATGTGACCTATAAAGCATGGTGCCCCCTGTAATGGTGGACATCACCTAATACCCCCAAACAGCATCTTTGTTGGTGATACTGACCAGAAGATACCCATACCCCTCCCTCAGCAAAGACCCACTTTACCAGTCAGTCACCCCCCCCAGTGAGCACCTAGAAACACTGCATACCCTCCCAAGCCTATATCTACTGTATAATACACACATGCACATTTACACACACACACACACACACACACACACTTATGCAATTCACCCCATACCTTCTGTTTCTGATCTGTCTCCAAGCTACACAGGTCCTGGGAGGCTGTGGAGGGTCAGGACCTCAGAAGACAGAGCTCATGGTGCAGAGGAAGGGGGACAACACACACAGAGGAGGGGGGACAGGCAGCACACACAGAGGGGAGGGGGCACAGGACAGGCAGCACACAGCTCTGCAGGGTCAGTTTCCTGGTCTTCTCCCTGTTTTGACCTCTGCAGGCTGCCGTGCTGAGTCCCCTCCTCCTCCTGCTTCCAGTCCCGATGCTCAGGCAGCACACAGTGGAGGAAGCACGGGGATCACAGGGAAACTTTGTGGTATTGTGCACAGGCCCGCTTCTGCCATGAGGCGGAATGAGCCTTCCGCCTCAGGCGGCAGATTTTGAGGTCCGGCAGGGGGCGGCATTATGTCCCCCCTGCTGTCATTTTTGTTAAGTATCACTTAACAAAAATGACAGCGGCCGCTCACCTGTCCTGTCGCCCGCGCTCTCCACATCCCGTCAGGTCCCGCGATGTCACCCTACAGCTGTCATGGACCTCCAGGCTGTGGTGAGTGCCCGGGGTCGGTGGGGGACACGCTGGGGTGATAGGGCCGCCCCGCGTGACCCGATCACCCCACTCCCTCACCACAGCCTGGAGGTCCGTGACAGCTGCAGGGTGACGTCGCGGGACCTGACGGGATGTGGAGACAGCGGAGAGCGCGGGCCGGCTGCAGCATGGGACAGGTGAGCAGCTGGCTGCGGGGGGGAAGGGGGTCGCATGCCGGCCATTACTCGGGGCGGCCGCCTGAGGTTTGCCTCAGGCGGCAGAAACCCTGGAATCGGCCCTGATTGTGCATCCTCCACTGTTTGCTTTGCAGATAAGGCAGCCGGGACCCAGATAAGGCAGCAGGAGGGGGGTCCTGTAATGCTGCTGGGCGGCTGCTGTCATTTAGTTAAGTCAGAAATAACTTAACTACAATGACAGGGCAGGATTGTGCCGCCCCCTCAGGGACCTCAGAAGCTGCCACCTGAGGCAGGATCCTCCTCATGGTAGGAGCGGGCCTGGATCTGCCTGTACAATGATGCATCTTTTTGGTCAGGGATTTCAGCATATGTGATTGATTACTTATACTATCACCTCCTCCGGGATAGCCACTGTTCTTTTCATGTTTGGTTTTTCTCTTTTTATTAATTGTATTTTAATAGAAATTTCTAATAAAGAATGATTTTTTTGGCTTTATAAATTCAGCATTTTTCTTTTTGGGATTTGTTTGTATAGCTGTAGTAGTGTAACGACGTCATGCATAAAATTACCTAAAAACCTTTAAGGACTTAATCAACATATAAGCAGTGCATGTAGAAAAAGTAGAAACCAGGATGTAGACAATAATCCACTAATGGAATAGTAGCTTAGGGCCCTATTCCACCGGACGATTATCGTTCAGATTATCGTTAAATCTTTCGAATCTAAACGATAATCGTTAGGTTGAAATACAGTTAACGATTAACGACCGAACGAGAAATCATTGATCGCTTTATAAGACATGGACCTATTTTTATCGTTGCTCGTTCGCAAATCGTTCGCATTGAATAAGACGTTGTTCGGTCATTCGCAGTAGGTACGAACGCAATAGCAAAGAAATAGCGAAGAAAAAACGATCGCACATACGATCATAAGTAACGATTATCGTTCCATGGAAATGAGTGAACGTTTTCAGGTTTTTCGCAATAGCAGTTTTAGATAGTTTATCGTAACGATTATGCGAACGATAATCGCCCGATGGAATAGGGCCCTTAGTCTCATACTTATGGCAACTGTAAGACGAAGCAGAATTATCCACTGAGAAAGTATAGTAGCTTTAGCTTCATATGCTTACAGTAACTATAAGGCCATAGAGCATTATTATCCACTGGGATACAAAATAGAAGCTTACCTTTATTGGTGTACTTGCACTATGCAAACTTTTTTATTTTTCAGGGGCGCAGCTAGGATTCACAGGGCCCCATAGCAAAAATTTTAAGGGGCCCCCCTCCCCTACGCACAACGCAAAACACTGCGTAAATATATATATATATATATATATATATATATATATATATATATATATATATAAATATATATATATGGAAAGCCAAAAGTCCCCGGCACTCAGAAGGTAAAGTGATGTACGGGTGCCACCCCTGAACTATGGATTCCAATAGTGCTAAATATAGCAATCCAAAAAATGGGGATCGGCACTCCAGTAGTGAAAAAAACTTAGTTGTTCATTTTAAGCTCAAGGGAACACAAGATAGCAACGTTTCAGCGCCACAATAAGCACTGTTTTCAAGCTATGAACACAGCCCTGCGTGCAGGGTATTTATACACACGTGCAATAATGCAAATCATTTACAAGCTCAATTGCAAATCAGTGTAACAAAGTGAAAAAAACACAGCAAAAATAAGTGTAGACATGATTACAAGTAAGGGGAACGTATCCCAACGTATAAGTGTATAATAAAGTACAGTGTAAATAAAAATAAGTTATTAGTTTCTCAGTGCTCAAGGTTGAAGCTACATATTTTATGATTCTCTTACTGCTCCCATTTCACAACACTGGACACGGAGCGGCATGTATGGATAACTGTTTTTAGTGGTGCCCCCACAGACAGCATGGAACCAGTCGGATCGGATCCTTCTGACTCGACGGGACATCCCGGCTTATTACACGGCATGAGATGGTCCTCATTGCAGTGTGAACTGTGTTAATTGGTTGGCCTCTACTGAGCTTAATTCACACCAGACAAGTATGAGTGTGGTTGCGCTGTGGTCTCCGATTGTCCGCATAGTGTTATGTTGGCGCCTTGCCCGGCACCTAGGGATGCAGCTTCTGTGCTTTTATGTTTACATGTTTATACTTTGACATTTGTGCAGTTTTATTTTTCATTTTTTTTCTTTATTTCTTTTATTCATTTCATTGACTGCTTATGTTTCCAAGTTATCGCAATATCTTGATACACCCCGCACATGCTTTACTGCGGGTGCACTGATGGCCCCTGACCTCTGCACAGAGCTCTGCACATTTTCTTTCCTGCTTGATTGCCAGCTGGAGAACAGAGGTTATCAGTAGAGATTAGCGAACCAGCCGGATTTCTGGTTCGTATGAATCAGAAATCTCGGCGGCTGACTCCGGCTGTCTGTTCCCTCCGTGCAGCTGGTGGATACATCATAAGGAACGCCTGGAAAACTGGGATACAGCCATTGGCATTGGCCTTGAACTAACACAGTGCCATTCAGCAAACCCCAACTTTCGATAAACTAGAGTATGTAGAATTATCCATAGACATAGAATGTAGACTTAGACTTTGCTTATAGTAACTACAAGCACATGCTATAGTGATAGCTTAGCCTTCTATGCTTACAGTCATTATACGTTAAGGGGCAAATTAATGTTGATATTGAAAGCAAGCTATTTATTTGCATGATGTATTGTTCTATGGCACTCTTTGAATACATCATTTTGGATTAGGCTACTCATTAAATCCTAACAAACAATTCTGTTTTGATCTGAATATTGTCATTCTATTGATCAGACAGTTTAGTTTGAGAAGCAGACAGTTCTGCATGCTTGCTCAGCACATTCATATTTCCCATACTTAGTGAGATGTGTCTAGTAATGTGCGTTGAATGTGCACAGCTGAAGCATAAATGAATGTTAGGATAGTTAAAATTAATTGTAGAGCTTTCCATTGTATAGCTACGGAATAAATGATCTGTGGTATTTAAAACCATTGATTTGCAATGGCATCAAAATAAATTAGTTTTTATTGAAGTATCTTGACATTTACAAAGGCATTAAAGGACTCTGAAATATGTTCATGATTTCTTTACAATTTATGTCAACCCTGCTATAAAAAGAATTATCTGACTGACATGGCCCACGCAATGACAAATAGATATTACTCCATTATATTCCAATTTTTTATTACATATATTATTAAGTCTTTCATGACCACATCATTTTTGGGTTCAAGGATTTGAGTTTTAAGGGGAACTCTGGGTGGGAGGCATTTTTTCAGTGTTGTTGGGGAGGGGGTGAATGAAGACAATAGCGTCCACCTACCTGCCTGGTTCCAGCGCTGGGGCCCACATCACACTGCTCTGGTCCCCTGATCTATGGCCAATCACTTCTCAGAAGGAACTTGAGACGTGACACTGGCAGGCCAGCTTAGCCATTCAGTGGCTGTAAGAGCTGATTCAATGCATGCTACACTTTTTGACAAAACACAATTCACCTGAGGGTGCAGTTTTCTGGTGTGGATCATAATAAATTATGTAATATATGAAACAGATCCTTCTTCTACTATTTTTCCTCTTGATTTTGTAATGTTTCAGGTTAATTGTTTTGTCAATCATTGTAGCATGTATTGAATTGAATCTTAGCTGTACTGTGTAATTTAAAACTATGAGTTTGGCTGTAGGACTGTACTCAGGCCTTTTCTCTCCATCTATACCTCTGGCTTGGGACATATCATAGAATCCCATGCCTTCAGGCACCACCTCTACGCCGGTGACACTCAGATCTACCTCTCTGGTCCGGATGTCACCTCTTTGCTATCCATGATTCCAGATTGTCTATTGGCCATATCTTCCTTCTTTTCCTCCCGCTTTCTAAAACTCTTGCTCCACCCTTCCGTCAATCACTATCAGTGGCTGCATTCTGTCCCCTGTCCCCCAAGTCCGCTGCCTTGGGGTCACCTGTGCCTCCTGCCGCCTTCACTTAAAAAACATTTCCAGAATCCGCTCTTTTCTTACCCCTGACTCCACAAAACTGCTAGTACATGCTCTCACCATTTCCCGCTTGGACTACTGTAACATCCTCCTCTCTGGCCTTCCATCTAACTCCATTGCTCCCCTCCAGTCTATCCTTAACTCTGCTGCCTGACTAATCCACCTTTCCACTCACGTCACCTCTGCCTCTCCCCTCTGCCAATCCCTTCACTGGCTCCCCATTGCACAATGTATTCACTTTAAATTGTTGACCATGTCGTACAAGGCCATCCACAACCTATCCCCTCCGTGCATTTCTGAACTGACCTATCCCGCTACCATCACTCACGCAACTTTCGATCCTCCAGTGACCTCCTTTTGCACTCCCCCCTTGTTCGTACCTTGCACAACCCCCTCCAAGACTTTGCCCGAGCCTCCCCCATACTCTGGAACTCACTATCCCGACACATCCGGCTCTCATCCACCATCAAGTCCTTCAAAAGTAACCTAAAAACCCATCTCTTCAAACTCGGCTACAACCTATCATAACTCTGCATCACACTTGACTGGCTGCACTTTACCTCCTGTCTCTCTTCCCGTACCTTATAGATTGTAAGCCCTCGCGGGCAGGGTCCTCTTCGCCCATGTATCAGTCTGCCATTTGCCTTCATGTAATGTGTTTTTGATTTTGTATTGTTCCTATGTGTTACCCCTATCTATTGTATAGCGCTGGAATTAACCTGGAATTAAGGCGCTCTATGAATAAATATTAATAACTGTGTAAAAGTGACCTTATCAATACATAGATCTATTTCCATCAGTTGGTTTTAGCTGCAGATATTGTGTTAAAAAATACATATTAATTTTTTTTCAATATTTTTTAAAATTCTCCCTCCAAAAATGATTAATAAGAATTAATCAATAAGTTACTTGAACCCCAAAATGGTACATTCAAAAGTAAAACTTGTCCTGTAAAAACAAAAGAGAAGAATTAAATAGTTAAAGTGACTCTGTACCCACAATCTGACCCCCCAAACCGCTTGTACCTTCAGATAGCTGCTTTTAAGCCAAGATCTGTCCGGGGGTCCATTCGTGAGGCAGTTATTGTGCTAAAAATGTACTTTTAATCCTACAGCCCTGTGTCTAACGGCCGGGGCTTACATTTGTATATGCATTAGGCTGGCACACCCTCTCTGTCCCTCCTCCCTGCCCTCCTCATCATTAGGAATGCTCCAGGCAGATTGCTTCCTATTCCCCACCTGTGTGCATAATGAACATGGGCTGGATCGTTAAGACACCTGTGCAAAGTTTAAATAGCAGTAAATGTTCCTGGATGATTCCTAATGATGAGGAGGGTGGGGAGGATGGACGGAGAGGTGGTGCCAGCCTAATGCATATACAAATGTAAGCCCCAGCCGTTAGACACAGCGCTGTAGGATTAAAAGTTGTTTTTAGGAGAATAACTGCATCACCTGCCGAACGGACCCCAGGACAAATCTTGGATTAAAAGCAGCTATCTAAAGCTACAAGTGGTTTGGGGGGGGGTCAGATTGTGGGTACAAAGTCGCTTTAAGGCTCTTGGAAGGCAACACTGGAAAAATTTTGAAAAATTGGTTAGTCACTTATAGATAACAGAGTATATTCGCTTGAGTATCAGGGTGCTCAAAAGTACTCAATACTCAAACGAGTACCACATGGTACTCATATAAAATAGCAAGTCTCCTCTCTGAATGCTTGGCGGCTAAAATTTGTCAATAAACATGCAGAAAAGGGGCTGGCACATTTTGCTATGCCACAGCCAAGTTAGCTGCTAGCTTAGCAAAGATTGGCTGGCAACATGAGGTGACCTTGGTGTATACAGACCCAGGTCACCTGATGCTTGATTCATTTGCTTTCTGTTAGGTGCCAGGGAAAGCTGTTGGAGCAGGGACAGAGGTAGTGTAGTGTCTATTCATAATAGTTAGTTAGGTACACAATTATCTTACAAGCACCTAAATATCATTTTCAGGAGTAGTAATCTCACAGTGTGACAGAAAAAAAACACATTATTACATATAATATACCAGTATTATAGAGTATACTGATATAGATAGTGGTAAAGTATACTGGTATATAGCTAGTATACACTGCTGTATACTGTGCTACATTGCATTATTGGAATATGCAGGAGGGGTACTAGCATTAATCCACAACTACCCAAAAGTGCTTTTCAGGACTAATGAGTAATGTGACACAGAAAAAAAGCAATTGACATACTGTCATGATCACGCCTGAAAAGGCATCAGTGCCACCCTCTGTTGCAAAGATTCGACCTGTGCGCCAAAGACTGCGCTTTTGGCATTAGGTCCGTGCCTGGTTTTCTTATGTTCTTTGCTTATGTCTTTTGTGATCCGGTCCATGTTTTCTTAGTTCTCCCTACACTTTCCTTGTTGTGGTCTGTTCACTAATTGTGTCTGCTGTGTTGTGATTGACAGGTCTTCTCACCTCTGGCTTTCTGTGATTTCTTGTGTGTTTCTCCTGCTCAGCCTATCAGCTTGGAATCCGGGACTTCTGTTCCCATATACCTGTGCCTCTCCCTTCACTCTGGGCTCTTGATAGCTTTGTTCAGCTAGCCTGTACTGCTAGATCCAGCCTTTGCTATTCTTCCCGTTTTCCCCCTTGCCTGATTCTCTCCTGTGTTTGTCTTTTGGTTTTGTGTTCCTTGCGCTGTTCCCAGTTCTTCTTGTTGTATCTCTGGCTTTGGCTCCACCGTTACCTTGGTGTATCTCTGGCTTTGGCTCCACCATTACATTGTTGCATCTCTGGCTTTGGCTCTACCGTTACCTTGTTGCGTCTCTGGCTTTCGTCCTCCGTTCGTTTGGTCTGCCTCCTTGGTCCTGTCCTTCTGTGTGTTTTTGTGACTTTGCCTAGTCTGCTGTCATTGTACCTTGTTCGTCTGTACTGTGTCTTGTCGGTGTTTGTACTTATTTGAGCGCAGGGACCGCCACCCAGTTGCTCGCCGCCATCTTAGGGCGGATTGTGGCAAGTATGTAGGGTCAGCGTGGGGGGTGTTAGCTATAGGGTCCACTTGTCCTGTGTCTCTTTGTTCCCAGGGGCCCTGACACATACAGTATAATCTACTAGTATAAGATGTCTACTCAGTCTTATAGCGATATATCTACAATGGCCTGAAGATATGTATATATATATTTATATGGCTGCCTATAAACATCATATATATATATATATATATATATATATATATATATATATATATATATACACCTACAAAAAGAAGGCCAGCTTTACCATTGTAAATGTAAAAAATCAACAAATTTCACATAATTAAAATATAACAGATCATGAGCACAAGTAAAACATGGAAATACACAGAAAAATGTCGAAGAATTACAGGACGCCATCAGAAACCTAAATTAATATACACTGCAGGCTCAAAAAACTATCACAGAAAGCTGCTAGCAGCAATGGAAGGATACAGTGACTTGTGCACACAGGGTTAATCCCTATCCCCTCACAGCAGATACCATGGCTAGTACTGATATATCAAAGTTAAGCTACATAAGCAGTATCCAAATTCCTGGCTCGAGCAAGTGGTAAAGTGCAAGCAAAACACATAATACCTGTTGATCAAAGGGGTACTCCAGAGAAAATATTTTTCTTTCAAATCAGCTTGTTTCAGAAAGTTATATAGATTTGTAATTTACTTCTATTTAAATAGAAAAATAAAATCTCCAGTCTCCAAGTACTTATCAGCTGCTCTCAGTGCACTGTTTACAGTGTGTTGTAGTGCAGTGCTTACAGGGTCACTGTGTACAGTGCACTGTTCACAGCAGCCGCAAATCCCCATAGAAAACCTCTCCTGCTCTGGACAGTTCCTGTCTCAGCCAGAGATGTCAGTAGAGAGCATTGTGCCAGACTTAAAGGAAAACAACATTTCCTGCAGGACATACAGCAGCTGATAAGTATGGGAATATTTGAGATTTTTAAATAGAAGTAAATTACAAATCTATATAACTTTCTAAAACCAGTTAATTTGAAAGAAAAAGATTTTCGCTGGACAACCCCTTTAAGTGAATCCCTCCCCCTAGTACAGCAACCTAGGAGTCTTTAATGTATCCATGCATGCTCCTCCTGCTTTTTCCTTTCCATTTCTATTGTGTTTCAATCACTTTCCAGAGTTTTCAGGTACACCAAACACCACTCTGCCCAGTAGGGGGCTCCTGAAAAAATGCTTGAATCTCTCATTGACTTTAATGGGGTTTGTTACTCGTCATGAAAATGCTTATCACAAATAATGAGCATTCCATCATTTTAGTACTTGCTCATCTCTAGTCACTAACGAGTTAACGTTCTGCCCCAGTTTAGGTAACACAATATTGGGCCTCCACATGTCAGCTCAACCTCTTCATGTTCTCACTGTATTTTGTAAGCAGTTAGCTGATAGGGGAATCTCTATGTATTGGTGCTGTGATTGGGCAGATTACCTCACCGAGCATGTGACATTATCTTGGTCTTGTGTATACAAGGGATTAGGATGTGTTCCTTCAGCTGACAGTTATTCATTTTTGGAAGTGTAAATAAAGGGTGAGATTGGCTATGTTCACACAACATCAAAAATAGGGAAAAGGTGGCCGCTTTTGTCATTTAAAATAATGTCCGTTTTTGCCACAATTTAACGGACTGCAATGGCAATGCAGTGAAGTCAATGGGAAGACGGGCGTCCAATGCACACAGTGTGTGAATAATGGACGTTTTTTATTAGTTGTTCACATGCAGTTTATCATTTGTCACCGTTCTTTCTCAGTTTTTACTATTTAGTTCAATGGACTTTTCAATTAAGACACACCCAAAGGCCAATCAGTAAACCCAAATTAGAATAATGTAGCAACAGCCATCATTGCACTTGGGGAAGGCTAGAAAGCATAGTGAACAAAGCCATTAGTTGTATTTAGACAGCACCAGGTGAATGGTTTTGTGAAGAAACTATATATCTGTGGGACACCATACAAGCCCCTTTACCTTAGTGTATATTAATCACTACATTGATATAAATATCCAGATTAAATCATATAGGATTATGTTGAAAACTCATGGTGCGTTTACACAGACAGATTTATCTGACAGATTTCTGAAGCCCAAACCAGGAACAGACTATAAACAGAGATCAGGTCATAAAGGAAAGACTGAGACTTCTTCTCTTTTCAGATCCATTCCTGGCTTTGGCTTCAAGAATTTGTATGCTAAATCTGTCTGTGTAAACGCACCATCACTGGGAGTCTGATTAGTAGCATTAGTAAAGGCCACAAGTTAAATAGAATGTTCAGGAGACCTGAAAGATACCTTTTATTATCTCACGATAATAAAAAGAAACTCTGCCTCCACTATACCTGATCACTTACAAACAAAGAAAAGACAAGGCACTACTCAAACAAGATATATGTAATAGTAAAGTAAATATAATGGGGTGCCCAACCCAATATGGCATGGAAAAAAACATATGGTACCAAAAAAAGAAGAAAAAGATCATGTCATATATACATGGGTGGCACATCTGCAATAAATAAACCATATCCTCAAAATGTAAACAATAAATCTTTAATAGTACAAAAACTGCAAGTGCAAGACATACACGATAAAATCATTTAAAAACACAAAAAACCAACAGGGGACCATGTCTAATAAACACAGTACCAGAACATACCGACATGTATAGTATATTGACCCCTCCTACAGCTCATAACAGTGGCCCCAAAGGAAAAATATAAACGAATGATAAATAGATGGATAGAAGTACAGGTGTATGTGTAGGCTTATAATTAGATAGACACAAAAAAAAAGAATAACAGAAGCAAATAAAACCAGATAGGGGCCAAAGAAAGAGAGTCTATATCACCATGGGAGGAAGTCCATGTCGTGGTCCAGGAAACCCCCCTCGTTCCGTTTCTGCTACGAGACTTTCTCAAGAGTGCTAGTACAATAACACACTACACATATTTAGCACTTGCAATTACGATAATTGGCTTCCATACCTGCACAATTTCAGAGGTAAGCTTCTCCCAATAGTTAGATCTCGATCCGAACCTCAGACCATGGTCGTGGCATCCCAAGTAAACCATTGCGCATGTGCACAGTGTGAGGGCTGCCCAAAGAGAAACGTTAGAGATCACATGGAGAGATCCAACTTTATTGACACTAGGTCGTAGCCCTCAAATTAACTCTATGGGGGTCGGACATAGTTGTAACACATCCAGGCTTTAGGCTCTATAGCGTACGTAGTTAGATCAACCCTGCCTATATTACCTAAACTGGTGAATACCACAATGTCGCCTGACACTACAATAGACTATCTGATCAAGCATATCTGTTCACATGATGCCTATAGCACTATTAGAGCACACGTACATCATACCGCAACAGAAGTAAGCCTTGTGTGAATATGTTACCAAGTATTAATGATAACCCCCGTTCATATGGCCTATTAGTGATTAAAGTGAGATACCATGTGACGCATTAATAAATAAATAAACAGTACAATAACACTAAAATAGAAGTGAATTAAAGCAAAAAGGGAGACCAAAAATACACATACCAAGCATGCAGGCACTAGGCTACAATGCCTCAACCCATAAATAAAAGCAAGTACCACCTCCCACTGAGGTTGATACTAAGGAATCATACAGGCACCACACAACCATATATATACAAAGCAAGATAGATAGTAATAAGCAAGATGCCATATGTCCCTTGACGCATATCTATCATCTTGCTCATTTATACAACATGGTGGATAATAAAAAGAGCATTTAATTATTTAAAGAAAATCGTAAAATGATAAAGTGAAAGATAAGGAGATAATACCCTCTTATAATGCTGATAGCTTTTTGAGTAAAATAATACTAGATTGCATCCAGCTAACAGATATCCAATACCAAATATCATTGGCTGTGTCACACAAAGGGTGCAGAGCACATAATAAAGAAAGTAGTGTTAAGATAAAGACGGCACAGATGTATCAAAGGCGGACGGCGCTTGCAATGCAACTACCAACTGAACGCTGATAAATTACAAAGTTCCAGCTACAAGCTTAATACCAAATAGAAATAAAACAGGGACACTCGTTCAAGCCCTGTTGTGATTTGTAGTGTAAGACGCCATCAAAAGTAAATAATACCAAATAGAACCAAGGCAAGGACGCACGTACAATTCAATGTTGTTTTTTTGCAGCATATTGTATGACACCCATCGTGTATAGTGAACACTAAGATAGGGACAATAAGTAAGTCCACACAAGTTGGCATGCATCATGCATAGGTTCAAAGAATCCTTTTTATTATATATTTATTACTAATATTTATTATGTGCAGCCCAAGAACTCGAGTCCCCAAATATGGACCCACAGGATGTAAATGTAAAAGTGTAATGTAAAATGTAAAAGTGGCCAATACTTACCAGAGGTGCAGATCGAGATCAGGGGGAGGTAAAGGTATATAATAAAAGTATGGAAGCCATAAGTAACACAGAAGTAAATAGTACAAAATAAATATAAAGTTTTTTATTATATACATGTCCAAGATATCCAATTATTAACTCAAAATGGTGTAGTTAGGTCAGCCGTGTGTAGCAGTCAGTGCAGTTTACCGGTATTGGGCCACACATAAATCAGATTAGGGAGAAACCAAAGTATATGAGTACATAGTCTCTCCGTAAGGATTTCATACCACATCCTCCCAGAAAAAAACCCTCATACACACAAATCAAATGTAAAAATTCAAGGAGTTCATATATGTATATAAAGAGATGGAAAGATCTACACATTTTTCTTTTTTGTGTTTTGAACACAGGAAAGAAAGAGCAAAAGTGTTGTGTGAAGTGCATGTGAAAAAAAGGGGGGGGGGGCATCAGAGGTCGAGGAAGGAGAATAAATCATATACAGTGTTAAATCGACACAAAGCATTAAAATAGGAGCAAAACGATCATTTATAGAAACACGTATAAAGCAACTTCTCATTCATGCCCGCTAGCTTAAGACTGTGTAGTTTATAAATCCATCTGGATTCATTTTGTACCAACCTCTCCGTGATATTACCTCCCACCCCCCATCCCTAGCTGTACTCGTTCTAACCAAAAATTTTCATACAGGTATACTCACCATTATAGTGTCTCCAGAAGTGTTCGGCCACATATGTCATATCTGGCAGGGGAACCGTAGATGTGGCCGCTTTCTGAATAGTGGAGGAATTGTGTTGTATTCTCTTTCTTAGTTCCTGAGATGTCTGTCCAACATAAATCATATGACAGGAACACAGAAGAGCATAAACCACATTGCGCATGCGACAGTTGATATATTCCCTCAGAGCTATCCTTTGTCCATCCGCTGGGTTAGTAAATTCCCCTGCTGCAATCAAGAAGGGGCAAATATTACAACTGCCGCAGGGATAACTGCCAACAACCCGCAATCCCCTCCCCAGAGGCATATGTGGTCTCATAAAATTACTTCCGGCTAGTATATCTTTGAGATTCCTGTAAGTGAGGGTTTGGTTGTGATATGGAGTGTCAGCCTTGGATCAGTGGACAGTATGTTCCAGTTTTTCTCTAGGAGTCCATAGATGTCCAGCCACTGGTTATTATAAGGTGTGATTAATCTGACCTTGTTCTCTGCAGGATGAATCCTGGGTGTAAATAGTTGTTTCCTCTCTGTATTTTTAGCTAGACGATAGGCTCAAGTGATCACACCATGTTGGTAGCCCTTGTTCGCAAACCGGAGAGTCACGTCTTTCGCATTCTTCTGGAAGTCAGTGTCCAAGGAACAGTTCCTTCTAATCCGAAGGAACTGTCTCACCGGAATCCCATCTCGTAAATGGCATGGATGAAAACTTTGATACTGTAGTAGGCTGTTGCCATTTCCTTAAGATACAAGGAGGTTACAATTTTATTGTTGTCAATCCTCAGTTCCAAGTCCAAGAAATAAACCCTTTCCTGTGAGAAAGCAGAGGTAAGGAGTACATTGCACTCATCCGTGTTAAGCATAGCAAAAAATGCATCACATTCCTCCTTAGTACCCGTCCACAAGAGGAGGATATCATCTATAAAGCGGAACTACTTGAGTATCCAGTCCTGATAGTCGCTCATGGGGTCCAAGTGTGTCCTTTCCCACCAACCTAAAAATAGGTTGGCGTAATAAAGCGCACAACATGCCCCCATGGCTGTGCCAGATACCTGTATGTAAAAAATGTAATCAAAGATTAAATAATTCTGATTCAAAATGAATTTAAGTAATTCCAAAATTAAGACATTATGCTGTTCCTCCTGTGGATTTTGTGCTTTCATAAAGGAAGCCACTGCACTCACCCCTTGCTGATGGTCGATGATGGTATATAGCGATTCTACATCCAAAGTGACAAGCCAGGTGTTCATAGGAATCTCCAGATCTTCCAAACGTTCAATAAGATGCATAGAATCCCTAATGTAAGATGGTAATCTTGTGACTTGAGGCTGTATAAAAAAATCCACATATGTGCTGGCTTGTTCACACAGTCCCCCCATTCCTGACACAATCGGCCTACCCGGGGGATTCTGTACAGACTTGTGGATCTTGGGCAACATATAAAACGTTAGAATTACAGGATTGTCCACAATAATGATTTTGTGCTCTTTTCTTTTAAATGATTACCCTCTGTAAGGTCTTATCCAAAATGGCGTCTCTAATTTCCTTTTAAATGTAGGCTTGGGGTCGGATAGTACCGGTAAATAAAATCTCCTGTTCATAACCCTTTCACGACCTGGGGTCATTGATGCCTCAATGCCCAGGTCATGTTTGGACATCAGTTTATGGGATCATAATGATCCCATAAGCTGATGTCTGTATCTCTGCCTCCTCTCCTCTGTCCCCTGCCGCTGTTACTATCTTGTTACAGCAGCAGGGGAGAGAGGGGAGGGGGCAGAGCTCACGGACATGTGCCCCGCACCCAGCCTTCCCTCCCAACCCCTGCCGGCTTCTGTAGCCAGGAAGCTGGAAGCCTGAAGCTTCCGGTTTCCATGGCTACCATCGGGGCTCTGCGATCACTTAGCAGAGCCCTGATGGACACCGGAGAGAGAATTCTCCCTCTGTAGGGTTAACTCTCAGAACCGGGGCACGGCTTCGGTGCTGAGAGGTACAGCGGGTCCCCAGCTATCTCTGATAGCCAGGACCCGCTGCAGATGACACAGGCTCGGCTCCTGCGCCTGTGTCATCCTGGATTGTTAACAGTGTGGCGGTGGGAGGGGGTTAAGTTGCTGCTTGGCTTCTGTCAGGTACATTTCAATATCCCATATCATACACTCAAAGAAAACATGTATATTTGGAAACATCTTAAATGAAGGAGTAGCCCGTGAAGGCAATCTGGAAGTAAATTGTCGCCTACCTGCATCCTGCGTATTTTCATCCAATAGGGCGAGTAGGTCTCGTAGTACTTGTTAATCTTCCATGGGTTATATAGGGGTGTGGATGGTCAGGTTTATGAGATCCGAACAGATAATCCAAATGTCACCACTGTGTCCTTTAAGGACAAAAAACAACTAACATGACAACCAGGGTTGACTAATGTAAGGATAAAACATAACTTTTATTATAGTATAAAAATGCTGTACGTGAATAAAGAAGTACTAAAAGAAACGTATTTAGAAAGACTCTGACCTGAAAAAGGTTTTAAACGGTGGAATATGTGGTCAAAGTGTCACCCTATCAAGTCCCTGCCTATAACTAGATGAGGCCGCCTGGTATGGGCGTCCCCTATTGCCAGGCGGGACTGGCCCTACCTAAAGGTGTACACCCTGTTAGTGTAGGGTACTATATTCGTGCAACATGGACCATAATAGATCACACAGTAGTCTGCTCTATTTTTACCAGTCATACCTTCTGATGGCAAGGCCTGACAACCATCAGCAACAGATGATACATACACTGGGTTAATCTACAGGATCTCTACCAACTACGAGGGACCTGTAAGTAAAAAACCCCTTACATAGGCATATGTACATATGTGAATAGGCATACATGTGTGTTCAACACTCTAGGTACAATTAACATCCTGAGCAACCTGCAAGTCCTCCCCCACCCTGGGGTTCATTCATCTAAGGACCTAGGGTAACAGACAAAGAAACCTCACAGTGAATGTGAGTATCCCTTGTGTCTGTATACCCAACTATATATATATATATATATATATATATATATATATATATATATATATATATACACTCAGAGCATGACTGATAACAGGTATTAAGACATCATTTTTCCTTTTTATACAGTGTTCATATGAGTTTGGAACACTAGATATTTACCTTCCTAATAATCCTACCATCTACACTAGGGGCTATGGTCCAACGCAACATCAGGTAACTATTTCTTTCTTTCTGTTGACCTCCACATTTATTATTAATTAATAAACTGACCATACTTACCGCTCGTACAGTAAAGAACCTGTGTCGATGCTGATGGTGAAATCTTCTTTCCTCTAGACGTAGAGGATGACCCCTTGTCATGGTTACAGACCTAGGAGTAAAAAGATCACTACAAAGATCTCTGTACTGTCCATTCATATATTTGTACATTGTGATCAGATCGCCCCTTAGACGTCTTTTTCTAGCGAAAATAACCCCAAGCTTGATAACCTGTCCTGGTACTGTAACCCACCTATTCCCTTAATGACCTTTGTTGCCCTCCTCTGCACCCTCTCCAGTTCAGCTGTGTCCTTATATACCAGTGCCCAAAACTGTACACAGTATTCCATGTGTGGTCTGACCAGTGATTTATAAAGAGGCAAAACTATGTTCTCATCTTTAGCATCTATACCTCTTTTGATGCATTCCATTATTTTATTAGCCTTGACAGCTGCTGCCTGGCACTGATGACTAAAGTTGACAGTTTACTGTCCACTAATACCCCCAGGTCCTTTTCGGAAGTAGTTTTACCCAGTGTTTTATTATTTAGCACATAACTGTACTTATTATTTCTACTGACCAAATGCTTAACCTTACATTTATCCTCATTAAACTTCATTCGCCATTTCACCGCCCAAGCCTCCAGCTTCTCCAAATCCCTCTGTAATATGATATTATCCTCCTCTGTGCTGATTACTCTACTCAGTTTAGTATCATCTTCAAAAATGGAGATTCTACTCTGTAGCCCCTCTACAAGGTCATTAATAAAAATATTAAAAAGAAGTGGACCCAACACTGACCCCTGTGGTATCTCACTAGTAAACCCAATCTGAATATGTTCCATCAATGACCACCCTCTGTTTTCTATCACACAACCAGTGTGATACCCATTTGCATACGTTTTCCTGAGTCCCAGCACCCTCATTTTGTAGACCAACCTTTCATGCGGCACAGTATGAAATGAAAAGTCTAGATACACAACATCCACAGCTTCCCCTAGGTCCAGTCTATAACTCACCTCCTCACTTTTTGTTTTTTTTCTTTTTTACACACACTCGCATTACACATTTTTACACTAGGTGTACATTCATTCACACATATTATTATTCTATTTCTTTTGTTTTTTCTTTTTCTTTAGTTTTTGTTTTTTCTCTCTTTCACTTTCACATTGATCATTTAATTTTATATGTCTTTTGTCTTGGTTGCAGTGTTTTTTTTTTTTTTTGTTTTTTTGTGTGTGTGCCACATGTCCAGCTATCCGTTATCAATGTTGGAGATGAATCTAGTTATCTGGAACCTGGCCTCCAGATATGAGCTCGGATAATCCATTGTATGATTATGGTCATCTCCTTCTTATCATTCACCTTATCATTTTATTATTTTCTTTAAATAATTAAATGTTCTTTTTTTAATTGACCATTTTGCATAAATGAGCAAGATGATACATATGTGTCTAGGGACATACGGCATCTTGCTTATTACTATCTATCTTGCTTTGGTTGTGTGGTGCCTGTATGATTCCTTAGTATCAACTTAAGAGCTCAGTAGGAGGTGGTGCTTGCTTATATTTATGGGTTGAGGCATTGTAGCCTAGTGCCTGCATGCTTTGTATGTGTATTTTTGGTCTCCCTTTTTGCTTTAATTCACTTTTATTTTTGTGTTATTGTATTGTTTATTTATTAATGCGTCATATGTAGTGATGAGTGAGTACCAAAATGCTCGGGTGCCCGTTACTCGAAACGAATATCTCCCGATATCTCCCAATATCTTTCGAGTAACGAACCCCATTGAAGTCAATGGGGGACTCAAGCTTTTTTGCAGGGGACCCAAGTTCGGTAGAGGGAAGGTCGTGTGAAAACCTGTCAACCTCAGAAATTGATGGAAACACAACGGAAATGGATAGGAAACAGCAGGGGCAGCATGTATGCATGACTCTGAGGCTGCCTAATCACACCATTATGCCTAATTCTGTGCAATAGCCTGGTTAAAACAGAGGGACAGCAATGTATTCTGGAACCTGTAGTACTGAGTACATCTGCTCAACCAGGAAATACAGAAACACAAAACAGAACAAAAAAAACACAAAACAAATGGATTTTTGGTAGTTTCAAAATGGGATAGATGGGTAATAAATATTGCTATTTGCTTCTGCAGAAGTTTCATTTTTTCTTGCCTTGATCCGGAGTTCCCCTTTAAGAAAATATTAAATTAAGAAAAAAATACAATATATCTATACATGGTGTCTTAGTACCCTCCCCTTTAAGGCACCAACAGCATTAACAAACTATTAACTGTGGCGGTGTGTATCCTAAATGTCATTTTTGTCAACTCCATTTCCTCACTCTCCTCCTCACTTTAAGTTACATCCAGTGTCGGACTGGCTACTTGGGGCCCACCAGGGGAAATGATCCTGGGGGCCCACCAATGAAGAACCATTAAGAAGCAACATGCTGACCCATTTCTATGCTGATTGATCCGTGTCCACAACTAGTCAAACTACAACTCTCAGAATGCCCTACACTTATGAAGCTCTCAGGGTATACTGGGAGTTGTAGTTCCAGAGAGGACAATCCTTTAACAAGTGATGGTTGTGTAGAGGCTTCTGGCTGCTGCAATCTGAAACAACCATCAGCCCTTAAGATCCATCAATAAATCTATTTACATCACCAGCTATTATCAGGGGATTTTCCATAATATACTAAAACTCCCACCATATCCTGAGGACTGTGTGCCGTCAATAAATGCTGAGAGTTGTAGTGTTTGCAGCTGTTTTAGTAGGAGGATCCTAGGTGCATTGTACACTAGAAGCTTTGTGGGAGTCCAGAATACACAGAATAGTTCTGTGGGGGCTCAGTGTATGGAAGTGACCCCAGCACTAATAGGGAATATAACAAAAAAGAAAATAAAAAAATACACACACATACAGCAATGTAGTGCTGGCATATAAAAGTATATATGTATCCTGTGTGTAGGCTGCATGGTACATATATGCTTATATACACCAGCACTACATTGCTGTATGGTTTACACATGTATTGGAGTGGTACATTAGAATTCCCATTTTTCTCTGGTTCGTACTGGTGTTGGTTGGTCTGAGGGGCTGTTTGTTACATCATGGTCTCTTGGTTTTTATCATGTTTAGTGTTTTTATCTCTTGGTGTTTTTTGCATGTTGTGTACTATTTAAAATGATTTTTGGTGTCTTTTTATGACGGGTCTTTCTCTTTTGATGCAACATATATACACTGCACCCACACACATTATACCTACAGTATACACACACACTGTAGATTCAGACACACAACTACACATATATACCCTCTGCACCCCCACACATTATACCTATATATACACACTGTAGATTCAGTCATACACACACACACACACACATACCCTCTGCACTCCCACACATTATACCCGTATATACACACACTGTAGATTCAGTCACACACACACACACACATATATATACCCTCTGCACTCCCACACATTATACCTATATATACACACTATAGATTCAGTCATACACACACACACACACACATACCCTCTGCACTCCCACACATTATACCCGTATATACACACACTGTAGATTCAGTCACACACACACACACACACACACATATATATACCCTCTGCACTCCCACACATTATACCTGTATACACACCCTGCAGTCACACACACACACACATATATACCCTCTGCACCCCCACACATTATACCTGTATACACACCCTGCAGAGTCAGTCACACACACACACACACATATATACCCTCTGCACCCCCACACACATTATACCTGTATACACACCCTGCAGAGTCAGTCACACACACACACATATATATACCCTCTGCACCCCCACACACATTATACCTGTATACACACCCTGCAGTCAGTCACACACACACACATATATATACCCTCTGCACCCCCACACATTATACCTGTATACACACCCTGCAGAGTCAGTCACACACACAGACACACACATATATACCCTCTGCACCCCCACACATTATACCTGTATACACACCCTGCAGAGTCAGTCACACACACACACACACACACACACACACATATATATACCCTCTGCACCCCCACACATTATACCTGTATACACACCCTGCAGAGTCAGTCACACACACACACACACATATATACCCTCTGCACCCCCACACACATTATACCTGTATACACACCCTGCAGAGTCAGTCACACACACACACACACACACACACACATATATATATACCCTCTGCACCCCCACACATTATACCTGTATACACACCCTGCAGAGTCAGTCACACATACATACACACATACAGTTTAGTTACCCTGCACCTCCAGTCACATGTCAGACCTCCCATTACCACTATACCTGTGGAGCTTTTTCTCTTCAGACCCCAGGACAGCAGAGGAGGGAGGGGGAGCTGACTGACCTCTGCCTGACTGTTCAGTGGCAGCCACATCTGACCTCCTGGACGCTGCTGATAAGATCTTCTTTCCCTTCTGTCTGAGCAGGACGCTGATGAGGAGAAGAGCAGCCAGTGCTCCTGTCATAGCTGCAGCCTCCTGCACATCCCGACAACGGCATCTATGGGAGGGTGAGGAGAACCTGCCTGCTGAGGCCCACTGAGGGCCCTAGGAGAGCTGCCCACGGATTTGCCGGTAGCAGGGGGCCCTGGAACTTGCTGTCATCTGGCTGGGAAAGATCAACCAGGGCCCAGTCAGATGACAGCAGCACACACTGCCCAACGCTGCCCTGCAGGGGCCCACCAACAAGCAGGAAGGGGGAGGGGCCCACCGGGGAATTTCCCGGCTCCCCGGTGGCCCAGTCCGAGCCTGGTTACATCCATGACAACAACCTCACTGTCTGACAACCGGGTCTCATCGTCATCATCAGACACCTCTTCCAACCCCGCTTGCATGTCCCCACTCTCATCACCCACTGACTGCGTGAGCTGCATAGTTTGGGCATCAGGACAGATCGACTGCTCCGGTTGCTTTGACTCAGGGAAGGGTCCAGAAAACAGTTCCTGGGAGCATGGTGGTGGATCTGAATCCCTTCTTTCCCTGGAGGGGCCAGGCTGTGAAGAAGTAGGCTGAGCTAATGGAGCAAGGGTTCCACTCCCTTGGGTAGTGTCTGCGTCTGCGGTGTGCCACTGCTACCTACTCAACAGGTGCTGCTGTGTCACCCTGCTCTGAACCACGGCCTCCTGGGGTTCACCATTTTATGGACACTGCACAGTATGGAACAGAAATCAGGAAAAATACTTGTGCTCCCACAAGTTTTGGGGGGCTGTATGGTAAAATCTGGTAGTGGCTGGACCTAGATACACGCTGTGATACCCCCTTACAATGAGTAGTGAAGTTTTATAAAGGTGTTCTACAAATCCCAGCAATACAGTGTAGTACCCACTAGTTTAGGGGGGCTGTATGGTACTATCTGGTAGTGGCTGGACCTAGATACACGCTGTGATACCTCTGTCCAATAAGCAGTGAAGTTTTATATAGGTGTACTACAAATTCCAGCAATACAGTGTAGTACCCACTAGTTTAGGGGGACTGTACGGTACTATCTGGTAGTGGCTGGACCTAGATACACGCTGTGATACCCCCTTACAATGAGCAGTAAAGTTTTTTAAAGGTGTACTACAAATCCCAGCAATACAGTGTAGTACCCACTAGTTTAGGGGGGCTGTACGGTACAATCTGGTAGTGGCTGGACCTAGATACGCGCTGTGATATCCCCTTCCAATGAGCAGTGAAGTTCTATGCAGGTGTACTACAAATCCCAGCAATCTAATGTAGTACAGCAGGACCACCAGCCCCAAGATCAAAAAAGAGTACACTGAGCACTTCTCAGGGGTGTGTATGCAACACCTAATGTCCCCTTTCTGCCAACAGCCGATCACCACAGTGTGCTGGTTAAATCGTGGTAGCAGCACTGCAGCTCCCAGCCAGCAGTCTGTAGTAATACTATTAAAAATGATTTAAAGCCCTGAAAAGGGCTGTTTGTTTTTATTGCTAGTATTCCCTGCGTACTGGAACGCTAAATCCTACACTGACACTCTCCCTGAGAAGCAGCAGCTCTGTCCCTAATCTCTCACAGTTGCCCCTAGCAACCAATCAGATTCCACCTTTCATTTTTCAAAGAGTCTGTGAGGAATGAGAGGTGGAATCTGATTGGTTGCTAGGGGCGACTGAGCCAGTTTCACTTTACACCATGTTTGATAAATTTCCCCCATTGTAAATGCCCAGGATTAATCTGATGTTTTAAGTAATAGTTTCTATGTATGCTCCCACATACTGTTGTAGTGGTCTGTGTGTTGTAATTTAGTTTTATTTAAAGACTGATTTTACATTCACATTTGTCAAAATGGTGTCCACTTACCACTAATGCAGGAAATGTAGTTAGTTTCTAATCACATCTCTTTAGAAAAGCTGTGGGGTTAATGAGGCCAACTGAGAATATCATTATAGCTGATCAGCATCACAGGGATGATAGAGAGAAAGATCTTAGCTGTATATCCATTTATGTTGCCACATTAGTAGAAACAAATACTTTTCTCATTACACTTTACTTTTCTCATCTTTTCCTTTTCTCCATATAGTGATGAATAAATAATGAATAAATAATTGTATAACTGTCCGGAAGTGAAGCCTTATTAGCTGAGAATGAGAGCCTTATAACTGCATGACATGCTAACATGCACAGCATAAGCTACATTTTCTCCTGAATCCTTTATCTATTAAGGGATTCAATGCCTTAAGATCAGATTCCAGTTTCCAACATGACTATTTTCTTTTCTCTTGAACTTGTGGTATATGTTTGCAGTATTGAATGATAAATTAATGAATGAATTGATGAATTGTGCATTTTTAGTTTATTTATTTATACTAAGAAGGATAAGAACGATAAAGGTTAGTAGGAAATTTAATGGAACGGTAATTTCTACATTATGCTATCAGCAAAGTATATGTTATTTTACCTCCACAATAGTTTTTCTTTCTCTTAGTTTTAATGCCCATTTTTACGGTTGGGTCATCTGTATGTATTGTTGAGCTTTCAACCAGGTCTCTATTTTTCAGAAATTAGTTTACAAACTTATCCTACTGTCCACAATATTCTCAAAACCAAGCCATTGTACACTAAAACTATCCAGCTTAGATTTATAAATATTATACATTTTTATTGGCATGATTAAAAAATCTAAAAACATAATTGCAAGATCCAGTAATAAAAACAACCACAAACCTCCAAGCATAAGTACAAGTTTAATGCAAAGGACATCGTATTAACTATGTACTTGGTGCTAGGACCTGCGTGTCCTAATTGTTATTATTACTTTTCTGGAAGATGTTCTTTTATTTTTTCTTAATCACAATAAAAAAATTGTTTGGAAAAAAAAAGTACAAGTTTAAGTAAAATGTAGCCATCCTCAAGGTGTAGACCTAAAGATATAATATAAGATTAATATAATATTTGATAAAAAAAAAATATATATAACCACTCTACATTTATATAAATGATATGTACACCTACATATACATTTATACTTTACATATACTCATTTCTGGCCTTGGGGATAGGCCCATACCAGATTCTCAGACTACACATCATTGAGTTATTCTTCCTATTTAAGTTGAATATAATTGTCTCTAGTTAATCTAAAGCTTTTTCAGATTATGGCAAATGAGAAATCTCTGGGAACTAGTTCTGTATGTTCCCTTTGTTCCTATGTTTGTGTTCCTGGCCTGTACAATGGAATAATATGGTTGTCATTTCCCCACATCACACTCATTTTGCTTGTCTTCCCCCTCCCTTCTATTTGTCTCAATGGAACTACTATGCACATTGTTACATAGTTAGTAAGGTTGCAAAAGGACACATGTCCATCCAATTTAACCAAGGAGGGAATGGATGGATGAATGTAAGGAAGGGGGGAGGGATGATGGGTAGATTCTATAAATAGGCATTATTGTTATTTTGCACCAAGAACTTCTCTAAGCCTGTTTTGAAACTCTACACTGTTTAGCTTGACCAGATCCTGGGTTAAGGCCCTATTCCAGGGGCCGTCTAGAGGAGCAAACGAGCGCTCACAGCGCTCGTTTGCTCCCTGTGCAGCGTGGCTGCAGCGAGCGAGTAAGTGCGGGAGGGGCGGCGGGGAGTTGCGGGGGGGCTGCCCGGGTGATCGCTGATCGTCCGGGCAGCCCATAGGATACAGCAGATCGCTGCTACTGTATATCAGTCACTTGTTTTTCACCATGTTGAAAAACAAGCAACTGCAACAATCAGCCGACATGAACGATGTCGGCTGATCGTTGTACTCTATTCCATGGGACGATTATCGTCCGTAACGGCCGATATAGGCCGAATACGGACGATAATAGCTCTGTGGAATAGGGCCTATCGACCTGTTGAACTGTCCCTTATAGGTCTAATGACCTGAACAGCCATAGGGGTGATACAAAAGGTAAAAGTGCTTGATTTGCACAATGAACTAGCCACTCTTTTCATAATCGAGTAGTACACATTTGCCTCAGTGTCTGTTCTTTACTGCAGGGGCTCACATCGTTATTCTAACACCTAATCTTTAGAACGGGCGTTAGAATAATGTGCCTGTCAATTATTTCCGGAAGCTGTTCACTGAACAGAGTCCGGAAACATCAGCTGTTCACACAATGCAATGTGCAGTGGCTACCGTACATTACATTGGAGTGAATGGCTAATTGATTTGCGGGCACACCTAACGATGCCCGCAAATCAATTGTAAAAAAGAACATGCCTGCAGCCGATACGGAGTATCGGCTGCAGGAATGGGCTGAGTGCAGCCCGACGGACGGATGTTTAACAGCGTCTGTTGCTATGCAACGGACGCTGTTAAACGTTGTGTGAACATAGCCATACACTGTATGAACCACACATTCAAATTGTCATATAAATACTGCATGCATTTTTTTCCAATATATGCTCTGGCAATTTTTTTAAGGCATTTTGCACGATAATTTAACCCTATACTTTCATTTTTTTTACTCTGCCAAGAAAGTTTCTAACTAACTATAAAAGTAAGGCCACAGATAAATATCATTGATTTTCTGCAATGGTGTCCCAGTTATTTAATTGACAGTTACTTGGTTAAAGAACTACAAAATGCAGCCACACTGCTTGGTCACTGGTCAAAATAGTAAGCTGCAAATATACAAGGGAAATTTTTCTTAATTACACCACAATCCAACCTAGACCATTCTGCTTCTCAGAAAGCAAGGTAAACTTTTGGTAGTTCTATATGGTTGCTTTGATTCATTACAGATGCCATTCTATGTATTACAAATGCCTATATCTGCAACAAACCAAATCTGGCATGGTCCCAACTATTCATGCCTCAATAAAGGCACCTGATTTGATCAATACTTGCTATGCAGCAGTGGACACTTTTCAATTAAACCCACTATTTGGTGTATTGAAGCTTTAGTAACATAAACAAAGATAGAGATGGCAAAGGATTAGCAATGACAAGGTTCAATACTGGTAATGTGAAAGGGTGAATTGCAATTATTTGTTCAAACACAGTTGTATAGAGTTTTAAAACTTTTAATTCTAAACAAACATCGAGCAGATTGAGAATGAAAGAATCTCATGCGTACTAATTTAAGGTTGACCTTTCACTCTGAGATTCAGGTGTATTATACATTTAATCAAGATGTGATATTTTATGACCTTTTGTTATATTCTGTATTAGAGGATATTCATATACTCCTTTCATGATTTTTTTTTATTTTTTATTTAAGGATATTTTGTGCTAAACATAATAGATTCAGTGCGGGAGCATTAAATGATTTGAAAGGAAAAAAAAAAGATATTAATGGGAAATTTTTGAAAGTCTGTTATACTTAGCGTTTTAGTCTTTGTGATTATATGATGCTATTCATATTTGATACACAGAAGGACATTCTGTGAACAAAAACATCAATGAGAAAAAAGGTCAGACGACAGTATGTATTATCAGGCAATAACCAAAGCTTTTTGGGTAAAGGCTTTCTAATTATACTTGATGGAATCAAATCCTGCCTTTGGCTCTAAATATATGTGGTTCCCATGCAATGCTCTATGTCAACTTCATGAATAAGGACCAAGGCATTGTTTTTAAATGGAAAGAATAGTATGCTCTGCTTCTCAAACCCCTGATAATTGGAAAATATATTTGTCACCACTATCATGTCTCCTATACGGAAAAACAAAAAATGAAACATGATGTTACACAAAAAAGGAAAGAGTGTAGCTCACTAATACCTAACATAAACTGGTGTCAACCCCTAAAAATGCATAGAGAGGAGAACTATAATAACCAGAAAAAAACAGCCCCCACGACACCATTAACAGGCTCCTGTAATTTTAATCACACATTATAAAATATAAAAAATATAGAATAAAATAAAATAAAATAAAATAAATCCACATGGCTCTTGTGGAAAAGGTAACTCAATCATCAGTAGCTAAAATACAAATACCATGTAGAGGTCTAAATGAGAATACAGCAACAGATAAAACCAGTGTTCATCCAGTCTTGCCAGAGCTCTCAGTGCTGTTAGGATGTGCAGCATTGGGGATGGGAGATAGTTCTGCACAGGCTCTGGACTGTAGTAAAAGTTGTAGCAACAAAAGTTTCATAAACAAACCAACCTAATGTCTGCCCAGCCCTGCTAGCCTTCTCTGTGGCTTACACTGTCTGTATCATGTATAGTAGCAATGTCTCTCTAGTCCTACAAGCAGCAATGTATACAATAGATGGTAAATAGCAGTGCAGACAATATGCTGGATGAATTCAAACAGCACAGACTGGATGATGTTGCTGCACTTGTAGTACTAAGTCGATCTTCACAAGGAGAGACGCAGTATAAAGTTCAGAAGGAATATTGGTGTACAGACACCTCTAACCACTGATGTAGCTGTAGCTACAGTAGATGTAGCTCTGATGTCTCACTGTGAGTCTGGAAGGTTCAGGGAAGGTATGTAGTATACAGGGTGGATGTCAGACAAGGTTTTAGCTGTGATATATGCATACAAAAAGTGTCAGACGCGTTTCAAGGATCTCTCCTTTTCTTCAGTGACATTTGTGGCATTTTTCTGGTTATGAAAGATGATGTTACACATGTCTCCATGGCATATAGCATCCACAGTACGCACATTGGGGCAACCAGATTTTTCCTGGCAGTTATCAATCTGGATTGATTGTAACTATTGATTAATATCCACCACCGTTTTGGAATTTGAATGTTAGCCACTATCTATGAGAACACTGATTGCTGTGCATGTGAGACTGTGGTGATTACCATGAAAAGAAGTGTGGAACAAAATGGAAACATTTCAAGTATCTCCCACTGTTCTCTGATGATATAGGAGGATATTATGTAAATAATACAGTACCACTAACAAGTGATCTATAAAAAAAATAATAAAATTGTAAAAATAAGTTATCTATAGCAAAAGCAGACAAAATTATGGTTATTACATCTGTAACTATGCTGAAGCTTTTATGGAATTTTTCTTCCTCCCCTATTTGGTTTTGAAAAAAAAAGTTATTCAGGAAAAAATTTTTGTGGAAAGGAAAAAAAATCTAATTTGTAAAAAAAGGCTTGTAAAAATGTAGATTAGAGGGAGAGGGAAGTTTAGCATTCCCTGATGTTAGAATGTATTTAGTACCTTCACATGTACACTTTGGGATGCAAAGAGGGATTGTAGATTTCTTAAATTATCTAGTTGGAAAAACAAATGGAAGTTATGAAAATATCCTCAAGGTTTAGGAATCTGGTCAACATAGAAGTGGTACATTGGTATATTCGGCCAAGGTATTAGTGTCAGTGTTGGGAGCGGTTGAAGCAGAAAAAGGGGAATGTATCTCTCTCTTTTTCGCTCCGTGGTTTAATCACAATAAATAAGAGATTAATAAAACATTGGGACATATTAGTACAATGGGTATGAGAAATATAGGAGATATTCTTAGACAGGGATGTATGAAAGACTGAAAGTTCCTTAAAATGGATTTGATTGAAAATAAATAATTGATAACAATTTAGAGAAAAGAGAATTGTCCACCAATTACAAAACGGTTTCCCAAAAAAAAAAAAAAAAAATACATTTGGAGATGAAGAAAAAGTACAGAATAGAATTTTATGTAATGTAAAATTGTTTTAAAAAATAACAATTAAATTATTATTCAACTTAACCTTTTACATAGATTATACTATATCCCAGTTTTATTTAATAAAGTAGCTAAAAGAAATTATGCAAATTCTCCCTGTTGTGGAGAGGAAAAAACAGATCAACTTCATTTGTTGTGGCCATGTCCAAAGATATTTGGGAAGAGTACAAAATGATTTAAGGTACATTGGAACTAAAAATTCTGATGATGATTCAGATATAAAGATGTCAAAGAAAAAAGGAAAGCTAAATTGCTTGGATTGCTCACGATAGCATGTCTACCAGTTGTTATAAAGTGGTTATTAGACAGAACCCCAGACTCCCCAGATTTTGGAAGCCAAAGCCAAGAATAAATTGGAGAAGAGGAGAAATTCCTTTATGACCTGGTCCCAGTTCATAGTCTGTTCCTGGCTTTGGCTTCAAAAATCTGTCAGATAAGATCACTGGTGGTACTATGGTGATCTTAGGGTTTTGTATGGCAGTTTTTACTTTGAGCAGAATGTTCCAACCAAGTACAGATGTTATCTACTGTATGTTATGCATGCTTAAGAACATCATATTCATATTTTGTTATCGGGCTGACTGTATTATTGCTGAACTGTTCCTTGGCGTTCCCCTTTCTCAAACCACTGACATCCGACTAGGTTATCTCTACTAAAGCAGGAATTTGATGAACTTATGATGACTGACTAATGATATCAAGATCTTTAGTGTCACTCATTTTACTGTTTAAAATTGTCAACATAGGGTGCATAACTCAATGCTTCTTATTTTGCATTTAGAAATTGGTGTAGCTAATTTACCAACTATAACACTGCTATACTGTTGTCATTTTAACTATCCTTTGTAGTCTTCAAATTTTGTCATTTGCTCTAGGCTATGTAATTTAAAAGCTGGTATATAATAAATTCATTGTTGACAGAAAGAAAATAAATGTATGCCGAGAAAGTCTACACAGTTTCATACTCCTGAGGAACAAAATGACATTATAATGAAAAAAAAGAAGAAAAACAGAATATATTGCTATACACTATATAATAAACCATTGCCCCATTGAAAGGACCCTACAAAATGAACGCTTTTTGTGCTCCTGCCAAGAATCATAAATACATTTTTAATAACATTACACTACATTAATGTTGATGAAAGCATTAGCCTTGAAAAATACAAAATTTTAGAGGTCAGTTCTTAGCAGTTCTTGGAATGCATTTTTTATCTTCCTATTGTATATTTAGCTTGTTCTTGGAGTGATTACCTATATTTTATCATACTAGAAACTAGCAAATTGTGTACACCTTAGGTGAGATGCAAATTCTGCTACCACACACATTTACTTTTTAAAGAAAGGATTCACTCTCTTCTAGATTGAATGTATATTATAGGTACTATATTGTTAACTTACACATGAATAAAATGACAAACTATACAAGTACACTTTCTGCTATGTTGGGTGAACACTGTAAATTATGTTTACAGTTGAGACTCACATACTTGTATTGTATGTGTGTTTGCTTGCTCTGAACATTTCCTGCCTCAATGTAATGCTTCCACAAACAAATAACAATTGTCAGAAATTCCGGCATCCTATGGATATTGAAAAAAAGATTCTCCATATTTAGACTAACTGCTAATGCATCTTTACCAACATGCCTGAGGGAACCTTAATATTATTAACTAATATGCAACAACTTCCGAAGCAGGAAATAATAGAAATCTCTTTACCACTTCAGGAAGCAGAACATTTTGCTCTTTGTAAAATTAGCTTATCATACATCAATAACCTTTAGAAATATCTCTAGTTATATAGTGGTTGGTTTCACTTTGTGGTTAAAATAGCAATAGATTAAATTCTTTTACATTACTTCTTGACCTCATACATTCTAAACAGAAAAATCTATCTTTCTAGCTTGCAGGATTTTATTTGCTATGCTCAAGTTAATCTATATATGTCTATAATTATTCAACTTTATATATAGTGAAATACACATTTGCCCATCACATTTTCATGTATTCCGACAAATAGGCCATTTAACACCAATTTGGTGGATAATGAAGGGAAGTGAGAAAGGCAAAAGCTAGATATACGATCCCCGCTAGAGTAATACAATGTACATTGTAGTCAACTACTTTATGACTACTTTCAAACTGGAAATACAATTCATCATTGCTCAGGTTCTGCAAATTATGGTATTTTCTAATTATATTGTTCAAAAGGTAATGTCCAAAGCACGGTTCTGTTCACTGTAGTTGGAAGCATCCTCCATACTAAACAAATGCTATAAGAGCACCTTTTTATACTGCCAACAAGGGATGTACTCACAGTACTGCTTACCACAAGTAACTGTGTGAGTAGAGATCGATCAGGGCAGCAATGGGGAAGACACGGACAGTGGACTCTGCACTGATCCCCACCTACTGTCCCTGCCTACTTGCCACGGTAAGTCCAAAGTAACTATATCAGTTACTTTGTTTTCCCTTAAGATGTCAAAACCTTTTTGGTTTTACATTATATTAACAGTGATCCACTGGGTAATTTAAAGAATAAAGACAAGATGGTCTAGAGTTTTCAATGCAGGTGCTCTTGTGCAAAATTTATTAGGAACAAGGGTAATCACAGACAGAGTATCCAACGTTTCGGTGATGGCACCTTTATCTAGGAGTCTGTGTGACAGATGATGACGGGAGCTGTAGATGCGGATGTGATGGTTAGGCGGTGCCTGCCTGGAGATGCGGATCTGGATGTGGCTAGGAAGCCCACCATAACCATGGAGGGATGAGGTGACAGATAACAGGACCAGGTGGTGGTCCGTGGTGTGCGCAGTCCAGCGAGGCTAGGTCCTAGATAAAGGTGTCACCACCGAAACATCTGATATTCTGTAATTACCCTTGTTCCTAATAAATTTTGCACAAGAGCACCTGCATGGAAAACTCTAGACCATCTTGTCTTTATTCTTTAAATTACCCAGTGGATCACTATTAATATGTGAAACTCCCCCTTCCGATCCTATTGGTTTTATAGATACCACATGTGCAATGAGACATTTCTTTTGAAGGTAAGGCGTAATTCTGTATGGGCCATTACAGCTTAGCTAGACCATGGCCAAAGTAAGCAAGTTTCAAGAAGAGTGTCATTAATAAACCAGTGCTGCTCCAAAGGTTACTGCAATCCGTCTCTGGTTACTTTACTATGATGGGATAATGAGCTGAATGAACATTGGTGTTTTAAATGTAATTCTATTCAGAGTCTTCTTATTTCCCTTAACACAATTACAATAATAACATGGCTTGAGCATAAATTCAGGCTGACAGACTGTCCACTACCCTTTCAGCTCACATCTAGAATCTAATTAGTTTATTGTGAGAGGTATCCAGTAAGTGTGCAAGTCTAAAATACTTATATGCTGCTAACATTACTCGTAATGTAATCAATAACCGTAATAGACAACCTGACTTCATCTCGGGATTTTTCTGCATGCTTTAGGTTTTAACTAGGCTATCGATAAAATGCTTTCACGTGCTATCTATTTCCTTTGTCTTAGACGGATGGATGAAATATTCATTTCCCTATTCTCATGGCAGAGCTCAGGGACACTTTGAAATATAAATATTCTTTTATATTAATATTCCATGTGCTGTACATACAAAACTATCACACACCACAACAGGCCACAGTGTCTATTGTTGTGGTGTGTGGATTGGACAGGGGTTCTCCCATCAGCTAGTGTCCAGTGCTGGTCTTTTTCTTTATTCTCTGGATACAAACTATCACAGTGTAAGCACCAATACAGAGTTTGATGTAAGAAATACTCCTGACTATAGTTCATGCCATGGAGAATTAAGTGAGAATTCTATGAGCAAGTACAATTTTTTGCCTAACTGTAAGTTTAATCTGACAGTTACCCGCAGCGTTGCCGTCTGGGTCCCGCTCCTGCTCACCTCTAAACTTCTCTCTACTCCTCTAACGCATCCCATGCTAGACCTAGGTCTGCTTTTCTCTGCTGGTGTCATTAAGTCTCCTGGCATCTGTTTCCTCCTTCTGTTTGCCACCGCAATGCCACCTCTGGCAATTAGATTTCCATCTCATCCCTGGTACTACTCCAACTCTCTCGCTAACGACCTGGCTTACTGACCACATTTACTCTGCCTGTTCCCTGGTGCCTGTTCACCATCTCTGTTTGTCAGAAGCCCAGCTTCCACATCCTGTAGTGGGATAAAGGGTAAAGACCTAGAGGGCACCCAGACTGTGCTCTCGGGTGTGGCCAAAAGTCACACTGGTTGAGCAGCACAGTGGGTCCACACTTTTTGTTCATTACTAGAGATGAGCGAACCGGGTTTGGGTTCGAGTCGATCCGAACCCGAGCGTTCGGTATTTGATTAGCTGGGGCTGCTGAACTTGGATAAAGCTCTAAGGTTGTCTGGAAAACATAGATACAGCCAATGACTATATCCATGATTTCCACATAGCCTTAGGACTTTATCCAAGTTCAGCAGCCACCGCTAATCAAATGCCGAAAGTTCGGGATCGGATCGACTCGAGCACGTTCGAGGTTCACTCATCTCTATTCATTACCACTTGCACATTGTTTATTTTAAGTATTCAAAGTAAGCTGTCATTTAAAAGGGTACTCCAGAAAAAATATTTTTCTTTCAAATCAACTGGTTTCAGAAAGTTATATAGATTTGTAATTTATTTCTGTTTAAAAATCTCAAGTCTTTCCATTATTATCAGCTGCTGTATGTCCTGCAGGAAGTGGTGTAATCTTTCCAGTCTGACACAGTGCTCTCTGCTGCCACCTGTGTCCCTGACAGGAACTGTCCAGAGCAGGAGAAGTTTTCTATGAGAATTTTATACTGCTCTAAACAGTTCCTGTTAGGGACTGGGGTGGCAGCAGAGAGCACTGTGTCACACTGAAAAGAAAACACCACTTCCCGCAGGACATACAGCTGCTAATAAGTACTGTTGTTAGATTTTTAAATAGAAATAATTACAAAGTGTATTGGCCCAGAAAGGTATTCATTGTCAGGCGTCTGGAGATGTATTGTTGCTATTGGTAACCTGAGACAGTCTGTATTGGGACCTATGTATTTTATGCACCAACAATGGACCAAAGAGGGAAGCACATAACAGAATATTTTTCTAAAAACTTTGCATCAAGTACATAACCAATCCTAGAACAGAAGATAGCCTAAAAAAAAGTCTAAGCCTATGTGGGTTTTCTTAATTTGATCAAACAAAACTCAAATATTACATGAAAACATGGACATTCTCAAATTGTAAATAAACAATGACCCAACTCATCCTTTCACAACAACAACAATAATAATAATAATAATAATAATAATAGGAAAGACAGAGGTCAACACATGCCATAAGCTGCCAACTGTCCTTGCTCAACAATCAGTGCAGATGCTGTATCAGATGGTACAGTTTTTATGTACAGTCAGCCCTTAGGCATCTGCTTCCAGAGCCAACTCACCAGATATGTTGTGCTGAAATCAAGAAATGTAATCAGCTATAGCTATACAATCATTCACAATAGAGTATGCAGTTACCGGCACTGCTGCTGTTTGAGGCTTTAGGAGCTTATTTTTTGTCTCTGGGAGTCGCTAGACTTAGTAATGGTATTTAAGTTCGGGGATCACTGGTTGGTGCTCACTCAGAAAAATATACAAACATGCGATTCCACATCAGTGCTTGGCGTCCACCATGGGGCCTCAGATGTCCGGAAAATTGTTTATGCATGTTTAAAAATAAAGAAAAGATCACTAACCGGGTGAGTGCCCTCAATCTTTCTTCTTAAAAAGTGGTATACAATCATTCACTGACATGTCTGCTGGATGGGTCAGGTAGTAAATGAGTCCAAATTTATTTTGATCCTTCTTAGGGACCAAGCCCCAAATGGAGATGTGTAATCCAAGAAAAGGAATATGTTTAAAAGGTAACCATTAGAGATGAGCGAGTAGTAAAATATTCAAAAGCTCAAAATTTGATTCAAATAGACCGTGATGCTTGACTATTCGATCGACTATCGAACCCCATTTAAGTTAATGGGAAAAAATGCTTGTTTCTTGGAAACCAAAATTGGACCACTTGAAGGTCGCCAAGTCCATAATGACATTTTAGAAAATGATGTCAACACCAACACCAGTATTACACCACTATCACAGGGAGCGGTATTAGCGGTCCCTCGGCAGTAAAACAGCTCCCTGTAACAGTTAATATATAATTATAACAGCAAATTTTCATTATAATATTGCTATTTTTTTATTTCCAATAGCAAAACTGAAACAAAAAATTATGTTTTAGTTAAATATACTGTTAATAAATATATTATTTATTTACAGTATATTTAATTGAAACATGATTTGTTTGTTTCAGTTTTGCTATTGGAAATGAAAATTAGCAATATTATATCAAAAATTTTAATTAAATATAGACTATTACAGGGAGCGGTATTAATGTCAGGATACCACTAATACCACTCCCTGTAATCCTTTATATATTTAATAAAAATAGCAATTTTTCGTTCTAATATTGCTATTTTGTTCTATTATTGTAAATTTTTGTTCTAATATTGCTATTTTTCAATAGGAAAATTAGAAAATAAACTGTTTTTAATTAATTTGTCAGCTGCATTTAAACGGCTAATTAGCAGGCATAGTGATCAGACCCTGCCTTCTAATGCCTGCGGTGACGGGCTGCAGATAGCACCTGGGATCGCTGCGGTTGAGAGTGTGGTCGCCGTGCGCCCCCCCTCTGAATGCCCCTAGGGATGCAAAGGCGTACATTTACGCCCTGTGTGCTTAAGGGGTTAAAGTAACAGCCCTGGTTTTCATTCTTCAATGATTTCCATTACAATCTATGAAAACAAGAGTCGTTGGCTTATACAATACAAGGCAACAGCAGCCGTCACTATTCCACAAATAGCAATCGTTATTTTAAGTTCTTCTTTTTCACAGTCCTGTCTCTGTCCTTTGTATTAAAATTAATGGACCTTTTCATTAAAGACACAACCAAAAGGGCCATCTTTTACTTTGAACTAGAATAATGTTCCAACGGCCTTTATTGTAATGATGGCTGCAGGAATATGCTAAGCCACGGCCCGAAAAATTGCGGAAAAATTTACACCTGCTCCAGGCATAAAGCTTGATAAATGAGGTGTGGGAGGATGCTAGCCGTCCCAGTTTGCCATCAGGTGAGTGGGGGATACAGCTGCAGTACACCATGGAAAAGGGGCAAATCTGCCACTTTTTCATGGTGTATGTCTGGGGTGAACTTTGATAAATGTCCCCTTATGTGTTTAAACTGGTTGCAGTCAGATTTATTCATCTATCCATGGCAAAACACATACAGGCAACATTGTGCACATAAACCAAATGAAAGGCCATTTGGCCACTAACTACACTTACTAATACACCTAATGCTGAATATAGCCAATTATATGACATTTGTCTCACCTAGATTCTGCCAGTCCCACGGGCCTATTGCTGCCTTTGTTTCAAACTGGGAGCCATTACCTGGGAACCGCTGAAATCTTTTATAGAGCTTTGCCAGATGGCTTCCTGAGTCTCATCAGCTCTAAGGCTGGAGTGGAGTACATGGACATGGAGCTTTGTTTCCACCTTTGTTCTGCCAGACAAACCTTGTCAGTTACCAACACCTCACTGCATGTTCTTCGTGTTGTCTTAAGTACTCTACAGTTGTGCACCTCCAACTCCAGTTGCCTTCACTTAGTAGTTTTAGGCTTTGCAGAGCATCCAGAAGTATCAGTAGTCTCTAGAATTCCTCCGGAAGCTAACCAATGTGAAGTAATTTTGCCTTTGAAGTCCATGTAAATGGTCAGTGTCTGCCAAGAATTACCAATTCACAGAGCAGATGGAAGATAGGAACCTCATACTTAAGCCTTATTTTAGGATACTCCATTAATTGGATCACCTACCATCTTCTCTTCTTTTCCAAAAATGTGAGTTGCCCTTTATTGCATATGGATAAATAATAGTTTAAAGGGGAACTAGCAGCAAGTTTGAAGAATCTGCCGTAATATTTCCATAGTGCCTTTGCCCTCAGTGCTGTTTGTGCTAAATTCTGTGTTTTAAGAATTAGGTGGTTCGGTTCAGATATGGCAGGTAAGAAAATGACCTTCTTCTTCATCGTCACTGTTAGATTCTTTTAACCTACTGTTATTAACCCTTTAAAAGTAGAGGAATTATATTGAGAGGATTACATTTTATAAGCTGCATTTTCTGATGGAGGTTTGTCATGTTAGTGATATAAAGAGATATATAATATATTAGCAGATGTGTGTTACTTCTACTGTAAGCATACTGGAAGAGCCAAATAACGACCATGTATTAAAAAAAGAATCTATTCTGTCAAATCAATCAGGGGACATAGATCTTTCCAACCGCACCCCCCACCCCATGCTCCAGACTTACTAATGGTGCGTTTACACTGACAGTTTATGTCACTGACAGTTTATGTCACTGACTTTTATGTCCTGTTCTCTGTTTATAGTCTGTTTCTGGCTTTGACTTCAAAAATCTGTCAGATAAATCTGTCTGTGTAAACACACCATAAGAGATTCACGCTTCTCAGCAGATCTGATGCTGCCATACGGCATGCTCGAGTCCATCCGAACCCGAACTTTCGGCATTTGATTACCAGTGGCTGCTGAAGTTGGATAAAGCCCTAAGGCTATGTGGAAAACATGGATATAGTCATTGGCTGTATCCATGTTTTCCAGACAACTTTAGAGCTTTATCCAACCCGATTGTTCGGGTTCAGATGGACTCGAACCCGAACCCGGTTCGCTCATCTCTAGTAGAAACCTATACCAGAAAGCAGGCTAAATGAGGCACCATGCTTCAATCCCCCCCCCCCCCCTTCTGCCACCTATCAGGTGAGCAAGGTGTACTTGGTTTGGTTTGTGCGAAAAGCTGTGCCTTTTTCATGAAGTATGCTGGGGTGGCTTGAAAAATTCCCAACTATGTATATTCCTCTGTAATTATATAATGGTATCCCATACCATACAGGTCCTCTGACATTTACAAATCATTTATTTCATTTTTTGCAGCACTTTTAGTTACAAAAGCTTTTAAAGTATCTTTTGTGAACTGGCTCATATCCAATAAAGTAGGGATTAATTGTTTATATTATTTATGACAGATATTGCTATAAGATATATGACCTTAGATTTCCAGGATTCAATCTTCTTCATTCCTTTCTAACACTCTTTGCTAGTAATTACATACTTTGCCTCCTCTCTTTGAAGAGAAAATCAGAAGCATAGCAGCAATATACAATTTCATGGTTGGCCAGCATTGCATGTGTGAAAATAAATATCCCAACTCAAATTTTTCATCTTTTTCAAACTGTGGCAATTTCAGCCGATAACCCAGATATTTGGAACTTTCAAGAAGCAATCAGCTCACTTAGGTGGAACAGAACAAACAAGAGTTTAAAATGTAATGTTATTCTAGTCTTCCTAGGCACACTTTCCTCACTGTGAGGAAATGTTCATTTAGATGCTATTTCCATTTGGGATCACTTTTGGATTATATGGGAAAAGTCCTAAATGGCCGGGTTCACACTACGTAAAAAACACGTAAATACGGCCGTTGTTATGAAATACGGCTGCGTTTTTTTACGAAGTGTGAACATAGTGTTAGGAATATGACTTTGCGCTCCTCGGTCCATGCTGGGCGGTCGAGGAAGCGCTGAGTTTGTCTGTGTTTTTTTACTCTGTCTGAATTATGTTGTATTTGACAGCCACACCCGCTTTTCCTGGCAGACTCCTGGCAGTGCAGGGGTTACTGCTCTGCTTGATCTTCTCAGCTGAACTTGCTGCTGGGATCAGGGCTGGTCCAATCATCTGCTGGACTTAGTCTCTGATCCCAGATAAAAAGCAGCAAGTTTCTCCCTTCCCTGCTGACTATTAGAGTTCACTCGCCTGCTCAGCTCCCTGTTTAGTTCCTCTGATCTCTGTATTCTGGACCTTCTGCATCTGACCTCGACTATTCTCCTGTTTGCTGTTTTTGTACTTCGCCGCTCGACTGTTGCTGACCTGGTTTGTCTGACACCTCTTATTGTGTTTTGTTTGTCTGTCCGTGCTCTGTGTGTCGCACCTATTTAGTGTAGGGACCGACTCCGTGGTTGTCCGGGCCGTTTAGGGCCGTCCGTGGCAATTAGGCAGGGTCAGTGGGTGGGGTCAGCTCAGGGCTCACTGTCCGTGTCTTGTCAGACTGCCTTTGCCATACTGACCATAACACATAGCCAATCTGTGAATTTGACCAAATATGTTTTTTTGCTATAAGTTTTTTGCTTTTAAAAAATAAAAGCAAATAGGTACGCTGTGTAAAAATTGTTCTGTGTAACTGTATATACTACTACTAATAATAATAATAATAATAATATTTATTTGTATAGCATTAACAGATTTTGCAGAACTTTTTATTTTACACTGGGGTTACATTAACATACACAAATTACAGAAATTAAATTATTAAAAAGCTACTCACACAGCTTACAGACTAGGAGAACTGGGAGGGACACAAGATGCAGTAAGAGCTTTATTTGCAAATGGTCCAATCATTGTACATAAAATAAGAAAGTGCCTATAAGTGTTTGGTAAGCCAGTCACCTGCTCCAGCGGTCATGTTTTGACCAGCCAACCAGCAGTCCTGGATTGGTTAACACAGAGTGCGAACTCCACAAGAGCCAGTAGCTAAACTCATAGCCATCAATCGGCGGGATCCAACAACTGGCTCAAGCCCAACTGGGTTGAAAAGAGTGCTGCTACTGCTACTGCTTCCACCGTCAACTGACTGTTCTAAGCCGTACTGGGTCCAAGTGAGTGCTGCTGGGGCTCTTGCTTCCACCATCAACTGACTTTTCTAAGCCATACTGGGTGCAAGTGAGTGCTGCTGGGGCTCTTGCTTCCACCATCAACTGACTTTTCTAAGCCATACTGGGTGCAAGTGAGTGCTGCTGGGGCTCTTGCTTTCACCATCAACTGACTTTTCTAAGCCGTACTGGGTGCAAGTGAGTGCTGCTGGGGCTCCTGCTTCTACCGATAACTAAGCCCTACTTTATCCAAGAGACTGCTGGGGGTATCATCACCTTCAACTTTCTGTCCTAGGCCTTGTGGGGTCACTTACACTATGGCTCATGTGGCCACACCTGTTATGGGGCAAGTAAGGTTTAAATAAATCTCATGCCTGTTTGTCTTTGGCCCAGTGAAGTCACTGAGACTACAGTTACCACTACTTACCACAAGAGTTACCACTACTTACTTATTCCTGCAATACTCTCTAAGGGTTTGTTCACACAGTTATTAAAAACCATGCTTTTTTAGTGTGGTTTTTGATGCATTTTTTGGCATGGTTTTGCTGCAAAAGTGCCTTTTTATGCCCAAAGTAAGAACAAAAGCTCCTAAGAAGTGACAAGCGCAGCTTTTAAACTTGTGTTTTGTTCGCTTCTCTTGTTGAAATTGTACACTAAAATTTGCTTTTTTGCAGCGAAAAAATGTGTGGCTTGGAAGCGGTTTCCAAGGCAATAGAGCCTCTATTGTAGCTGTTTACCCATTTTAATGCAGTTTATTTAAGGTTCAGTTTGGATGAACATGAACTTTGCAGCAAAGGTCGTAAACCTGCCAAACCGAACTTTAGAAAAGTTTGCTCATCTCTACCAAATGTTCTTATTAACTTTATGTTCTTTTTACATGAGACAATTGTGTAAAATGCACAGCAAACTGACGCAGAAAGAGCAGATGCACATGTGGCAGCTTGATATTTTATAACACTTACCTACTATTATTGCCGCATTCTCAATCTTGCATCATTATGAATAATTAGTTGGATATTTCACTGTGTTGAGCCTGGTTATTTCTTTTCATTTAAACTTCCTAATCAAGTCCTTCTGTGTGAGGAGAGAGCCCAGGCTGGTGACGCATGTCTACTCTTAAAGTCCTGATACTGAGTATTAAATGATGTCACTCTAGGCTGCTACGAAATATAGTGGGGTGAGAATAGCTTACAACCTATTTCTGAGGATTTCGTCCTGACACATTCATACCGTAACCAAATTACCACAACATTGTCAATTGTTATATAATTCTTTTTACATGGAAGACACTAGCACAAAAAAACATGTTAGGGATGAGACCAAACCCTTGTAACTCATTCAAAATGTGTAAAGAAATAAATAAAGAAATAAAGTGCCAGAAGTGCATATAATACAGTACTTCTATTTTTGGGGCATACACCTTGTTATAATACCATAAAAATATTGTTCAATACTGACCAATAGCTAAATAACAGGATAAGTGCAAAACAACTCCTTGCTGTGCTGTATGCTTATCCCTTGCGTAATCAGCCGCATAACACTCTGCTCTACCTCCTTGACCTAATTCACAGCCCAAATAAAAGTGTTTTTTTATTAAATAAAAATATAGACAGGTGACAAAATGTAATGTTGTAAATGCTTTAATTGATATCTATCCAAAATCTGACCTATCTCGCTTTAGGTGTACAACAGAGAAAGGTCAGCTAACCATATAAAGCTGTCCCAGGGAAATTATGTAGCCCATAGTTTGTTGGAGCAAGTAAATGTGCCCCAGGCCGTCCACCTAGATAATATTTACAAAAATGGAGGAAACTCACAGTTCCAAAAAAAATGTAAATTTCAAAACTTTTATTCCATAAGCATATTAAAAATTGTGGATGTGTATAAAAAACATCAGGCCGACGCACTTCATGGCCATGAATATGGGGTATGACCCTGAAACGCGTTGGTGAAATGTTTTTATCTGTATCCACAATTTTTAATACACTTATGGAAAAAATGTTCTGGAATTTTAAAGAATTTTTTTAACTGAAAGTTTCCTCCATTCTCGCTTTAGGTGGTTTGAGCTTTGGTTGCTTTTACTTATCTAAGTAATTCTGAGAATTGTTTTTTTGTGACAGATTGTATTTTATGCTAGTAGTAAGTTTGGTTTATACATTCAGCTTTTTTTGTGAAAAACTCCAAAATTTTGTGAAACTTAGAACTGGAAAAATAGCTCTTTTTTCTAAATGTGAAATTCTCTGTAAGAAGTAGTCATGCCCCTTGAATTAGTTATTAAATAAATCACATTAATTATATATCTACTTTAATGGTCGTTTTACACTGCGATTATCGTTCAAATTTTTACGATAACGATCTCATTTAAGCGATAATCGCCTTGTGTAAACACACCAAACAATCAAGTAATGAGCAAGAAATCATTCATTTTGGTCTTTTAACATGTTCTCAAATCATTGTTGGGCGTTCACTGATAATTCGCAGATCGCTTCGTGTAAACGTCTTTCACAGGTTCACCCTATGTGTAAGATGGACTTAAGCAATCTTAAAACGATCGCAATAATGATTTTTTCAAACGATTTATCTCTTCGTCTAAACGCTGAACGTTATAAAAACAAAATTGTTGCCTCAAAATCGTAAAACGATTGATTGGGCGAATTATCGCTTCATGTAAAAGTGTCAGGAACTCGCACTGACGTCGGGGGGACAGGGCCTCTGTGGAAAGAAGATTTTAACTATGATGAGAATATTGATGTTTTGATGGTTGATGTTTTTACCAATGTTTGGGACTATATGTTTCACCTTCTTATATTTTTTGTTATCTTGTGTATTTTAAATAAAATAAAAAGTTAAAAAAATAAATAAAAAAAAAGGGTCAGGAACTTACCTGACCAGAATCCAGCGCCGCTCTCAGCTTCAGTGGCACGGTGCTGCCTCCCGGATTCTTCCCGGGTGACGTCACGGAAACCGTTCAATACAGCCACGCAGCTTAGCTGGATTTGTGCACTCAGGTTGAGTGTCAGGCGCTGCTGCCACCCAGCCTGCAGCACTACATGTGTTTACAATCTGAACTCAGGAGTCTGGACCAATTGTGTTCTGGTCCGGGCTCCTGGTCCCGTATTTAAAGTGCCGGAGGTCAGTTCCTGATCGCTGGCAATTAGGTTTCATCCCCTGATCCCAGCTTCCCTGTCTATTCCTGCGATCACCGTTCCTAATCCCTCTGCCTTGCTTGACTTGTTATCTGACCTCCAGCCTGACCTTTTGACTATGTGATTGTTTGCCGACTTTGTACTGCGTTGCCCGTTTGGTTCTGACTTGGCTTTCTTGACTGAAAGCTATTTTTCTTTTAATGTTTAACCCCTTAAGGATGTGGCCAGTTAGCATTTTTTTTCCCCATTTCAAAAAAACGTTTGGAAGGGTTGCTGATTTTTTGTCATTCATCACGTGGTAAAATTTACAAGTTGTCAGTATTCAGGTCAGGACAATTACAATGACACCCAATTTGTTTATATATATATATGTTTTACTGCAATTAAAGGAGAACTGTGCACCTGTATTTGCAGGGCTGCCCTTCTTTTTTCTGTTCGTTTCATTATTTTTTTTTGTGCTGTTTGATTAACTGCAGATATGCAAATTTGTATTTCTCAGCCCCACGGAGCACATGCTCGACACACCCTCAAAGACGCCTATCTATGCATATTCATATATGCATAATCATGCCGGTCTTTGACTCGCTTCTTGACTGGCATGATACATGAATATGCATAGGTAACGCATCACTGAAGGAGGTGGCGGGTGGGCCTGGGGGTGCTCCATAGGGCAGAGAAATTCTCCCAGTGCTTCTAATGAGCACATTTGCACATTTTCTCTCAATCAAACAGCACAAAAACGGCGGGCCAACATATAAAAGAAGAACAGTGGCACAAACATGAGGTACACAGCTGCAGGGGGATATCAACAGGTTCGTTTGCATGAACCTGCCAATAGTTCCCTTTTAAAAAAAAACTTTTGCAAAAGAAAATTGCTTCAAATCGCCATACTCTGACCCCTATATGTTTTCTATCTTTATGTCTGTAGAGCTGATTGGCGGTCTAATTTTTCTGCAGCATGATCCGTAGTTTTCTCTATATCATTTTTATTTAGTTTTATCTTAAAGGGGAACTATCCCCTATAGCCCCCTATTGTGCATGAAGCACTGAGGAGGAAGGTATGTCTCTTACCTTCTTTCTCGGTGCCGTTCCTGTACTGTAAGCAGTGTAATCATTGGTCTGGAGCACCATTAGGAGCACTGCCCTGCCCCCATCACATGAGCCGGCGTGCTACTTCTGATAATAATCAATCGAGTGGGCTCCTTAATGGGAATCTGTCAGCTCCTGGGCCCTACCCCAGGTGCTGACAGTGTGCTGTAGCTGTCAACCCCCAGTGAGCATGGTGCCTTTTTGGTAATTTTTCATGCAGCGGATAATGTACAATCTTATGTCTCCTACTGTACTAAAGAGTCACAGAGCAGTTGTTTGTGCCACACTTTGGCATGTATCCTCCTCCCTATTTATGAATAATCAATGCTGCCCAGCCTCCTGCTCGCTCAGCTGTCAGATTGCAGATCAGTCCTCTGTAGGCAGTTTATGTCTGAGAGAAACACTCAGGTATAATTGAATCTCTTCTCCCTAATGTGTTGGAGCTGTGGTCTAGGGTTAACTCACTTGTCTATTCTCTGGTTTGAATCCCCTAATGTAAATTAAATAGCTGTCTTTTTTTTCCTTTCTCATTATTGTATCATTTTTAGGGCTATGTTCACACACAGTATTTTTGCTCAGTATTTTGGTCAGTATTTTGCAACCAAAACCAGGAGTGGATTGAGAACACAGAAAGGCTGTGTTCTCACACTGTTGAAATTGAGTGGATGGCCGTCATTTAATGGCAAATATTGGATGTTGTTTTAAAATAACAGTAATTATTTGCTTTTAAATGGCAGCCATCCACTCAATTTCAACAGTGTGTGAAAATAGCCTTTCTGTGTTTTCAATCCACTTCTGGTTTTGGTTGCAAAATACTGAGCAAAAATACTGTGTGTGAACATAGCCTTAAAAAAGATACAATAATGAGAAAAAAAACAGACATCTATTTAATTTCCATCAGGGGATTCAAACCAGAGAATGAACTGCTGGAAGGTCCCTAGACAGGTGAGTTACCCCTAGACCACAGAGTGTTTCTTTCAGACATAAACTGCCTACAGAAGACTGATCCGCAATCTGACAGCTGAGCTGAGCAAGCAGGAGGTCAGGCAGCATTATTCATGAAGGGGGAGGAGGATGCATGCCAGAGTGTGGCACAAAAAACTGCTCTGTGACTTTTTAGTACAGTAGGAGACATAAGATTGTACATAATCCGCTGCATGGAAAATTACCAAAAAGACACCATGCTCACTGGGGGCTGACAGCTACAGCACACTGTCAGCACCTGGGGCACAGGAATAGTTGTACTTTGTAATGGCGCCCTTCAGTCTGCCCTAACATTCATGATGGAACCCCAAAAATATTATTTATAAAAATAAAAATGAAATTGAAAAAAAAATTGGAAAAAAGAATGCAATATTGTAAATTTTGGGGGGTTCCTGTGTGTACGTAATATTTTCCCAATTAAATATTAATAAAATGGCCCTATTGTGACTCATACTGGTTTTAGTGTTTCAGCTACAGGTCTGTATGAGGTGTCTTTTTTTGCTCCATGAGCTCTAGTTTTTATTAATACCATATTTATGTTAATCAGATATTTTCTGATTACTTTTTATAAACTTTTTAAAATATATAATGTAGGAAAAAATCAGTAAGTCTGGCGCTTTTTTCCCTCTTTTCGTTTACACTGTCCACCGTACGGGATCATGATTGTTATATTTTAATACATCAGACAATTACGCACACCATGGTATATAATATGTTCGTTTATTTATTTATTTTATATGTTTTATTCACATAATGGGATAGGGGATCATTAAAATTTTTATTGGGGGAAGGACTTTGGGGTATTTTTAAAATATTTTTCCTTTTTTTTTTTTTTGTTACACATTTTAGGTCCCCTTAGAGGACTTTTACATGAAATCATTAGATGGCCTGCACTGTTCAATGCTTTGCCATAGGCATAGCATTGATCAGTGTCATCAGCGATCTGCTCAATGAGCAGAGCACTGATCGGACTGCTTGGAGGAAGGTAAGAGACCTCTGGCGGTCTGGCACAGTAATCTTGACCCCCACAGTCACATTCCTGATCGGTAAGTGACAGGAGCTGGACTGTCACTTACACTTAAACGCCGCAATCGCGCCATGATCACAATGTTTAAGGGGTTAATGACAGGCTGCAAAGCAATCGTTGCAGCCTGTCATTAACAGTGAGGGCCCGGCTGCTGATTGAAGCCATCCCCACCTGCTATGAAGCGCACTCTGCTCCATAGTGCCCTTCATATCGGCATATACACCCTGGACACCTGTACACCCAGGGTTGTCTGGTGACAGACAGCCAGGGCATACAGGTACGTCCAGGGTCATCTAGAGAGCAAAACTTTAAGGGCGGAGCCAATTTCCACTTTTACGCTTTCGTTTTTTCCTCCTTGTGTTTAGAAGGCCATAGCGCTTGCAATTTCCCACCTACACACCCACATGAGTCCTTATTTTGTGTGGTACTTGTACTTTGCAATGACAGACTTAATTTTTGCATTAAATATGCTGCCAAACTGGAAAAAAATTATTTGCGTGGTGAAATAAAAAAAAAAGGCATTTTTTTTTTATTTTGGCGGGGTTTTGTGTTTATGCTGTTTGCCCTATGGCAAAAATGACTGGTTTTCTCAAATCGGTATGATTACAATGATATGCAATTTGCATAACTTTTATTTTATTTGGCAGCTTTTAAAAAATCAAAACCTTTTAAAAAAAATAAAAGAATTCCTTAAAATTGCTCTATGACCATGCTTACAATGCTTTTATTTTTTGGTCTATGGGGCTACATGAGGTGTCCTTTTTTGCGCCATGATCTCTACTTTTTATCAGTACCTTGCTTGCATATATGTGACATTTTGATCGCTTTTTGATACAATTTTTCTGCATTTGATGCAACCAAAAATGTGCAATTTTGCCCTCTGGAATTTTTTTGTCGTTATGCTGCTTACTGTGCGAGATCAGGAGAGTGACTTTGACTACAATTGTAGAAATATAATGTCACTTATTAATAGTTTTGTAACATGAAAGCATTATTACATTTGTGTGTAGTAATACCAGCTAGTTATATATTGAATAGATGTTATGCACATTAATTCATTTAAAAAAAAGCCATTTGGATTATGTAATGCACTAGCATTGATGCCAGCAATTTAAAGGGAAAGTCTGGGCAAAGCTATTTTTTTTACTAACTGCTGGAGAGGGGGAGGAAAAAAGTAATAACATGCTCTTACCTCCCCCTCTCCAGTGCTGGTGGCCGTGTAGCTCGGCCACACATCACAATCTGGTTCCCGGCTCAGACCAAGAAGCATCCGGGGACCGAATAGGTGGTATGAGGCCACAAGCTCTGGAGCAGAGGAGGAAAGAGCATGTTAATACTTTTATCCTCCCCCTCCTTAGCACTTGTTAAAAAAATAGCTTTGCTCGGACTTCTCCGTTAATGTCTCATTGCCTATTTAAACGTGAATAATCCTGCAAATATTGATCATGTAGCATACAACAATTCTATAAAAGTTGCTACATCATTGCTTCATGGAAATGATCATAGCAGCTGAACAGCCATCTTGACAGGCTACTAATATGTTATGACATAGTAATAATGTTTACTTTCAGTCTCAAGGGAATGATAAGTCAAGTAAGTGATATACAGAAGCTGCTTCCTAGTATAGTACATTAAATTTTAAGATGTGATTCTCTTTTATTAGTTGTGATGTGTTATATTTCAAGCTTTTTTCTGATCTTTTCCTTATGAAATTCACATCCAAAGGTTTAGAGCAGGAGCTGTAATCTGGTCCTTTTTCTGACTGTTGTTAAAAGGCTGCCAGAGAAATATGGTATAAGAAAGGACATCATAAAAAGCCAAAAAGATCTCAATGCCGTCTTACTAATAAAGCAGATGTAATGAAAATGTCACAACTTGAAATATTGCATTCAATGACACACGAAAAAAAATCTGATTATTCTGGAGCTTAACTTTTAAAAAAATTTTGTTCAGGAATTTTTTTATGTTATGTACAATTTAGAAGATATAGTCTGTAACTGTGTTGAAACTGTCTTAATGACCATACCCAGAGAGTGGTTGTCAATGATTCTGTCACGGCCACGGCGGCGTCCCGTGCTCCGGGCCACCGCCGCGACCTCCCTCTGCCCCATGCAGCCGCCGGGGTCCTTGTGCAGGGACCCGGCGCTGCTACCTGTTTGGCCCCGCGGGGCGCCTTACCTCGTCCCGATCCTGTCTCTGTCTGTGCCGGCTGTCTCAGGTTTAAAGGGCCAGTCCGCTCCTAATTGGGTAGTTGCACTAATCACTCCCTATAAATTCCAGCCCTGCCCCACTACAGGTGTTGGAGCCTCTGCATGCTTCCCATAGCATTTGGCCCAGCTCCCTGTTGTTCCTGACCGTAGTCCTTGTTCCTGTCCGCAGTCCTTGTCCCTAGTCCTTGCCCGCTGCCTTCCTATTGTTCCTGAGTCCTGTCCACCACTTGCGATCATGCCTACAGACCTCTGCCTGCACTATCTCCTTCCTACTGCTCCTGCCACACCTCGCCTGCCGTCACTAGCAACCAAGCCAGGAGTAGCGACCTGGGGGTCGCCTGCCGCAGCAAGTCCATCCCGCCTTGCGGCGGGCTCTGGTGAAAACCAGCGGCCCCTTAGACTCCGCTCCCTGGTGAGGTTAGTGCCATCGCTAGTGACGGTTCAGTGGATCCACTACTCCAGGCGTTACAGATTCCTACTCTGAGTGATCCCCAGTTATAAGTGGAGTACCCCAAGGGTCAGTACTTGTCCCTCTTCTTTTTAACTTATTTATTAATGATATCAAGGATGGAATTAACAGCAATGTTTCTATCTTTGCAGATGACACCAAGCTTTGTAGTATGGTACAATAAGTCTATGGAAAATGTGTAGAGATGAGCGAACCTTTATCAGAACCCGAACGTTCGGTATTTGATATTCAAGCTAAGATACATGTGGGGGTATCAACACCTGTCTGACAGCTGGCTAAAGATTTATACCTGTACTGTATAGTTAGGGAGGGTCCTGTATACCTGTAGTATATAGTTAGTGAAGGTTGTGTATACCTGTAATGTAGCATTGGGGGGTCCTGTATACCTGTAGCGTATAGTTTGGATGGTCCTGCATACCTGTACTGTATAGTTAGTGCCTGCTATATACCTGTACTCTATAGTTTGGGGGCCGTGTATACCTATAGTATATAGTTGGTGGAGGTCCTGTATACCTGTATTGTTTGTTGGGGGGGGTCCTGTATACCTGTATTGTATAGTTTGGGTGGTTTTGTGTACCTGTTCTGTATAGTTTGGGGGTTCTGTTTATCTGTAGTATATAGTTGATGGAGGTCCTGTATACCTCTACTGTATATTTGGCAGTTCCTGTACGGTATAGTTTGGGATTCTGTATACCTATAGTATATAATTGGTGGAGGTAGTTTATAGTTCGGGGGGGTCCTTTAAACCTGTAGTTAAAGTTGGGAGAGGTCCTGTATACCTGTTCTGTATAGTTTGGGAGTCTCATATACCTGTAGTATATAGTTGGTGGAGGTCCTGAATATCTGTAGTGTATAGTTCGAGGGGGGGTCCTGTATACCTGTAGTGTATAGTTGGAGGTCCTGTATACCTTTAGTGTAAAGTTGGGGGGTCCTGTATTCCTGTACTGTATAGTTAAGGTTGAGCTGGGGATGTACCATTCTGTTTCTATTGATCTGTTTTGAGACAGCTGCCCCTAGCAGCCAATCAGATTCTAGCTCTTCTTAAAGTGAAAGTAGTAATCTTATTGGTTGCTAAGGCTTCAGTATAAGTTCCCAACTGCCATTATTGCTGGGGAGCTGCAGCCTTAATTATGTCACCTATGGGTGCAGTGTGGAGATTCTCCCATTCGTCTCTATGGGGCACTCTTCCCCATCCCCCTCCTTTCCTGTACATTTGGCAATGACGGGGCCTTTGCTCTGGCCTTCCCAGGCACCCAATGTATCTGCGTGCCAAATTTGGGGTCAAATGGTTCAGGCATTCGGAAGTCTACAAAGGATAGACAGACAGACAGACAGACATACATTTTTATTATATAGATATAACATTAGGTGTACTTGATTGTCTTGTCTGAGTTTATTTTTTTGACTTGGAATGTGCTCACACACAGTAAAATTAAAGCAAAATACGGCCATAATTTTGAAATGTTAAAAACAGCCATAACTTAGCGGTAAAAATACAGTCTTATTTTCAATTTAATGTGCTCCATTCAAGTCAAGAGGAAATTGGCCGGGCAGAATATAGTCTATTATTGATTATGACCATTTAAATAATGCTCAATTTTTATGACCTGTTTGCTAAAAAAAAAAAAACTGCTGTATTTTCTCATCTGTTCATACATTGTTTTATTTTCCCTCAAAATTACATCCAGTATTTTTGTGTGAACATAAGGGAAGATTTATCAAACATGATGTTAAGTGACACTGGCTCAGTTGCCCCTAGCAACCAATCCACTTTTCATTCCTCACAGACTCTTTGGAAAATTAAAAATGGAATCTAATTGGTTGCAAGGGGAAACCACTATGAAGCGAGCTCAGCCTCCAGGTATGGGTACTACATGTGTCGTTTGGTCTTAGACACCTATGCCCCATCCGTACAGCATGGTCTTCTGGGGGTTAAATGTCATAATGACTATTGATCACTGCATTTAAATGGTTAGATGACTGACATTAGCATTCTTGTGGCTGGCACTCACAGAGTTAGACGCAAGCTCAGGTCTTGAGCTCACGTCATACCACCATACCGCTTGTGTGCCGTACTTGTAAAGCGCAGAGAATTGAAGGGGCTGTATGTTCGGGGCTCCTTTTTGCACTATGGCTGGGGACGAGGTCGGTGAAAAAAATAACATTCACCTCCCTGGCTGCCGCCTTTACTCTGCCGCTCCGGTCCCTGTTGTGCTCAAACACCTCAGCCACTCAGTAACAGATTCGGTACAACGGTACAGCTGCTGAATAGCTGAATGGGCCTGCTATGCTGTGTATCTGAACCAGGAACCAGGGACCGGAACAACGAAGTACGGACGGCAGCACTACAGCCAAGGAAGGTAAGTGGATGTTATTTTTTCACTCACCTCCTCACCAGCCATAGCGCAAAAAGGGGTCCCAGCCAGACACCCCTATTAGGTTTTAAGGTATGTAGTATCATGTACCATATGTTTCTATGCCAGATACAAGTAAAAATAAGGTATTAGAATTTGTAAACATGTTTCTATTATACAGCCACTGGAGTGCAACTTTTGTCTGATTTTGTCAGACTCTATCATACATGTTAATACAAAAAAAAATAAAAAATACAGAAGACCTCATTGTCACATGGAATCAGGAGCAATGTGGCCATTGGCAAGCTCTGCTAAATACAATAGAAATATTTTATTTATTTGTGTTTTTAAAATTTAAGACTATAAAACCTGTAATGCAATACCTTACTATATTTGATACAGCGATTCACATGATACAATCCTAATATTTTATTACAGATTTGTACTTGCTTGAATAATCAAAAAGGTGTCCAGAATAATCTTCAACTGATACCAAAGCTCAAAAGGACAAACTTGTAAAGAGAAGCAAAAAGAACTTGGAAAGTGATTTTATGGAAAGTTAAAGCTTACGGGAGCTCCGCCAAAAGAAATAGTGTTGACATACTTGAATTATTTAAACTGCCATGTAGCTTTAGAAGACATTTTCAAATAAAACAGCCAGATACATTCAAGAACAGCATGAATTTTTTTTCCCTTTTCAATAGAAGTTTTATAGCCTGTAGTTTTGCAGGTGCATTTTCTTTGATTATCTTACAATCCCACAGGAGATCAATGTGTATTGCAACGATAATATACATATACACTAGTGGCTACTTTTTACGGTACACCTTGCTAGTACTGGATTGGAGCTCAAACCCCTATGTCCCTACACTCAGAATATACTATATTTTTCATGTTATGGATTTAAAAACTTTCAGAAGAAAAACATTAACATTTTTAAAATTAATCTTTAGTGACCCCCAATTTGCCTTTATATGGTGGTCACTCATGGGCTTTATTCTTATTCTTTTTACGGTGTGGTAAAAATGAGTTAATCCGACATGGAGATAGAGGAGCGGCTGCACATCACACCTATAGCTGATACTAATGCTGCTAAGCCTATTTTAAAAAACAACTTCAGGATGTTGGAATATGAATTGATCAAGCCATATCGCCCCGTTTACCAACGTGCAGGTCTCCTGGTTCACACGGGTCCCTACGCTAACTCCACACCGTGTCGGGTTGCAGGGCCATTCCATGGCCTCCGTTCCCTGCATGTGCATGCTTTGCGGGGGTGGCGGTCGCTGACCGACACGGTGTGGAGTTAGCGTAGGGACCCGTGTGAACCAGGAGACCTGCACGTTGGTACACGGGGCGATATGTCTTGATCAATTCATTTTCGCAGCTGGCACTCCCCTTTGAAAGACCCATGTGGGCTAAGTCAGCAGAGCATATACCTGTGCTCACATGACAGTACCTCCATGTTTTTCCCATTCTGTCTGCAGAAGTTTTGGTGAGTGTAATAGCATATCCATACTTGGGTTGTTTGGGGGCAGCCTTCCTCGCCGGTGGTGCTGGCTGGGACTTTGGGGGGGCACTTTGGGTTTGGTCCTGTGACATGAGGGTTGCAGGGCCATTCCATGGCCTCCCTTCCCTGCATGTTAGGGAAGTTAGCGTAGGGACCCGTGTGAACCAGGAGACCTGCACGTTGGTACACGGGGCGATATGGCTTGATCAATTCATATTCCAACATCCTGAAGTTGGTTTTTTAAAATAGGCTTAGCAGCATTAGTATCAGCCATAGGTGTGATGTGCAGCCGCTCCTCTCTCCATGTCGGAAAATGAGTTAATGTCTCCTGCATCGGGATAGCAGGAGCTCTGCTGTCAGAAAGGTCTGTGCCAGATTTGTGTGGTATGGACCTATAATGTGGTGCTGTTGTTATCCTGTGAAAGTTATGGAGGGGCGGGGCCAAGGGTGGCCATTTTTTACTTGAACAAGCACCATGACGTATGATATAAGATAAGGTATGAAAACTGCTAAATTTACCTTTTACGCCTGTGTAGAGAAGTCATAACGCAAAAAGGGGGTGACTGTCACTTAAAATAGTTGATTTAGAAAAGATTAACCACTGTTTACTGGGGGGGGGGGGGGTTATACCCTGCATATCATCTGTGTTTCTGACCTTTGCCAGATACCTATGTGACATATCTCTTCTCAGAAGCATTGCCACATTGTTTTTGTTGGATTTGTACAGAATCCAAAAGAAGAAAAAATTCTGTATGTTACCATATGATGTGGGAGGCATATATGGATTTACAAAAGAGGAACTTAAGGGCGCATTCACATGTAAAGGACCTGCAGCTGATCTGCAGCAGATTTGATGGCGCAGATTTGAAGTTGCAGATTCAAGGCAAGTCTGCAGCTTGAAATCTGCGCATCAAATCTGCTGCAGATCCGGTACATGTGAATACACCCTAAGTAGGAACTGTTTTATGACTCCATATAACACATGGTTTTAATTTCTTTGCTGTTGACTGTGTGCTCCTGTGTTTGCGCTTAAGGGATCAGCTTGTACTTGCATTTAAAGGGGTTATCCAGCGCTACAAAAACATGGCCACTTTCCCCCTACTGTTGTCTCCAGTTTGGGTGGGCTTTTGAAACTCAGTTCCATTGAAGTAAATGGAGCTTAATTGCAAACCACACCTGAACTGGAGACAACAGTAGGGGGAAAAGTGGCCATGTTTTTGTAGCGCTGGATAACCCCTTTAAATAAACTTGTGTGCTTTCCGGTGGTTTCTATGATGCATAAATAAATAGGTCCACATACAATAGCTAAGTGAATAGATGACAACAAAGAGCTCTACATGCACTGCACCCCTGTTACACCCCCTCCCCACCCCTCTGACGCAAGTGACGCAGAAGAATCAGGTGCAAATAAAATATTCACAAAACATGCGAAAATATTTACATGCTTTGGGCCCATCTGCATCTCCGCCATTTAATAAATGTCCCCCATAGTGCAAATTTAACTTTTCCAAATAAATTCTCAAGTGGAGTGAAATACCTTTTAGTATTTTTGTTGTTTGGTTGTTTTGTTTTTTTTTACTAATTAATTCTTAGCATCCTAAAACTCTGACTCATTCCTCTAACTTCTAACATGTTGGTTGTACTCCAGGTCGGAATGTAAAGCAACCAACCGCAATAATTATCTAAAATACATTCAATATGTTTTTTTTAAACAATAAATGTAAAAAATTATTAAGCATTGCACAGTATATAGCACAGTAATTATAACAGCCAGAAAAATATTGTTTTGTATTTCTAGAAAAAAGTAAGTCACCCATAAGGTATTGGATACATTTTACAAATATGTCATTATGAATTACTTTTCACCATGTTCATGATGCAATTAGGAAGTCTTCATAGACCAGCGAAACAAACAATAGCTACAGCAGTGTAATGAGCTGTAAGAAGGTCTGATTAATGCCTATTATGGGTTTAACCCTGAGCTAAGTAGCTAAGACGTACAGTACTATTGGTGCCTGCTAGGAGCAAATAACCTTGAGAAGAAACCTTGTATTCTGCAGTCCAAAGGCAATATGTATGTATGGCATTTGATTCCTAGCCTTGCTTACCCTTAAGATGGGAGACATTGGGGTCAAACATCTCAGGGGATTTGCCTAATGGCTGTGATTGAAGCATTTCAAAATAAGCAAGACCAAAATATAACTATGCACTACAGTTTTGCATCAAAGCCGAATGACCATTTATTATTAGCATATAGCTGCTGTAATAAAGATGGATGTGTTAGCAAGCAGCGCAAACTTCAGTATTATACTTAATATAGAGTTGTGCATCTAAACATGGAAAATAAAAAGATTTAATGTTTTTATTGGCATGTAATATAATACTTCACAATAAAGATAAATTGGTTTACGCCCTTAGTACTTATAAAGAAATTGATCGGTCAAAGAAAAAATTGTAGCTGCCAGTCCCAACTGTTCTTCTCAAATGTATCCATTTTTCATAACTTTTTTCTTTGGTATAGCTGTAAAAGGTCTTGCATTTTGTGGATCAAGTTGAAGTTTTTATAGAAAACATCTTTGGGTATGTATTATTTAAATTCATTTTTGCTTATTTTTTTTCTGGGGAAAACGCAAAGAAAACAGCAATTAGTCTGGAAACTAGAGATGAGCGAAGCAAATCTGGCGAATCCAGATTTGCTGTGAATCACGTCAATTGGCTTCATTCTGCAAAGCAAATTCCCAGCAATTTAGTCCAAATTCGCTAAACATGGCAGCCAAGATGGTGTCCGCACGTTTTAGCTTACAGTACTGTCACTTGGCGGGAGCAAGGGATAATCCATAATCCCTTGCACCCCATCCAATCACCTACAAGCCCCACTGTGATATCAGCGCCTCACCCCCTATATAAGGTGATTCAATTCCTGGAGGCGGGCAGTTAGCTGTGTGTGTAGTGAACAGTAGGTTGCAGAAGGCAGTAAGAGCAGAGCAGGGAAATAAATACAGAGAGATAGAGACAGAGAGGAGAGGAGGGTTGATTGCAAGTAGATTGTGGGTGGTTTTCTGTGGCAGCTATGAAGCCAGTGTCCAGTATCACAAGTTACTGGGTGCTGGTTTTGTGCATTATACCAAGTCACTGGGTACTGGATGGACATTATACCAAGTCTCTGGACATTATACCAAGACAGACATCTATTGAGACACCAGTAGTGGCACTATCCCCCATATAAATTATTTGTCTCCCTTTTAATTTATTTAGCTCCCTCAACCATTTACGTGTGAATGCACACTAAATCATGCAAGGTAACCTGCCTTTCAGCAACAAATTGCTGCTGGTGGAGGCCAGCACCAAAACAGAGATGACATTGTTTTGTGTTTTTTATGTGAACAGACCCTCGCCGATGTGGGGATGACAGTCTATTCCCAAGCACCGGCCCCGGAATGACACACTTGGGGAGTGCCTTTCAGCCCCCAGTCTGATGACACTGGGGGATGGCGGGCCTGCCTCCAGTGCTTCATGCTGGGCTGCTGCTCGGGAATAGACTGGGCGGCGGTTAGAAAACAGACTGCCATCCCCACAACGGTCTCTTCATGTAAAAACACAAAGCCCTGAAATTATAAAATTAAACTTATAATTGAATTGAAATTTAAATAAATTAAATTGAATTATTGCAATTAAAATAAAATTGACACTTAAATTGACTAGGGAAACAAAGATTGCCATACAAAGGGAGGTGAAAGGGTACTTGAAGGGGGATCAGAACGTGTGAAATGTTTTATTAGAAAGATTTCCAATTTTATGCCGCTGATCCACCAAGGTTCACTGCTGTCTATTGCTATGTTCACACATCAAAAAAAGAGAAAAGGTGGACACTTTTTTTTTAAAAAAAAGACATCTGTTATTACCAAAATTAAATTGACCTCAATGCTATATATTGAAGTCAATGAAATGACAGACGTCCAATGCACACAGTGTATTAAATAACAGACATCTGTGCAGCCCTCAAAGTAAAATTCATGAAAATTATTTTCAGACTTCTTTTGCAAACAGCGGACATTATTTTTTAGTTATTCTCACAAGTTTTTCTTTTTTCACCGTCTTTTCGACGCTTTTACTATTATATTCAATTGACTTTTCAATAAGAGACAAGCCCATATGGCAATCAGGCCAAATCAACAGCTGTCATTGCACTGACAGGCAGCCAAGCAGCGAAATGACAGGCATCATTTTAAACTTAAACTTAAAAACGCATTTTTTTCTTTTTAAAACAGAGAGGAAAACATGAATAACTAATCGGTAATTTCTTTTTTTGAGCCCATGGTGGCACCCCTGGATAGGACCACCTCCTACTCCTATTGGACAGGAAACAGGACCACTGGACCATAAAAGAAGCAAAACACCCACCAGCACCAGTTCTCAGCAAGGTACCTAGGAGCAAAGCTTATGAAGACAACAGAAGAAATATATATATATATATAGGAAGACATGTATATATGTTAAGTGTCTTTGTCGTTTAATGTTTTTTTTTTCCACGACAATCAATAGTATAGGTGATTTTAAGAAACTTTGTAATTGGGTTTATTAGCCGAAAAATGCATTATTAGGCTATGTTCACACTATGTAAAACTACGGCCAAAGTTCTCGCCGCAGAACCGTAGCCGTAGTTTTGAGGGGTGGAACATAGCCTTATTTTCAATGAGATCCCGGCCGGAGCGTACACACATCGTATGCGCTCCGGCCGGAATCCCATGCGGCGCCTGAAAAATCTGACATGTCAGTTTTCTGTGGCCGGAATTCAGTGAAGCTGTCAGTTCACACAGTGAAGCAAGCGGCTCCAGCCGCTTGCTTCACTGTGGGCTATGGGAAGCTCTGATGCGGGTGCGCGCTGATGGGCCTGCATCAGAGCACCGCGGCCGGAAAGAGATTGGCCGTTCCGTGACCCGCCCGGGGTCACGGAATGGCCAGGTGTTCACGTAGTGTGAACATAGCCTTATAATGAATAAGCAGTTTGAAGCTCTTCCCCCTGTCTTCGTGATTGTCTATGAAAAGGGTAGGGGTTGAGGGAGAGGAGGCACCAAAACAGGACAACAAAAAGTTAATTTACAGCTACATCACCAGGCTATCTCCTCTGACTTCCGCACTGACCTTTTTGACCTCTAAATACCAGCTTAACACAGCTCCCCACTGTGTAATCCTTTGTTCTCTGCTGGCAACTAATCTCCCTCCTCCCCCCTCCCCTCTTCATAGAAAAGACAGGACCCGACTGTGTAAAATGTGTAAAAGAGTCGACATTTCCTGATAATGAGCAGTGGATGAGAGGAAGGGAGGGGGGGACCTGGAGAAAGGCTTTTTGAATTCAGATAATGGCATATTTGCCTAATAAATCCAATTACAAAGTTTCTTAACATCGCATGTACTATTAATTTCTGGAAAAAAAAACGAAACGACAGTGAAACTTTAAATTATATACACACAAATCAAGCTAATGCTTAATTCTGACATAAACTCTTAAACTTATACTAAGGGTGGGTTTTAGGCGGGGTGCCGTCATGGGCTCAAAGAAAAAAAATTACCGATCAGTAATTTATGTTTTCTCTTATCGCCCTATGATGGCAGCCCTGGAGACTAGACTAGGAATATCCCGCCTAGGGGGGGACCACTGCCTGCCTCTCACCGAAGATGAGATCTTTGGTAAAAGAGAACTGTAACCTGTAGTGCCGGAAGAAGGTATGTGGAGTACTCCATGTGGCAGTTCTACAAATCTGGTCTATTGGAACGGAAGCTCTCTCAGCCCAGGTAGTAGTAACAGCCCTAGTGGAATGAGCTCCGAATTCTACAGGAATGTCCTTTCCACAGATTCTGTAACATTCACCAATGGCCTGCTTAACCCACCTAGCAATCGTCTGGGATGTGGCTGCCTTAACCCTATTCTTCCCCTGGAAGGAAATAAGAAGTTTGTCACTACGTCTACATTCCCTAGTGACCTCTAAATAATGAAGAATGATCTGTATGACGTCCAATGTATGGAAGGAAGCTTCTCTGTCGTTAGAAGGATTGTCACAGAAGGAAGGAAGAACCACCTCCTGAGACCTATGAAAGTCAGACACAACTTTTGGGAGGAAGACAGGGTCAAGAGAGAGAAGGATTCTATCATCCCTAACAGTCAAATAGGGGGAGATTATAGAAAAGGCCTGGATCTCGCTCACCCTCCTGGCTGATGTTATTGCTAACAGGAATGCTAACTTCCAGGAGAGAAATTGATTATGTAAACTATCCAGAGGCTCAAAAGGAGATATGTTAAGGCCAAAAAGTAGTATGTTAAATCCCATGGAGGAAGTCTAGATCTGGAAGGACACAGTCTGCCTGAGTCCTTGGTAAACCTCCTGATCCAAGGGTGGTCTGCCAACTTACTATCAAGCAGTGAACTAAGAGCGGATATTTGGACCTTAATAGTGCTCGTCTCCTGAGAACAATGGTACCTCATATGTGGGCATAAACCACTGCATGGGCACACAGCAGGCCGATGTAATGCAGTGTATTGTGTACACTTTCAGACAGGCATCTGCTCGGCCATACCTCTGTATGGCCGAGCAGAGGCATATCCATGGTGAGCCCGGGGGCCTTCATTAGGACCCCGGGATCACCATGGTGCCGGACTTCGCAGCGGGACTTCTGATCAGGTCAGTATACCCGCGGCGCCGACTGGAACCCATTAGATGCCGCTGTCATGCTTTGACAGCGGCATTTAACGGGTTAAACTGTCCGGAGCAGAGAATCCTCCACTCCGGACAGTTACAGGGGGGGTATCAGCTGTCACACTGATCGCTGATCCCCCGCTCTGCAGCTGCTGCCGGGCGGCAATTTATTCCGATGCGTCCGCCGTTAAAAGGCGTACGCATCGGAATAAAGCCCATTAGTGGCCGCCGTGAAAAGGTAGCATGGCGGTCACTAAGGGGTTAATCTCTACGCACATATTATAATCAAGCATCTTTTATCTTTGAAGTTGAGCCCCAAAATAAGGACTTTATCTGATATTATCTTACATGGAATATACTGTTTATTCCTTTTTTTTTGTCCAGGTTGGATTGGCAGTGCCGGCTCTGATCTTCTTTGCAGTTTAGCATCATTTAATTGTGTCACTGCATCATTTTTGTGAAGATGCTGCAGTACTGCAATGAGACTTCAACATGTGTGAACACTCAGTGGATTGGAAGATCCAGCCAAGCCTCCTGTGACATCACACCCTTCCGCCTGTCAGCATCATCATTCTGTGCTCAGCAAACACACACAATGTGAGACAGAGGCATGGAATCTCTGTCTCCAAAGGTGGGAGAGCAGAAAGAGCAGGAAACAATGTGGATTGGCCATTTTTCTTCACTTCCTGGATTTCAATCAGCTACCAGTGTGGCAGAACGGCACAGATACGGTAATACATTGTATAGACACATCTATATAACTTTTAATGTACTTTTAATAGAAAATCTGGAGTTCCCTTTTAACAGGAACATACAGGTTAGTGCAGCAAATACTTACTTTTAAGCTGGGTTTTATAGCACTACAGCGTTATTAAGTGGGAGCATGGAGAAGCATACTGACTTTCCTTTTTAGCCAAGCTGTTTTAAGCAAAAATTATCCCACAAGAATTATCAAGTCACTAGTGATGAGCGAATACTGTTCGATCGAATAGATATTCAATATTGAATAGTTCGTCGAATATTCGAAAACTATTCGATAAGCGTTCAAATCCCCTAGCTTCCGGTTTTTACCTCCAAGTGGTCGAATAGATGTTTTTTTTAAATAATCAAATACTTGTTTCCATTGTCTTTAATGGGATCAAAAATTCTATCGAATAGTCGAATATTCGGGAGATATTCATATGAATATCGAATATTCGAATATTTCACTATTCGCTCATCACTACAAGTCACTTGTGCTTAATCATTTTTTTCACAACCATAAAATTTTGCTGCGCAGAAAGATTTACCTGTTCATTATATCAGGGGGCCATAACATCCTGAAACTTCTAAAAGGTGACTTTACATGGGCCGATTATCTGATAAGGGAAATGTAGAATAACCAGGTCTAGATTATCATAGTGTGGGAGATATCAGATGTACGATAGACATCAGATATTGTATCGTATAAACTGGAAGGGGTTAAGATTGGATGAAGTAGAAAGAAATAATGCCTGCAGATATTACCCTGGTTCCCAAATTTAGCATGAAAGATTTTTTTCTTAACTTCTTAGAGTTGTAGAGGGGTTATCCAGCGCTACAAAAACATGGCCACTTTCCCCCTACTGTTGTCTCCAGTTTGGGTGGGGTTTTAAAACTCAGTACCATTGAAGTAAATAGAGCCTAATTGCAAACTGCACCTGAACTGGAGACAACAGTAGGGGGAAAAGTGGCCATATTTGTGTAGCGCTGGATAACCCCTTTAAGATTCATTTACCTGCCTCCTGACGTCACAGGAATGAGAGATACAGGAGATCAGAGATAAGAGACAAGCATGATTAATATGTTCCTGGCACCACTTGCCCACCCTTTTTTTGCCCAGACTACCCCTTTAAAAAGAAGATCTTTGAAGATAATATTCAAGTTTTTTTGATTTTATTAAAATGATGGAATAAAAGAAACTTTAATTTGCATATATTTATTATTCAATGTATCTTATATCTTTTACATTTCCTTAATGCATCAAAGGTTTATAGGATACCAAAAATGTCATTTTAATATTAGAAATAATTTCAGTCTCATGTGACAGACACAATAGAAAATTAACAAGGCACGTTCCTTTAGCAAATGCAGTCAATGAGAATAATTTCACTGTTATATTCCTTGCAGGTTGCTCAAAATGAAAAGTACTCTCTAGCGACACTTTTGTTATAGGAGCTATAGTATTATCCACTTTGAGGTATGACTAAGGAGAACTGTATTTCTAGAAGTTCTATTTTTGTCTGACTATACAATAGTATGAAATCTAATTATTTGTATATTTTGGCTTTTATAATGAGTTTTAAAAGATGAACCTTCAGCACATCCTGCTAAAAGTTTTCTGCACTTTTGAAAAGCACTTCAAGCTGAGCTATTTAAAACTGATTTAATAAATTTTATTAATACTTTAGCAGCAAGATGAATCTACAGCTATGCTTCAATATTTTTATAAGAGCTTGTATGGTCCCTGTAATGTTCCCATACTGAAAACGACACCATAGATTCCTATTATACTTTCCCAAAGTATACTGTATTATAAAACAAGAACAGCATGGGTCTCTTTAATTGGTTATGTGCATTGTGAAAGCTAACATTTTCAGTTGTCAAGCATCATTACAAGGGAAAAAAATGCTGTGATCCTACTTAATGACCATGATAAGCCAGCATCAAGTGTCAATTCCCTTTACTGTGCAACACATCTATCAAAGAAGATAGAGGCAGCAAACCATCTCCTTTTCTGTAGCTTGTTTGTGTATGTCCCTTCTAAAATGGTATTATACAGTTGCACTCATAAGATGTTCTTTCAAAGAGTTTTAAACTCCCTAGAAGTAGTGGACTTTATGAAAATCCACTTGAATCCACTTCTGGCTATGGCTCAAAAAAGCACATTTTCTGCTGCAGAAAATCTCTAGAATTTCCACATCATGTGACAGTACCCTAAAACCTATAAAGATCCCATTTAGCCAGTTAGTCTGTCTGTCTGTCTATCTATCTATCTCTCTTCCACCTACTGAAATATATATTAGATAAAAAGTTTATTAAACTAGTGTCATAAACTCTAAGGACTATATTTGGAAGTGCTGTCTCTACTGCTCTCTTTTGTATCAGATAAAAAGAGTTATTATTGTTTGGCACTAACTGGTTGTTTTATTAGGTTCCTAAATATTTCTTAAAGTGTTTCCTGATCTGTCGTGCAATTCCCTTACTTTTTATTTCACTTTGTATTCTGTACACATTTAGCATAGCGCCCCTTTTTTTCTCATGTATAAAATATTGACCTGTCAGCTGCATTTTCCATCAACAGCGCCTGACACATTTCTCTGACAAAGCCCCTTTATAGCTCAATAACAATGACAAACAATCTTCCACAGTTGCCTAGGCTCCATCTTTGATAGAACATTCACCTAAGTATAATGCTGTCTCAGAGTCCCAGGGTAGCTGGAGGCACTGCTCGCTCTGAAACAGATCTTAGTAAATTACAGATACAAATACCAAATTGACCTCAAGTCATAAATTCATTACTTAAAAGTACATTTCACAGTTTAACTTTAATGGCTGCTCCAATGCATTTAATTGTCAGCACAATGTCATCATTTCGATCTCTATCCCTGGAAAGAGGCACTGCATTAGGCTCCATTTTATTTATCATTTAGTTATGCAGGGGCTCTAGAGGTTTGTGGTACAAGTGACAAGAGAGATATAGTAACGGCCATGAATCTAACAAGCGTTTGAGCAATATATTCCTATGTATGTTGTCAGTGCAGAAGTCAACTTGAACCTAAATTACTATTTTAGATTTAGAATTACCATTTCTGTGAATGTCATGTTTGCAGATAAATGTATTAGTGACAGGCAACTGTATATTCCTGTAATAGAGGAATAAAAGATTGTTTCCCTCAATTCTAAATGCGTCTACTCTATGCTGTCAACCATGCTTGCACTAAACAAAATCAGCACAGATGACATAGATGTGTGTGTAGTGTGCAAATGAGGCAGCCTTTTCTATTATGCACCCTGCTCCCCCACCCCCACCCCATGAGACAATACAATCTACTGGGGTCCTACCTGCACAGAGAAGCTTAACAGCTAAATGGATGCACAAAGGGAACCTAACTACTATTTGAGGGCATAGAGGGGCCTTACTACTATATGGGAGCGCAGAAGGGACCTAACTACTATATAGAAGCAGAAAGGGGGCCTAATCACTATATGAGGGCACAGATTGGGCCCTATAAGGTGGCACAGAGGAGCATAACTACTATTTGGTTGCCCAAAGGAACCTTAATATTATATATGGATACAGTGGGGACCTACTTATTAAATGTACAGTAATGGCCAAAAGTTTTGAGAATGATACAAATATTAATTTTTACAAAGTATACTGCTTCAGTTTTTGAAATGGCAATTTGCATATACTCCAGAATGTTATAAAGAGTGATCAGCTTAACAGTAATTACTTGCAAAGTCAATATTTGCCTAGAAAATGAACTTTATCCCCCAAAACATATTTCAACATCATTGCAGCCCTGCCTTAAAAGGACCAGCTAACATCGTTTTAGTGATTGCTCCATTAAGACAGGTGTGGGTGTTGATGAGGACAGGGCTGGAGATAAATCTGTCATGATTAAGTAAGAATGACACCACTGGACACTTTAAAAGGAGGCTGATGCTTGGCATCATTGTTTCTCTTCTTTTAGCTGCGGGATCAGGCATGGCAGCAGGCAGGTGTGAGTGCATCTGCACGCACTGTGAGGCGGAGACTCTTGGAGCAAGGCCTGGTCTTAAGGAGGGCAGCAAAGAAGCCACTTCTCTCCAGAAAAAACATCAGGGACAGACTGATATTCTGCAAAAGGTACAGGGAGTGGACTGCTGAGGACTGGGGTAAAGTCATTTTCTCTGATGAATCCCCTTTCCGATTGTTTGGGACATCTGGAAAACAGCTTATTCATAGAAGAAGAGGTGAGCGCTACCACCAGCCTTGTCTCATACCAACTGTAAAGCATCCTGAAACCATTCATGTGTGGGGTTGCTTCTAAGCCAAGGGAATCGGCTCTCTCACAGTCTTGCCTAAAAACACAGCCATGAACATAGAATGGTACCAGAATGTCCTCCAAGAGCAACTTCTCCCAACCGTCCAAGAGCAGTTTGGCGATCAACAATGCCTTTTCCAGCATGATGGAGCACCTTGCCATAAAGCAAAGGTGATAACTAAATGGCTCAGGGAACAAAACATAGAGATTTTGGGTCCATGGCCTGGAAACTCCCCAGATCTCAATCCCATTGAGAACTTGTGGTCAATCATCAAGAGACGGGTGGACAAACAAAAACCAACAAATTCTGACAAAATGCAAGCATTGATTGTGCAAGTTGATGGAGAGCATGCCAGGGAGAATTGCAGAGGTCCTGAAGAAGAAGGGTCGACACTGTAAATATTGACTTGCTGCATTAACTCATTCTGTCAATATAAGCTTTTGTTACTCATAATATAATTGCAATTATATTTCTGTATGTGATAAAAACATCTGACAAACACACAAAAACCAGAGGGCAGCAGATCATGTGAAAATACTGAAGCAAGGAATCTAAATTGTTTTTCTATCACATTCTGAAGAGAAGAGTCATGGCTTGGGCTGGAAGGAAAAGTAAGTGATAAGTGAGAAAACGTCTTAACACCTAATCAAAGTCTCTCCCACTAAAGGCTGTGCTAAAGTACACTGGCTTCATCATATATATCCTTCCTCCAACATAAGTCTATGCCTACCTGCATAGAGAGGTTTCACTACTAAATGGATGCACAGAGGGGACCTAACTAATATTTGAGGGCACAGTGGGGTCTAACAACTATATGGGAGCACAGAGGAAACCTTACCACTATTTGGTGGCCCAAAGGAACCTTAATATTATATGTGGGAACAGGGGGGGCTACTTACTATATATTCTGAACCAAGGAATCTAAAATGTTTTTTTCTAGCTAATTCTGAAGAGAAGAGTCATGACTTAGGCTGGAAGAAAAAGTGAGTGAGAAGGGTAAAGATGTCTTAACACCTAACCAAGGCTTTTCCCACTAAAGGTTGTGCTACAGTGCATTGGTTTCATCATGTGCATCCTTCCTCCAGCATAAGGCTTTTCTAAGGCTTAAAGCGAATGTACCACCAGTACATACACTTTAAATTTTGCACATGGATAGAACTATGCCAGTGCGAGGAAGCTGGTTCTGCGGTCGTTTTTTTTACCGCGCCCCAATTCCCGCGTACAGCACCGTTCTATTCTTGGGCACCAGCCATGGGTGAAGCACTGGAGGCGGGCCATCCTGCCCCCAGTGGGAGGAAATCCCCACCCCTCTATGATGCGGCTCAATTAGAATCAATGGAGCCCAGGAAAAGAACAGCGCCATACACGGTAACTGGGCGGCAGTTCAAAAAAAAGGACTGTGGTGCCGGCTTCCCTGTGCCGTCTCCATTCTATCCATGTGCAAGACTTTTAATGGTACATTTTTCTTTAACACAGATAGAGTATATAGTTCACATATCCTTACAGATGCACAGTTTCCATTTAAAATGACATGCTACTATTTGTAAAGAATGCAGTTCAAGCAGGAGGAAATATACAACTTATCCCCCATTATATAGTGATGGACTACAAGTGGCCCTGGAGTATGATTAGCTAGACTACTTTCTATAAGTTAACACATAGGGATGATCTTATTCATAAGATGAGTAGTGACATATGACTAGAAAAATTATGAATATATTGACAGAATGATTTCAGTCGGATGTAGCTGTTAACTGCTTAAGGGGGTTGTCTAATCATAAGTCATAATCAAAGATGCTGCTGGGACTGTGACAGCTGAGCATTCATTTCCATAGTTGGCAACAGTCCTGGTTTTTCCGAAACTTTTACGATTTTGAGGTGACAGTCCCAACACTCCCGCTGGGCCCCACACCTTTAGCTATTAGCACTAATAAGTGCTTATAGATAACAATGTACTAACACAATAGGGAACCATAAGCTCCTGCTTTGACAGTATCTCTTGTGGCTACAGGCAGTATCTGTCTCTCTCCTCCCGGCAACCGGCGCGAGTGACGTCACTCATGCAGAAGAGGGAGAGGAGTCGCTGGAGGACTAGAGGAACTATATAGAGGATAGCTTTTTTGTTTTAATTACAGATGAAGGCGTAGTGGTATGATAATGACGGGGCAGGAGGATGATGATGGAGGAGCAGGAAGATGAATGGTGTAGTAGTATGATAATGGAGGGGCAGGAGGATGAAGGGTGTAGTAGTATGATGATGGAGGAACAGGGGGATGAAGAGGGTAGTAGTATGTTGATGGAGGAGCAGAGGGATGAAGGGGGTAGTAATATGATGACAGAGGGGCAGGATGATTATGAAGAGGTAGTAGTATGATGATGGAGGAGCAGGAGGATGAAGGGGGTAATAGTATGATAATGGAAGGACAGGGGGATGATGAAGGTGGTAGTAGTATGAAGATGGAGGGGCAGGAGGACAAAAGGGAGAGTTGTATGATGATGGAGGGACAGGAGGATGAAGTGGGTAGTAGTATGATAATGGTGGGGCATGAGAATAAAGGGGGTAGTAATATGATGATATGAGGTGCAGCTGCATAATATAGGCACAAACTACCAGTATATACAGTCAGTCAGTAGAGTGCTATCTCTGGGCCATAGCCTGTATGCTGCTCTGGGGTGGGGTGTGTAATATACTGAGGACCTGACACTGGGGTGTTTAATATACTGGGGCCCTGATACTGGGGTGTGTAAAATGTGTGTAATGCACCTTTTGTGTTGTTCTGACTGTATTTTTTTTTTTTTGGGGGGGGGGACACTGGTGACAAGCCACACCCCACAAACCACACCCACAATAAGCCACACCCCTTGTTGTCAATGCAAAGTGTCCTAGGAAAAAATTTCAAAATGTTGGCAACTATGCATTTCCTGTTCACACGACATGTCAGTGGATGTTTTGAAGAAGAGAATGGCGGCTGACACAGAAAGCCGGAGGCGAAGTGGGACGGGTTAGTATATACGTTTGTTATGTTCCCCATAGACCCAGCAGCATCTTTAATTATAACTAATGAGTGGACAACCCATCAAGCCAACAACTGTACTGACAGCGGTGGCTTCTTATAATGTATACTTAACTCTGCAAATGCAGACAACCAAATTTAACTAGACAATATAGCTTCATATTACCATACTGTTCTCTACTTCACATCAACATGCAGTTTCATTCAATTATGGTACATGCCTTGTCTCCAGTTTAAAGCAATAAGTACAGTTAACTGTAAAATGTGAAGATGTTGTTTTCACAGGATCTACTCTAAGCGTATTTGTTGTGAAAAAAAGGAATATACAATGCAGGTGGATTTTACACAAGGCCCTCTTAAAAATCCTTAAAACAATGCCTCCATACAAATTAAAAAATACCTCCAAAATGTATGCAAATAATACTTCCATATTGATTACCATACAGTAGTATCAGTGGTTCTGAAAAGTTACATAGCAGAAATCTTTAGTGTTGTAGCAGGTCAAAGATCGTACCCATAAGATTGTGTGCTATAGAGGAACACATGACCATAACGTTTCTCAGCCTCCTCTACTGGAATGTACAGTGTGTATGAAAGTAGTACGTGTGTAGTAAAAGAGGCTGAGTGATGTTGTTCACATGCTCCTTCATAAAGCACCATCTTATGGATGGGATGTCTACACAGCGATATTATACCGATGGGGGATCGAGGGGGTAGATCCTCCTTGTTATGCAGAACAGGGACCTTATGCCTTTTATAAGCTACTTATTACTATCAGTGGTCCATTTTTTAGAAAGGATATTTAAAGTGACCAACCACTATAAGGATGAAAGAGGAAAACTTGCTGCAAATTGTTGCAATACATTATCCTCAATAGTACTGAACCTGTTGATTCAGCTTTCTCAACAAAACATTAGAATAAGCCCAAGACTTCGCCCCAGTGAGTTCTTTTCAATTTTGCTGCGAGGGTGCATATAAAATACTCTTTATAGACTTGGCCAGGATCCTTGTGTGGGCTGAAAGCCAGAAGGTTTAAAAGTGAATGTTGTTTATTTCCCAATGTAAGCTATTGGATGCTTCAGTACTAAAACACGGCTGTCCCCCCTTGTTTAAAGGCCCATTGTGAGTAAAGTGTTTCTTGCCTTGCAAATATTGTGTATTTCAGTGTATAACTTGATCAGGGGCAGGACTGTGTTGTCTGTATTTTGCTGGGTTAACCCATTTGTGACCAAACCAGTGGGGGCATTATTTCCGAAAGCATTTTCTTCATTATTTTCATTGTTGCATCCTAAGAGCTGAAACCTTTTATTTTTGTTGTTGACATAGCCATATGGGCTTGTATTTTGCAGTAGTTCTTTTTTCTGATGCAATTTTCGACTTTTTGAGCAACTTTTTATTTAGATACATTCACTATGGCAGTGCTACATTTTAATAAATCAGTCACAAGCTATTGGAACAAAATATATACCAATCCTCATTAGAATAGCCCCACACATCAGACTCCATAGTAAATGTCCCCCTTATTGCTTTGCAAAAAAAAAACCTTATAGTTCTTATTGGCTAGTCACAGTAGCCTCTATAGACTGTTATGGGAACCACCCCAGTCGATATCACCAATTCCCAAAAAAATTCTCAGAGGGGGTTTTAAAGGTATCTATTGAATAAAAGGTATGTTTTAATTGTACCCCCCTCTGTGAAAATTATAGTTCTTATTAGTATCATTTTTCTGTCATTCATTTTCTTAGGGGGCAGAATAACAAAATACTTATGTAGCCTCTGGCACAGCTGTATACAAGCACATACATGGCAGGCATGGGAGCCTTCTGAAGACGAGGCCGCCAGCTACCTTGAAAATTCATTGGCTACCCATGGGATCGCAGAGTCCTGCAGTTGTCATGATTTACCACGCCTTGCAGTTAAATCAGAGCCCCGCAATTCCATGCCGGGGCAGCTAGACTGCCATCATAAAAAAGTGACCTATAGCCTCTTTGTGACTACTTTAAAAACATGCATATGTGGTCACTAAGGGGGTTAATTCTCTTGTTAACAAAGATAAATGTAGCCTCCTGGGTATGAATAGAAAACAAGGAAGTAGTTCTTCAAGTTTCAAAATATAGGAATTACAAGGTTCAATAGTATAAATAAGTGTCCTTATGCACTTCATCCTTCTCAAGTTAAAAGTTCACATGGGGTCCCTACATTTCTGCACTAGGGCTAAGTATTGGGGACATAAACTAGTCCCTTTTCATGGTGGCCAGGAGTGGTATGCCTACCCCCAGGTATACTAACAGTGGCTTTGTAAAGTTAGAACAAGTGTATGTGCACCTGCCAAGTATAGTAACCACAGAGTCCAGAACTTACATGCTTTACTTAAAAGATAGACTGTAATGGCCTGAAACAGCCGCTAGAGCCACACTGAGCACCCTATTTTATCTTTTTCCCCTTATAAATATAATTTTTTTTTTACTATTTAGTCAACTAATAAGCTAACTAATTTACACTAATAAGCTAAATGTATTTGTTTTTTTTAATACATGTAGCTGAATGTCCCCTCAACCCTGTGTCTGCCTCTGTTACTTGTCAATTCTTGTTTGCACCCCCCACCCCCATTATGACACTGAGGTGCAGTAATCCAATTTTATATAGCTTTCTAAAGACTACAGCTACTACTCTACACAAATATACATTGATCTCACTTACCTGAATGGCAATGCAATAAGTTCTCGCCCATTATAAAATTCCCCAAGCCTCTGTTAATTGACAACTGAAAATAAATTATAGAAAAACAAATTCTTGGCATCTTGGCATCTAATTGCATAGTTACTACTTGTATTAAAGAGAAACTTATTATGTACCTGGGGGCATTCTGAAGAAGATTCTGAAGATATCTCTTTCTTTCCAATCTGCTGTACCATTTCTTTCTCATTTATTAAAAAACAAATATGTAAATGAGATCTTTGGTATACAGGGGGTGAACCCCAGCCCCTCAGGATACTGATTTGCCACTTGTTAATTTTTCGTTTCCATGTAAGACAACGCTGATATAACGATTAGATATTAGTGTTTTCTACCTTGCTGTAGTTCAAAGCAGGTCTGCCTAGTTTCTTTCATATTGTGGAACCATCTACATCTTGGACATTCTTTTGGAATTTATAACGGGTTGCTGGATGAGTTTCAGGACTCTGGCATGCTTTAGGAAAGATTCACAAGTGTTTTGAATCTTCTGCAATTTAAGAAAGCTAAATAGCTAAAATGGTAGTTTGAAGGAGCCCCAGGACCTTATAATTAGCTCTCTTACCATTTCATAAGTTGTACATATTTTTCTATAATTGCAAAGTTGAAAAAATGCTTTGATGACTATGGGATTAACAGGATAAGAATTATCATGTAGTGAGATTTTTATTCAGTGTTGATGGTTGCTATTAAGGCCTGCTCTATTAAAGTTTCTGGGTATATTCATATGTACTGTATTGCAGTGGATTCCACAGGGGGATATTGCAATAAATCCACAGCAGATTTTTACACTCACAGTGTTGGGTGCCTGACCCACAGAGTTTAAGGGGTTAAAGGAGTCAGAGATAGAGTGTTAAATATAATAAAGCATACTTACCTCCCTGGCTTCTGCAGCGCCACTGGCATCTCACCTCTTGGTCCTGCTGCGTGGCTGCTTCAGGGACCTGTTGTTGTGATGTTGCAGGCCCCCCCCCAGCTAATCAGCGGCTGAGGTGGAACACCACTTAACCCCTTGTTAAAAGGGTACTCTGACATAATGTTAAAAAATGCTGCAGAAAAATAAAGCACTGCTTACCTGTATGCCTAGTTTTGAAACCACCAAAAATCTATTTGTTTTGGGGTTTAGTTCTGTGTTTCATGGTTGTACTTTCTGGTTGAGCAGTTGCTCATTACTGCAATTACCCTCACCTTCTCTACCTCCCTCCCCCAGCACTCCTGTCAGTTTCCCACCCAAAACTGTGGCAGAACATCTCACTTCACTACACACTATTGCACAGTGAGGTTGCAGCTCCTGCTGATTTCACTCCCTATCAGCTTCTGCTTTGGCAATGCTCTGCACAAGGCAGCATGCTGTAAACACACCCTAATCTCACTAAATGTCCCAATAAAAATATATATGTATATGACAATGATGTAAGCTGTAAGAGCTAATGACATGAGTGTGATATTAGAGGATAATATGTTGCCCCAGGAGAAAAGGAGGAGTTGGGGGACAGGAAACAATATATATTTAGTAGTTGTACTTTTTTCCATCTCCTGTCAGTGGTGAACGATGTAAAAGCATGATGAAGCCAATACTATGATTGATAACACTATGATACATAAGTTATATGTCTTGGGGTAAAAGTTTCACTAAAATACAATTTTCTGATACAACCTTAAGATGTGTTCTTAGAAAGCTTCTTATTACTCAAATACACTATTGAAACTGTAGCAATCCAGTCAATTTAGTTACTATGCACCAATAACTGTGGATTCCAGGCTGTCACTCTGAATACTATAAGCATATGTTGGATGTCCTGGTTTTGTAGTGTCTGGATGAACTTAAAACATTTCTTTTAATAGAACATAAATGGTTACATTGAAAATCGAGACAAATTAAACCATAAAGTGTACTATAGAATTCTATATGTTTTCATTTGTTAATAAGGTTTTTCTGGAACAAGACTGGATGTACAATAACTTTCCAGAGAAAAAAAATAATTAACATATCTGATTCCTCCGTTAAATACATTACCAGATCCAAAGATTAGATATGTTAATTCCTAAGGAGGTGCTAGAAGTTAAAAACTGCCATACCCCCTGGATAACATGGTAAAATGAAATGGAAAAAGCCAACGTGCCAAATCATTTCTTCCCAGTCAACAGATATTAGATATTGTGACAACAACCTAATGTGGAAGGCCAACTTAAGGTTCATGCACTTCAGGGAGAATTCCATTAAGTTCATCTTCAGCTGAGTTAGCTAGCCATGTTAGGTCATATTTGTTGAATCCGTGAGATAGCTGCAGACTGGAAGAAACTCAGCATTTTATGTCGGATTTTCAGTGATCAAAATTTATCATAAATCTGCACTAACAAGTATTGTTGCAGATTTTGCTAACTTGCACATCCACACCAAAATATGCAACTGTGGATTTTTCACCTGTTGGCTTTTTTCTTTTACAAATCCACACTAAAATCTGCAAAGGCAATTTCATGACAAATCAACACCAAATGGTTGAGAATCTACGGAATATCCATTTTGTAGAGTGTCATGGGGTTATAGTTAACAATATTGGCAACCTTGAATATTAAGTACACCATCCAAGTAAAATGTTCAGTTTGAAAAAAAGGACATAATCAGACTAACCTCTGATTAAGAAGCAATAAGACTCCTCTGTCCCCACCTTGTCTGTGCTCACCAGTGGCGGATTATAATGTGGGCAGTTTAGGTGGCCGCCCGGGGCCCGAGGCGCGGGATTGGGGGGGCCATGCCGCCGCCACCCACATTATTAGTATGCATGATGTTACATGGCAGCCCCTGAGTGATGTGCTGCTGCGGCGTGCCATCCCTGGAGTCTGTGTCCCTCCCCCTCCAAGATTCCCTAGTGGCTGTACTACAGTCAGTGGCGTAGCTGCAGGGGTCGCAGCAGGGGTGGCCCGGCCTGCCCCGCCGCCACCTCAATGTACCCATGTTTTAACAAGCTGCTTGCATTCATGGGTCACATAGACCCATGGATGCACACGGTTGTTAACAGCAAGTGCCGGAGTCAAGCGGGGGTCCCGTCCGCATCCCCTGGTTACCACTGAAGCCCAGTGGGGGCCCTGCCCAGGTCCCGCCCCTTCTGGCCAGTCACCGCGGCGCTGGAGGCGAGTGGGGGCCCTCCTGTGTCCTGCCCGTTCTCTGCCTGCACATCCTGGCCGGTCATCCGGGGTGTCAGAGGCAAGTGTGTCCTGCCCATTCTTCGCCCACATGTCATGCTCCATCACCACGCACTGTCTGTGTGTGTCCTGTTTGACCTGTGTGTGTGATGGGCCAGTGTTTGTGTGCTGTGACCTGTGTGTGTGGTGTGCTTGTGTGCTGTGACATGTTTGTGTGATGGGCCAGTGTTTGTGTGCTGTGACCTGTGTGTGGTGGGCCAGTGTTTGACCTGTGACCTGTGTGTGTGGTGGGCCGGTGCTTGTGTGCTGTGACCTGTGTGTATGGTGGGCCTGTGTTTGTGTGCTGTGACCTGTGGTGGGCCGGTGCTTGTGTGCTGTGTCCTGTGTGTGTGGTGGGCCAGTGTTTGTGTGCTGTGACCTGTGTGTGTGGTGGGCCAGTGTTTGTGTGCTGTGACCTGTGTGTGTGGTGGGCCAGTGTGCTGTGACCTGTGTGTGTGGTGGGACAGTGTTTGTGTGCTGTGACCTGTGTGTGTGGTGGGCCATTGTTTGTGTGCTGTGACCTGTGTGTGTGGTGGGCCAGTGTTTGTGACCTGTGACCTGTGTGTGTGGTGGGCCAGTGCTTGTGTGCTGTGACCTGTGTGTATGGTGGGCCTGTGTTTGTGTGCTGTGATCTGTGGTGGGCCGGTGCTTGTGTGCTGTGTCCTGTGTGTGTGGTAGGCCGGTGCTTGTGTGCTGTGACCTGTGTGTATGGTGGGCCTGTGTTTGTGTGCTGTGATCTGTGGTGGGCCGGTGCTTGTGTGCTGTGTCCTGTGTGTGTGGTAGGCCGGTGCTTGTGTGCTGTGACCTGTGTGTATGGTGGGCCTGTGTTTGTGTGCTGTGACCTGTGGTGGGCCAGTGTTTGTGTGCTGTGTCCTGGGTGTGTGTGGTGGGCCATTTGTGTGCTAGTGCCATCCTTTGCCGGAGCCACCACCTTAGTTCATGGTCCACCGGTGAATGCACCGCCTACCGATGCCACACGTGGCACACCTTAAGTTCACTAGGGAGGAAGAAGAAATGCTTGAAGACTGCAGAGCCAGGTGAGTATGTTTTTTTTAACAGAAAGTTAAACGAATCCCAAAATGTTCTTCATCTATATAAACAACAAAAGACTTAAAACCGAAAATGTTGGTCCCCTCAAAAATAATCAGGGTGTAATGGTGGAGGGGGAAGAGGAAAAGGCCAATCTACTAAATACGTTCTTCTCTACTTCATTCACAGAGGAGAATCCCATAACAGAGGACATGACTAGGGATAATATAAATCCTCCCATAAATCTCACCTGCCTAACACAACAAGAAGTGGGGAGACGCCTTAAAAACATTAAAATCCATAAGTCACCGGGCCCAGAAGGTATCCATCCTAGAGTTTTGCAAGAATTAAATACTGTGTTAGACAGACCGTTATTCCTAATATTTAAAGATTCTATTACGACAGGGATTGTTCCACAAGACTGGCGCATAGCTAATGTGGTACCAATATTCAAGAAGGGGTCAAAGAGTGATCCTGGAAACTACAGGCCCGTAAGTCTAACATCTATAGTAGGTAAAGTATTTGAGGGGTTTGTAAGAGATGCTATACTGGTGTATCTTAATGAAAATAATCTTATGACGCAGCACCAGCATGGATTTATGAGGGATCGGTCCTGTCAGACTAATCTGATCGGCTTCTATGAAGAGGTAAGTTATAGATTGGACCTGGGGGAGGCTGTGGATGTTGTATATCTGGACTTTTCAAATGCATTTGATACTGTGCCGCATGAAAGGTTGGTCTACAAAATGAGAATGCTGGGACTCGGGGAAAATGTATGCAAATGGATAAGTAACTGGTTGTGTGATAGAAAACAGAGGGTGGTCATTGATGGAACATATTCAGATTGGGTTTTAGTTACTAGTGGGGTACCACAGGGGTCAGTGTTGGGTCCACTTCTTTTTAATATTTTTATTAATGATCTTGTTGAGGGGCTACAGAGTAGAATCTCCATTTTTGCAGAAGATACTAAACTGGGTAAAGTAATCAGTACAGAGGAGGATAATATCATAATACAGAGGGATTTGGAGAAGCTAGAGGCTTGGGCGGTGAAATGGCAAATGAAGTTTAATGTGGATAAATGTAAGGTTATGCACTTGGGCCAAAATATGCACTTGAAATAATAAGTACAGTTATGTGCTAAATAATAAAACACTGGGTAAAACTACTTCCGAAAAGGACCTGGGGGTATTGGTGGACAGCAAACTCAACTTTAGTGATCAGTGCCAGGCAGCAGCTGCCAAGGCTAATAAAATAATGGGATTCATCAAAAGAGGTATAGATGCTAAAGATGAGAATATAGTTTTGCCTCTTTATAAATCACTGGTCAGACCACACATGGAATACTGTGTACAGTTTTGGGCACCGGTATATAAGAAGGAAACAGCTGAACTGGAGAGGGTGCAGAGGAGGGCAACAAATGTCATTAAGGGAATGGGTGGGTTACAGTACCAGGACAGGTTATCAAGCTTGGGGTTATTTACGCTAGAAAAAAGACGTCTTAGGGGCGATCTGATCACAATGTACAAATATATGAATGGACAGTACAGAGGTCTTTGTAGTGATCTTTTTACTCTTAGGTCTGTAAACATGACTAGAGGGCATCCTCTACGTCTAGAGTAAAGAAGATTTTATCATCAGCATCGACGCGGGTTCTTTACTGTACGAGCGGTAAGACTGTGGAACTCTCTGCCACATGATGTTGTCATAGCCGATTCATTAAATAAGTTCAAGGGAGGCCTGGATGCTTTTCTTGAACAATATAATATCACAAGTTATGGGCATTAGATTTCCGGTGATACGTTGATCCAGGGATTGTTCTGGTTGCCATTGGAGTCGGGAGGGAGTTTTCTCCCTGTGGTGGGGCAATTGTCGTCTGCCTCATAGGGGTTTTTGCCTTCCCTGGATCAACACAGTAGGATTTCCCTAGGTTGAACCTGATGGACTTTTGTCTTCTTTCAACCTTATTTACTATGTTACTATGTTTTCTTTTTTATATATTACAAATGGGGGATACCTCCAGAGGGCAGTGATACCTACATGAGGGGCAATAGTTTACTACAAAGAAATTAGTGTGTTTTTTTTTCTAGTTGGGGTCGGTTGTGGACGGAGCAGAGGGGGGGGGGGGCAGGTTGGGTGGACAGCCCGGGGCTCAGGGTACATTTAATCCACCACTGGTGCTCACGTCTTATATTAGCTTAGGCTGGGTTCACACTATGTATATTTGAGGCTGTATTTGTGAGGCTGTATAGCAACCAAAACCAGGAGTGGATTGAAAACACAGAAAGGCTCTGTTCACATAATGTTGTAATTGAGTGGATGGCCATCATTTAATGGCAAATATTTGCTGTTATTTTAAAACAACGGCTGTGGTATTGAAATAATGGCCGTTATTTACTGTTATATGGCGGCCATCCACTCAATTTCAACATTGTGTGAACAGATCCTTTCTGTGTTTTCAATCCACTCCTGGTTTTGGTTGCTATGAGGACCTGACATGAGGACCAAATACTGCCTGAAATATACATAGTGTGAACCCAGCCTTAAAGTGTAACTGCTACAGGAGGTGAATCCTACTAGAAGTCTCTGGAATTCACCTCCTGTAGAAGAGATAAAGGGGCAGAGCGCACACTCCCATGCACAGCAGCCCATTTGTTCTAGTGATCTGCGGGGTTCTGAGCAGCTGGACCCTGACCGATCAGCACTTCTGACATGTCGCTATGTTCCTACACAGTATTTTTGCTAAATATTTGGCTCAGTATTTTGTAACTAAAACCAGAAGTGGATTGAAAACACAGAAAGGCTATGGTCACACACTAGTGAAATTGAATGGATGGCCACCACTGAATGGCAAATATTTACCATTATTATAAAACAATGGCCCTTGTTTTGAAATAACGGACATTATTTGCCATTAAATGACGACCATCCACTTAATATCAACAGTGTGTGAACATAGCCTTTTTGTGTTTTCAATCCACTACTGGTTTTAATTACAAAATATTGAGCAAAAATACTGTGTGGGAACATAGCCTAAGCTGTGTTTCCACATACACATTTGGAATGTATTCTGAATATGATTGAAGCCATGCTCCCATTTCCTCCTCAATTTCTAAGCAATGTTACTGACATTATCAGCAACATCTTGCAGCTATTGGATAAGAAATGTGGGCATGAGCTTGTTCACATTTGCAATACATTCCAGTCACAGTATGTGGGAACGCCCCATTTCCTGAACAATTTTCACAATAGCCAAACAATAGCCAATAGCAAAACCTTGCTATGCCAGCTCCAGTGGTGTGAAAACGTATTGTTTCAATAGTTTTTATTAAAGTTTTTTAAGCATACAGTTTTTACAATAATAATGACAATAGCCCTAATCAAGTACAAATTGAATTGTCAGTATAGACATTAGTATCCATCATACAGGATGTAATAAACTAAATAAACATGAGAATCAGACTTAAACTTAGAACTATGGCGCTCTGTGAATCACATAATCCAGTATCCAAAGTCCTTCCAAGTGGGAAACAGCAAAAAACAGAGGTGTCGAGAAAACAGTTGTTAATATACACTCACCGGCCACTTTATTAGGTACACCTGTCCAACTGCACGTTACCACTTAATTTCTAATCAGCCAATCACATGGCGGCAACTCAGTGCATTTAGGCATGTAGACATGGTTAAGACAATCTCCTGCAGTTGAAACCGAGCATCAGTATGGGGAAGAAAGGTGATTTGAGTGCCTTTGAACGTGGCATGGTTGTTGGTGCCAGAAGGGCTGGTCTGAGTATTTCAGAAACTGCTGATCTACTGGGATTTTCACGCACAACCATCTCTAGGGTTTACAGAGAATGGTCCGAAAAAGAAAAAACATCCAGTGAGCGGCAGTTCTGTGGGCGGAAATGCCTTGTTGATGCCAGAGGTCAAGAGGAGAATGGGCAGACTGCTTCGAGCTGATAGAAAGGCAACAGTGACTCAAATAGCCAACCGTTACAACCAAGGTAGGCAGAAGAGCATCTCTGAACGCACAGTACCTCCAACTTTGAGGCAGATGGGCTACAGCAGCAGAAGACCACACCGGGTGCCACTCCTTTCAGCTAAGAACAGGAAACTGAGGCTACAATTTGCACAAGCTCATCGAAATTGGACAGTAGAAGATTGGAAAAACGTTGCCTGGTCTGATGAGTCTCGATTTCTGCTGCGACATTCGGATGGTAGGGTCAGAATTTGGCGTCAACAACATGAAAGCATGGAGCCATCCTGCCTTGTATTAACGGTTCAGGCTGGTGGTGGTGGTGTCATGGTGTGGGGAATATTTTCTTGGCACTCTTTGGGCCCCTTGGTACCAATTGAGCATCGTTGCAACGCCACAGCCTACCTGAGTATTGTTGCTGACCATGTCCATCCCTTTATGACCACAATGTACCCAACATCTGGTGGCTACTTTCAGCAGGATAATGCACCATGTCATAATGCTAGAATCATCTCAGACTGGTTTCTTAAACATGAAAATGAGTTCACTGTACTCAAATGGCCTCCACAGTCACCAGATCTCAATCCAATAGAGCATCTTTGGGATGACGCTGACATGGGTGAGTGGTGATTTGATTACGGGCTTACAGGGTTTATGGTTCTTTTGGGTGGAAGTTAGGTCGATAGTCCCCATTGTGGGAAGCTTGTACTTGGTCTTATCCCATCCCCCTGTGTATAACCCATGTTTATACTGCACTGAGCACTTTCGGACCAGTTGCCTGTTTGAGTCTATTCTACCCATCTCACTGTGTCAGTTTATCTGGATTGCCATAAAACATCATGTAATGTAGTTTTTTAATATTTTTTATTACGAGTTGTGTTATTGATAAATAAAGATTTCTTGTCATTATATTTGGTCCCTTTTTTGTATATAAGGTATTATTATGGACTAAAAGTTTGATTTAATGGACATTTAGCTAGTATTATACTGAGAAAAGGTGGTGCATGTCCAGTGGAATTTAAGTGTATAATCTTTGGGATGTGGTGGAACGGGAGATTCGCATCATGGATGTGCAGCCGACAAATCTGCGGCAACTGTGTGATGCCATCATGTCAAAATGGACCAAAATCTCTGAGGAATGCTTCCAGCACCTTGTTGAATCTATGCCACGAAGAATTGAGGCAGTTCTGAAGGCAAAAAGGGGTCCAACCCGTTACTAGCATGGTGTACCTAATAAAGTGGCCGGTGAGTGTAAGTCTCAACAGGTAAGTATGTCCGCCATCACATTAAGCTTTTAGGGATCAAGAGTTTGGTCAACATCAACCAGATTTTAACAACTGGGCCCATACGGTGGTGAAAGACAGATAAGATTGCTTGCCCAAAGTTATCACCCTTTCATATGAATATGTAGTATTTATAGCAGAAATTACTTCCTGTTGGAGGGAGGGATCACTGGATTTAACACCACTTTAAATATTATTAACATACATCTTTAATCCCTAGGAATAATAACATAAGCTGAGATTCCACAATGAAATCGAGTGGAAAATCAAAGAAAAGATATTTTTACATTCAGCCCAATAATATGCTATACAAAGACAAAACCACAAAATGTGGGGAAGGTATCCCAACTGTCCACAGCCCCTGCAACAGCGATTAAATGAAGTATGGCAAATTTAAACTAAACAATCAGGGGTGTAATACCACCTCAATATGGACTTCAGAACAGACTTAATATGTAAGCTGCAAGAAAATACTCTATAAATCAACTTAAAGGAATATAACAATTCTGCTTAAGAAAACTGCTTGTCAGGACCGGGGAGGTAGGGACAAGACACGACAGTGAGCCCTAAGGCTGAGCCCACCGACTGTCCCTACCTACTTGCCTCAAATGACCCTAGGTAGCCGCGGACAACCACAAAGGCGGTCCCTGCTCTGGTGTAACTGAAACACAGAATGAGACAGATAAACAAACACAAAGGATAGTCAGCAAGCCAAAGTCTAAGCCAAACGGGCAACGTAGTACAAAATCAGTAATCAATCGGATAGTCAAAGGTCAGGCAGGAGGTCAGATAACAGGTTGAGCAAGCAGAGGAATTAGGAATGGGTATCGCAGGAATAGACAGGGGGAGCTGGGATTAGGGTATGAACCTTAATAGCCAGCGCTGAGTGACTGGCTGAGCTTTCTTTTATGAGGCTCCAAACAGGCAGAGGAAAATTTCAATCAAAAAGACTTGCTCAGAAGAAATCAAGTCTTGAAGAGCTAAGTGTAACTCTTGCATTGCTGGAAGCTGAGAAGCAATCGGGTGTGTCACACAAAAGCAAAAACCAGGCCCAGTTCCCACCAGGCTACTGCACATTCCTGACACTGCTGATTGAGATCCCTTTCCTACAACCTCAACGGATGGGTTTTAGTAAAAATTATCTATTGCTTCATAGCAAGGTTTAAGCCCATTCCCTCTGCTGCAGAAAATCCGGGGTATCAACTTACTCAAACATAGATCTGATGGTATATCTATGATATCTGCTATATCTTATGGGGAGGTAAATACAAAAATCCCCCTTAGGTAAGGAAAACTTAGGTGTGAAAACTTATCAAGATATTTGCTGTGTCACTTCCATGCCTGTTCAGACCTCAACGCAGTCCCCTGCCCGTAGATTAGGTCAACAATGCACTTTTGTCCATGATTCAGTGCCTGAATTGTATGTTTCCTTTTGTCCAGTCTAAACTGTGTCTTATGCTAGTACTTGCTGTATGGTGATTCACATATTTCTACCACTCCTATTTTGTTTCTTCTACTAGTTCTAGTTCTGGGCTGAATATAGTTTGGACTGAGTGGTGACAGACAGTTGACTTCACCACTCCCCTGCCCACCAGTCTGTGTTCTGTGTGGTGTGGAAGTCAGAGGGCTGATCCAATCACTCCCTGGACCAGGATTCCGACATTTCATGAGAAGTTCACTTAAGCTCTGGTACTTTACTTGTGATAATCTTTTGTAGCTAGAGCTGGTGTCTAGCTGTCCTTCTGACCTCCATTTTTGCCTGCTGTTCTTGAACCATTCTGCTGTTTCCAGTTTAAACTGCATCTGCCTGACCTTTCTTTATTGTGTATGTCCATCTTGTCTTATTGTGTATGTCCATCTTGTCTCATTCTGTATTTCACTTGGCAGCGTAGGGACCGCTACCCAGTTGTTGCTTGAGGCCTAGAATAGACTGGCAAGTAGACAAGGACTGTCTTAGGGAGCCTAGCTCTTGGGCTTGCACTGTCTTTCTGTCCCTGTATTACATACAGATCCCTTGTTCACTTATCAGTATGGTCATGAAACAGTCAAGAACCTTCCAGGATTGTGGTGGAAAGAGTAAAACTAATAAGAAAACCCAATAAAGGTTGGTTGGAAATGTGAAAAAAAAATCACATATAATAGCCAAAGAACTTCAGAATAAATTAGAAACATTGGGAGTGATGATTTCAACCTTCATATGCTAAATACCAAGCAAAACAGGTCTCCAAGGGTGAAGACAACCAATACCCCACTGCTAAAAGAAATGTGTGAATAGAGGGTAAATGAACTCAGCCAAAAGTCACCTAGACGAACTATAGTCCATTCGGGAAAAAATGTTATGGATAGATGAACCCAACTTGAAAAATGTTCACACCGGGTAGTGGAGTTCAGAAAGGCATCTCTCTGTGACCCCGCTGTGCAACTTTAACTCCTAGCTGCTATTAGCAACTGGGGACCATGGGCATTCACCGACATGGTGGATCGCTGCGCGCACCTAATTAAATCACTCAATAGCAGTTGTCATTTAAATGTCTTTTGTCCCCCATCCCTGGTGTCTAGTGGGGGGGGGGATCTCCCCTCCGCAATGCAATCGCGGAGGGGAGATCCCTTCACCTTACCCGGCTGGGCCTCAGCATTGCAATTACGCTGATCCTGGCTCGGTAATCTATAGGTCTGGGCTGCAGCAGCCCAGAGCATTACAACACAAATCTAATCAGTCAGTGCTGTATTAAATATTCTGCACTGATCTCTATGATCACGACTCCCAGAGCTGTGCTGGCTGTAGCTGTCGGAAAAGATGATGACAGGGGGATGCTCAGTGTCCCTCCAGGGCCCTGTGTCCCTCAGTGTCCCCCTGCCATCATCCTCTCCAGCAGCCACAGCCCACACAGCTTTGGAAGTCAGGTCATGACATCACCATTTTTATTATCCAGGAAGTGAAGCCTTGATCCAGAAGCAAGTGCAGGGAAACAAGCATTCTATGCATTTCCCGTAATTGTATATTGCTAATTTGTATAACTTTTGGGGAAAATACAGTACCTTAATAATATTTTTCGCTGGACTTCTCCTTTAACTATACATTGAACTCTGAGATGTGATATGCCTTGTTACTCTGATTATAGACCGTCACTCTGAAAGTGTAACCAAGCCCCCTATTTTACCCAGTTCAAGGCTGCGACTTTAAAATCTTTTTACCAAATTGACATCTTTCCGGGACAAGTCATTTTTTCCAAGATGAACCATCAGATCTACTCCACTATCTATACTAGCAGCCTTCATTATCTTTGCAATATATTTTCTATATTTTCTATCTTCTGCTGACAGTAGCCCCTGGGAGACATCTCATCTCCTTCAAAACATCCTCATACTGTCCTACAACAACAGCTCTAACTGTGGAGCCACCAAAAAGAATTACAGAATTAAGAATTACACAAAAAGAGAATAAGGATCTTCTGCAAATGTGAAGAGCCTAAGTTGTCTGGGCATCAAATTCTGCAGAAATGAGATATGCATAGAGGAACAAGTCTAAATAAGATGGTGGAGAAAAGGAATAACTCCAGAGAAGATACCAGCTGTAAAAGTAAATGTTGAGGTGGTTCCTGCTTGCCATTAGGTGAAACAAAGACAATACACCAAAAGATGTCTGACAGATTATATGACAGATATTTTTAGCCAAAGTCAGGAACGGAACATAAACAGGTGGTAAAGATGAGACTAAGGGACCTATTACACTGAGCGATTATTAACGATTAACTACTAACGATAAACAATCACAAACAAGATTGTTTATTGTTAACTTGAAATCATTCACCATATAACACAGAACGATAGTCGTTAGCTACGATCGTTACTATGATCGTTATTGCAATCGTTACTATGATCGTTTATTCCTTCTGATCCCATAAAAACAATGAACAATGTGCAATTACACTGAACGATTATTGAAAAAATACGGAACTTGAGCGAACGAATATGGAATTACAGCGAACGATTAAAACGATTAACGCTAATTTAAGGTTCAGATCTAAATCAACGACATTTGAAAGATTTTTTGATAATTTCTTGCAATTACAAAGAACGATTATCGTTTAAATTCGAAAGATATAACGATTTTTCACACAATAATCGTCCCGTGTAATACGGCCCTAAGATTTTTCCTCTTTTCAAATCCATTCCTGGCTTTGGCAAAAAAAATAAAAAATTAGACTGCATGCACTGTACAATGCTATGCCATAGGCATAGCATTAATCAGTGTTATAGACGCTCTCAATCAGCAGACTTAATCAGCAGAGCGCAGATCAGATCACACGGAGGAAGGTAAGAGACCTCTGGTGATCCGGTAAAACGATTGACTGCGGGGGTCCCGATCAGTAAGAGACAGGGGCTGCACCTGTCACCTACACTTAAACGCTGCAGCGCAATCGCTGCAGCCTGTCATTAACTGTGAGGGCCCGGCTGCTGATTGCAGCCGGCCCCCACCTCCTATGAAGCGTTCTCTGCTCTGGAGCGCACTTTATAACACAGGACATACCGGTATGCCCAGGGTCATCTGCAAAAGGCACCCAAGGCATACTGGTACAAAAAGCAGCATGGTATATAAACAGGTTCCAAGAGAATGGTCGTGTAGCAGAGCTGACGTCAGGGAAAGACGGATAACTATACAGGAAAAGATATGGAGATGCTTGCAGTCTCGAAAAACTAATCTAGTAACCAGCATGGATATCAGGGCACGGATACACTTTATAGGAGATCAGGGAACTGTCACCTAAGCAGAACTTTTAAGTGGCCACAGGGAACTCAGAAGGGAGGAGACAGGTGTGGCAGATACTGTAAATCAATCAGCAGAGCAGAAGTAGAGCTGTGTTCAGACAGCGTTCAGAGAAATGAAAATAAAACATAGAATACAAATATAAAATCAGGAATATGCAAAAGAGGAGCCCGTGGAGCCTCATTAAAGAGTCTCAAAACACAGGACTAGCCAGATATCCCTCCGGGAAGGACACAGCCAAGGGGAAGCTCCTGTTAGGAAACCACCAAATCCACCATATTAAGTGGCCCTATAAGTCAGTGTAATGACAAGGGATAAACCAAGGCTAAGTAACCATATATAAAATCATGACTATGAGCACAGTCTTTGCCATATACTATGAGCCAAGGATCACACCGAGGTCCAAACAGGAATCGGCATAACAGAAGTATACAGTAAGGCAAATTTATTGACTAAATAAAAAAAATAAAAAGGAATACACCTTTAATAGTGACAGCCAATATGCCTTAATAATACTTACATTTTGCCATATATGTTTTTATGTTATTTTAGTGCATGCTAAATAGCACACATTATATATATATATATATATATATATATATATATATATATATATAAAAGATTTTTTTCCCATTTTCCCCCTCAAAAAGGTTTAATAAAAATAAATCTTGAAGTTACATGAATCCCAAAATGGGGCAACTAACAATTATCATTATGACTGTTATTGTTTTTGATGTTATCATTATCATTTAGTGGAGCAGAATTCACTGAAAAAGGAACTTAGTAAGAGCAATTGCTATGAGAAAAAAAATCCTATTAATTTTAACAGGAGTGTTGTGAATGATACTTTTTTTTTATTTTTTTTTTACAAGATCAGCATTTGTTATTTAAAATGATTGTTCCCCTAATTCAGTATTAAAGCACATAATTTACTTGTATTGTTCTTCATGTCCTAATAAATACCAACTGCAAAAACTTATCGCTGCTGTCATTTGTATATTTAAAGGTAACCTTTCAGCTGAAGGTCAGGTTGGGAACTACACTGTATGGCTATGCTCACACAACATTTTTTCAGTCTAAAATAACGGACGTCATTTAGCAGCGTGGCCAACCCTTAGTGCAATGACTGGTGTTTGTACATTATTCTAGTTTGGGTTACTAGTTCGTCTCTGTGACAAAAGAAAAACTGTGCGTGAACAACTAATAAAAAAAGTTTTTGTTTGCAAAAGATGTCCGAAAAGAACGTTCATGTTCATTATTTTGGTGTCCGCGGTAAAAATGTCTGTTATACAATACGTTGTGTGCATTGAACGTCCATCTTTCCATTAACTTCAATGCATTTCTATTGCAGTCAGTAAAATCGCGGACGTTTGTTTAAATATGAAAATTGGATGCCTTTTCTCTATTTTTGACGTTGTGTGAACATAGCCTAATACAGCAGAAATAAGACAAGAGAATAAGACACATGGTTCAGTTTACACAGCAATCTATGCTTCTACAATAAAAATGTGAGGCTGTAGTGATTGCCTGAGGCCAATGAGAACTGCAGGGAAACTCACTGATTGTGCACCACTATTTGTATTCATAGTGCATGCAGACTCGGCACTGGAAGACAAGCCCTGAATATTACTCAAGGGGGGAATGGGAGGTGTAAGACGTTAGAAGCCATAATACCCTGTGGCACTTCAGAGACTGCCACTGCCTTTTTGACACTTGGTGCCAAGTGAAAAGTTCTGGAAGACTGCTAAATAAAAGTTACCATGTGTCACTTCCATTACAGCTACTGTATATTACAGTGTATGTAGCTTCTATTAACCCCTAGATGACATATTCACGTTAATGTTCTGTGAAAACTGAGCTCTTGGGTAGAGGTTAGACCATCACAGTCTTCTATAGTGTGAATACTGCATTTCTAATAGGGACCTTCTGTGTGAATAATGGTGTCACTGAGGTTTGTGGATGTGTGAGGAAGTGTTGTGGCATTCTGATTGATAGTAGGTATCATGGATAGACTGAAAGAAGTATGTCCTGACTGAATGGTACAGTAGTGTCAGCAAACATGTCAGCGCTCAGATTTCGTAACCTAGGATTTCACCTGAATATTCAAACAGAAACAGCATTCAACATTATGCTCTCCTCCCACTCAAAATATAATGTTCAAATCATGTCACCTTATGGTGCTGTCATACCTCTGTCTATATCTTTCTCCAATGCATAGAAAAAAATATTTTCTTTAGTATATGTTACCCCTAACAATATCACTGCTAGGTATAACTGTGTATGGCATAGTATATATGGTAAAATCCAACCTAACCTTTGGTAAAGCTAATTGTCTATACAGCATTTACATGATAGGCAATAGAAATGATGCTCTATACTACTTTTTTGGTCAAAGCTATATCTCTCACAAATACTGGTTTGCTATTTGTTAGTAGGTTTAGGCCTACCCTCACTAACCTCTCTATAGTTCTGATGATGCTCTTACCTGCATGAGAAGATGCACAAAATAAAAGAGCACTTGGGAAAAACACCTAAGGGCCTGTGCACACAGAACAAAAGAGGCAGAAATTTCAAGCGGAGCCTGTGCCATGGACACCGCTTGAAATTCTGCCTGCCCCATTTATTCAGTGGGATTTCTTGTGCGCCTCCACTCTCTGTTTATGTCAATTCTTTTAGCAGAGAGCAGAGGCGCAGATTTGAGGGTGGCTTCAGATGTGGCTAAGAAGACGGGAGGGGTCGCAAGATTGGGTCAGCAAAAGGGGGGGCAGTGCACAGCTCAGCCCAGAGGATCATAATGCTGTTAAGATGGCCATGTTTACACTCACCATCAGATGCCCTCATGGACTCTTTATTCACCGTATAAAAATAAAGGCACCAGACAGATGTAGGTGCCTGTTTCACGCAGCTGGCACTTCAGCGGTGTGTATTTTGGTATTATTTTACGGTGTGTGAACATAGCCTAAAGGTTTAGTAAACCAGTATCCTGTGAATATTCAAGGGTTCTCTGCAAATTCAGATGAAGTATAGACAAAGCATGGGATTGCTGCAATGTGTACAAGGAAAGCAGCATTTGAATTAACTCAGGTGAACAAAATTCTTTAAAGTTTTCAAACCCTAAATCCATGTATGGTCCCAGTGATATATGACACAGGAAGAAGGAGGAACATAAACAATGGGAAGAATCCTTTCTGTATGCTTTTTGCCTTACTACATTTGTAACATCTCTGGAAGAAAACGCTTGCTGGCTAAGAGCCAATGTAAGATTTTACTAGACAGGAGGGATCTGACTCAGGGAAAATAATCAATGAAGAACAATAACTCTAACCATACTATATTCTTAAATGATAAATGCTAGGTAAGTGTAACACGGAAGCATTTTTAATCAACAGAAATGCCCAGTAGTGTTGTTTGCTTTCTCTCTGTATAATACTAATATCTTCAGTCATTGATAGTGCTCCCTTGTGTCCCTGTTTTCCCAGTAAAGCAGGAACTTGACTGGAGGCCTTTCACTCATAACAATCAGCAGGAATTGCTCCCAGTATTCAAAGGCTTAATGGAACTAGACTGCAGGTTATACTGGAAATATTACTTTTATCATTTTCTTCTCTGGAAAGCCAAAGTAAATGTTTTGAGCACAAAACATTCAACTTATAGTGTTTATCAATCCCTAAGGTTTGTTTATCAAAGTTACAATACAACCACACACTGAAGAGATCACAGGGCTAATACTAGAATATTACTTGTATCTCTCTGTAATTCCTTCAGTACTTATTATTGTCAAAGTGGATATCAAATCAAAACATAAATATCCATATATACTCTCCTAAAATGCCCTTTTCAGTCAGACACTGCATCCCACTTGAAAAGCCATGTTAAGCTAACACTTTTTAGAATGGTGTACCATTCATCAAAAAAATCTATTAATAAATTGGTCAACATTCAGACTTATGAATAATTGCCATTCACCTTCAAAGAGTCAGAAGGCCAGGAACATTATTGGGTCCTTAATGAAATGTAATTTATTTTAGAATAGGTCCTATTAATATGTTAAACAATGTGAGGCTTATGCTATTTATTGGTATAAACTAATTCTATCATAAAACTCCAAAATAGCTCCTCTGTTTAAATTATTGTCTGTGACCATGACAGGTAGGTTTATTAGGAGATTTGAAAACATGGTCACAAGAGAGCATCATTACGTACACCATGTAAAGGTAATAAGCAGTAGCGTGAAATTGGGAGCATCAGTCCTTTCCCTCCAGTATCTAGGTATAATAAATTTAGCAGAATTTAAAAGGTGGCTAGTAATTTAGTGCTTTAAAGGGATTTTAAAGCAGATCTATCACCACAGGTGCTGAAAGAAATTTTAAAAACTTTAATTGGCGCCTCGCATTGATTCCATCATTGCCGTCTAGTTATAGATCCATTTATGTCTGTTTTTTGGTATGCCATCGCTGTCGCACCTTGACATGAATAATAATGAGGCACTTTAGCAGTTGGAGAAGATATCAGTGCACCGGGGGTGCTTGTCCAGCCTCCAGTGAGCCAGACCTACTACTTAAAGTGACACTGTCACCCCCTTTTTGCATTCTGACTTCTCTACACAGGTGTAAAGGGTAAATTTTACAGCTTTCATACCTTATTTTATAGCATACGTCATGGTGCTTGTTCCATTAAAAAGTAATCTTTTATCATCTGCGGATTGGGATACCTGGGCGGGGTCTTATGGGCGAAACGCCACTTAGCCCCGCCCCAGTGTCACTTAGCTCCGCCCCATTGACACATAGGCCTAGACCTTTAAGCCAGCCCTTCCAATGGCCACTGAGGGGCGGGGCCTATGTGCCAGTGATGTCACGGAGGGAAAGAACTAAGTGGTGCTTTGGCCGTGAAGCCCCGCCCAGGTATCCCAATCCGCAGATGATAAAAGATCACTTTTTACTGGAACAAGCACCATGACGTATGACATAAAATAAGGTATGAAAACTGCTAAATGTACCCTGTGTAAAGAAGTCAGAATGCAAAAATGGGGGAAAGTGTCACTTTAACATATACAGAAAAACCCTCTCAATAACAGACTAAATGCAGAGGAGTGCAGGTTTCTCTGGTTCTGGCAGTTGGTGCTGGGGCCAAACCGTCATAGTGACAGCCATGCACCTGCACTCCTGGCATGGGAGACCTTTAAAGAGCTGCTAGGGTGCTGACATAAAAAGGTGGTGGCCTATCCTAAAGCCCCTTAGTAACTGCTGTAAAATCATTCAAGGGTAATCACTAAGGGGTTAATAATTGTGGTACTAAAGAAGTGATCATACAGTATGTCAAAGATGCAGAAGTAGGAAAAATAATGGCCAATATGTAGCACTGCGAAGAGCCACAAAAAACAAACACATCAGACAAAGATAAAAAAAAAAAAAAGGATGAGGACAAAATAATACATGTTTGAGATATAGTCTAAACACACACACTTATATATACACACACACACACACACACACACACATACACATACACATATAGGCTATGTTCACACTGCGTATGAATCCGTCCGTAGATCGTACGCTGCCGTAGATGTGCGACTGAAACTACGGGCGTGGGAAAAATAGACATGCGGCCGGATGCGTACGAACCGCGAACATACGCCCGTAGTACAGTTATGCTTCCCTAGCTTGTTTCGAAGCGATCTGAGGCAGGTCATTTACTTGGAAATCTTTGCCCAGCCCCGCAAAACCACACAGAACCTTTTGGATCGAAAAATCAAGTTCCATTTGGCTGAAATAAGTACTCCGTACAGGACCGCAAGGAAATCCACGGCCGTGAGTTTCAACATTTTCGTCCTCAAACAATGGTCTTGTTCATTTTTCACGGCGCTGTATACGATCAGCTTATACATAGTGTGCACTGTGTGGGCGTATATTGTATACTCAAAACTACGTGCGTATATTCGCGGTTCGCACTACGGAAGGATTCATACGCAGTGTGAATATATATATATATATATATATATATATATATATATATATATATATATGGCACCCACAAAATTTAAGCAACAACAACCCAGTAAATTTGATGTGTTCAATGTGTTGTCCATGGTGCTGAACACAGAACTGAAGGTGCTGTATCTGACTTTTGTTGCAAGTTTCTGAGTTAACAACTTTTGAACCACAGATATATTGCAAACCTTATTGCATTAATCAATTTCTAAGACAATTATGGTCCTCTTTGATGTGCTTCATGACCACCTTCTCATTGCAAACTCATGCCCTTGATCCAATAAGACAGCTTTGAGCATGACGGCCATGTTCCAGACCTTTACCCATAACTTGCTGTGATTTTCAGATATGTCCTTTTCCCACCCATTTCCATGCATTTTAGATGTCCACTACTAAACTCTCTGGCATCTGTGTTTAATCGGTAAAGCAAAACAACCAAGTCCCTATATTGAGTGAGGCAGTGTCCACTCAAAGAAAGATTTATAACAGAGCACAGTATCAGACTTATGTTATTAGCATATATAGTGTATGTTACCTTTTGATACAAAATAAACTAAGTAAAAGAGTGCAATCATTTAATTCATCAATATACTGCATATATATTTATATATTTGTTACCTTTATATTGACAACTCACAGAAATTCATATTGTATATCATTGCAAACTATAAAAAAATTATTTTAAAAGAAAGATAAATGTACTGTATAACCAGTGGCATAAAAATAAGCTTGTGCGTTAACTCTGGAGCCAGAGGCAACTTGGCAAATGAGTATAATAAAAGAAGGGAATATGCTTTTCCCAACAGGGCAGTTTGGTTTGGTTTGTTCTCCACGGCAGTGATGCAACCTCTGGAACTGATTGTTGAATTAAAACTCATTATAACTGCAATGAAACACTTGAGGGAATACACTAACCACACAAATCTGGAAATTTTATTGCAGCAACATGTCACATGTTACAAGGATGAAATCAAGGATTGTCAGTGGTCATTTTCTTACCTAAGTATAGGATCGTTATGATTGTGCCTGTTGGGACCATGGTGCGGTTTACAGCTCGTAAGGTACACCTGAGACCGCACTTTTGGTCATGAGTTAGTGCTTATTCTGTGTTTGGTTTGCATTTGTCTAAGCTCCAGTCTAAACACTGTCCTACTCTTTCTGCTCTGCTTATTGATTTCTCTGTCACACCTGTATTTTCCCTGCTGAGTTCCCTCTGGCCACTTCACAGTTAAAGGAGAACTATCAGTAGGTTAGACAAATCTAACCTGCTGATAGCCCCCCTATAGCGCCCATGACACTAAGGAGGAAGGGGAAGGACAGTGCTCGAGAAAAGACTGGTACCAAGTGCGGGATTCGGGGAACAATTAAAAAAAAGGAACGCACCACCAGCCACCCCATGTCGGCACCAATCGATTAAGGTAAAAAAATAGCAGCGATGTAACCATTCGCTTTAAGATCTCTTGTAAAGTAAGTAGAAGTGAAGCTTGCCCACAGGTATTGAAGGGTTGTCTTCCATGTACCAAGCTCTCTTTATATATAATTTTGATATTTTTTTTAGCACAATTTATTTATGTTGCTTTCTTTTTGTTTCAAATATATATGAAACACTGAATATGGAATTCATGGAGGAGAACCATCACGAACAACTGGATATTTTGTTTATTAATGTATTTTGTATTTCCATGTAAGCGCATGGCACTAATTAATTGAGAGAATTAATTTAATTTATATATGTTCATTAATTCTAACAGCACAAACATGCAGATTTGGTGAAAGGTAAATTGTGTGGCATGGGATGATGCATTTTACAGCATTACTGAACTCTCTCTGTACTTATGGCATAGGTATTGTGCAGAATCCTTGTCGGCATTGCAATGGAGATCCGGTTCTTGCACCTATGCCACTAGCTGTTACATTGTCAGCTGTTAAACAACTAAATGTTATTTTGAGTAATAGCCTTTAATTTCTTTATTGATCCCATTGCAATTATTGGGACAGTGCAAACTTCCAGTGTTTTTTTGTTAACTGCTAGGGCTGTGACTGTCAGCAGTAATTAGCAGTAGGTAGGAGTGCACTGTGCCTGTACATTTGTTTCAGCCCCTTACAACACCATGGCTTATGCTTCTGAAATATTTTTGTACACAGGTGGAACAGTGGTGAGTGGTGGTGATCCACGCCTACTAATTATATGATTTTAAACACTATACACTGTATATGTATTAACTCATTGGCCACGATCAGACATCTTTTTTGGCTGTTTTTATGGACAGACAGCATTTTGAGCCTAAATAAGGTTTGTAACATTAAAACAATGGCCGCTATTCCACAAATAACTGCCATTGTTTTAATAACCGCCGTTATTTGGGTGCAAAATGACAGCTGTCCAAAAAAATGGCGAGGGAAAAAATGTTACATGTATTTGACAAAATTTTGGTTCTCATGCACTGTTAGGCCATGTTCACATGCTGTAAAAGACCGGCTGTTCCGTGACCCGGCCGGTCTCTGAAAAGATCATCCCGGCCGGTACTGCAGTATTTAGTCCCGCAGAGTTCTGATGCAGGCGCATCCGTGTGCGCCCGCATCAGAAGTCCCCACAGCACACTATGGGGCGAACGGCCAGAGCCACTTGCTCCCCTGTGTGCACTGACATTGGTTTCTGCGGCCGCTATTTAGTGAATAGCGGTCGCAGAAAACTGACATGTCAGTTGTTTGCGGTGCCACTAGGGATCCCGGACGGAGCGTATACTATGTGCCTATGTCGGGATCCCATAGGCAGCAAAGGCATGTACATTTTCGTAATAATCACGGCCGTTGTAAAGCCTTAGAGCGCTTGGAAACATTTTCATGTATATCACTGATTGAACATTGCATCAAATATGCCTTAATTAATCACTGATTAACACTTGGATCACTTTTGAAAATAAACCCTACCATTTGAACCTGACCTGTGAGAGTGCTGCTACAATTCTTTGCTATCTATCTATCTACGTATCTTGCTATACATTATCTTCCTATGAAAATGTGTACTAGGACAGTGCTTCTCAATTCCAGTCCTCAGGCCTCACCAACAGGTCATGTTTTGAGGATTTCCTTAGTATTTCACAGGTGATATTATTATACTCAGTACATCAGGTACTATCACAGCTGTTCTTTGTATGGGATATCCTCAAAACATATTGGCAAGGCTTGAGGACTGGAATTGAGAAGCACTGTACTAGCAGCCAAAAAAAGGCAGCCACACTGCAGTTAGGTTGTACACTTGGTACTGGCTGTGCTATATATTACAAACTGTCCCATTCAATTAACAGAAAATATGTCAATTTTCAAAATGATGTATCTTGAGTGTTAAAACTTTCAATCAGCAATGACCAATCAGATTAATGAAATGAACAGCAAGGAGTCAAGATCTCTTTTTGAGAAAAAAAAAAATCTCCTATTAAGCAAACATTGTTTTGTGTCTTATCTGTGATTTGTATACTTTCTGTGACTTGAAAAAGCTGGGTGACCAAGCTCTACATATTGTGTGTTGATATGAAGATATAATTGTTCTAACAAATTTGTGATCTTATTAATGTTGACTTCCCAGCCATCTTGTTAAGGACCTTAAATGTCATACAGCTGTCTGTAATAAATATAGCCCTGCTCCTTAGCAGCATGGTACAGTTGTTAATTGGTCAGCATTACACCCATCTGCTCTACACTGTATAAAGGTTAATGGGCATCAGTCACATAGACAATTATATGTAAAGGTCATATGAAATGTATGTGATCTCTATGATTTTTGGCAAGCTATTTTCATATGGTATATCTATTGCTATATGCCAAGTTTGCCTATTAATTTATATAACAATATGCTTATAATAGTCACCAGCTGTGCCTCATTCAAATATAACCGCAGGTCTTAAAGTGCAAGTTCAATCCTAAATTACTTTCTAGAAAATATTAGGGACTTTGGGTAAGATGCAGATCTCTACAGTATTGGAAACAGTTTAGGTTAATGGCATTCAGATCTCTGAGGGGATTTCAAATAAATGACTTTGTAGTCAGATGACAAGTTGCAGCAAACCACAGAGCATTTGAATTTCCCTGGCAGCACAACTATATAGGAAAAGGCTATGTCAGAATGGAAAAGGCTGTGGTGTTTACATAATTAAAACTTTGCATTTAATCATCTTAAATAAGATTACTTAAGGTTTGGTTCACACAGCGTTAATGCAGTGTGCCCAAAGAATGAGGCTGGGTTCACACTACGTATATTTCAGTCAGTATTGTGGTCCTCATATTGCAACCAAAACCAGGAGTGGATTGAAAACACAGAAAGGCTCTGTTCACACAATGTTGAAATTGAGTGGATGGCCGCCATTTAATGGCAAATATTTGCTGTTATTTTAGAACAATGGCTGTTATATTGAAATAATGGCAGTTATTTACTGTTATATGGCGGCCATCCACTCAATTTCATCATTGTGTGAAGAGATCCTTTCTGTGTGTTTAATCCACTCCTGGTTTTGGTTGCAATATGAGGACCACAATACTGACTGAAATATACGTAGTGTGAACCCAGCCTAAGTCTGTATCTCATCAAAAAAGGGAAGCCAACAAATACCATGGCAAACTGCAGTGGACCCCTTCACGTCAAAGAGGTATTCTCAGCGCCTTAACCTTAAGGTGACACAAAATGCAAAATAAAGCAATTTTACAAATGCTTTGCATTAGCAAAATTGCTTTCTTCTGTAGTTTGGTCTGTTTCTCTTTGTCTCATTGCCTAGGTTCCCGACAACCACTCTCAGAGCGGAGAGCGGTGGTCAAAAGGTGGCCAGGATCCTCAGGAGCTGGTATGTTTTCTATGTCTCTCTCTGAGGTAACACATGTCTCCAGGACTTAAATGGTCAGTACCGCTGTGTCCCACCGTGCTAAGAACGCTGCATCGGGACAATGGACACTAGTGCTGGCCACCTAAGAAAAAACAATAAATGCGACTAGTGAGCCAAAATATATAATTCAAATAGTATTACCTGATCTCGTTGTTCCTTACTTAACGTTTCTGGAATCTTTTCCTTCAGTTGGGTCGTGTGATCTTATGGTTACCCCCTGAAAAATACATGTGCTTCTGTGCACTCCATGTAGTCACCATTTCAGCCATAACTTCCTATATGATGAAGCTAAATGGACAGTTTCACATAAAAACTCCCATCTGTAAGACAGAAACTCCCATCTGTAAGTGATACTGATTATACAGCTCCTATCACACTATTAGGCTGGGTTCACACTACGTATATTTCAGTCAGTATTGTGGTCCTCCTATTGCAACCAAAACTAGAAGTGGATTAAAAACACAGAAAGGATCTGTTCACACAATGTTGAAATTGAGTGGATGGCCGCCATTTAAAGGGGTAGTGCGTCGGTAAAAAATTATTCACAGAATAACACACATTACAGAGTTATACAACTTTGTAATGTATGTTATGTCTGTGAATGGCCCCCTTCCCCGTGTCCCACCACCCCCACCCGTGTACCCGGAAGTGTAGTGCTTTATACATACCTGATCCGTGCCGACACGCGTCTGCCATCTTGTGCCAAACGTCATCTTCGGCCGGCCGGCCCGAACACCTCCGATCTTCCCGAGTGCCGGCCGTGTCATCAGCTGCTCAGCCGCGATTGGCTGAGCATAACTGAAGGGGGCCATTCACAGACATAACATACATTACAAAGTTGTATAACTTTGTAATGTGTGTTATTCTGTGAATAATTTTTTTTTTTTAAATTGTAATTTTTATTAAGTAGTTTTCCATTATAGTAACAGAGAACAAATGGACAACACAATACAAATCAAAACAGAAACAACAATGCAGTTTCCTCAACAATACAGAGACAGCAAGAGGAACTTAGCAGGAAAGGATATAAAATGAAGAGCATATGGAAGGTGTTCAGTGCAGGAAAACAGTATATCGTGAACAGTTTCACAGGTTAGAACACAGCCATCAGTATGAGGAAATCAGTAGCAAACCAAATTGAAGTTCAACAGTTTATGCTATAACCTTCAGTCTAAGGTAACACTAGCCACACATAACAAGGACATAGGAGTTGACACTCAGGGAAGGAGGGGAAACGGGGAGGGAAGGGGGGGTGAGAATAGATAAGCCGCATGTAGGTGAGACTGTCGGGTCTGCATTCAACATGAGTAACCAGATCTCAAGCAATAGGCGTCCCATGGTGACCACACAGAATCGAACATGGGGAGCGTATTATTCAGGGACGCTGTTAGATGTTCCAGAGACCTTATCTCCTTCACCCTGGAAACAAGCTCAAGGGTTGAAGGTGGCGTAGTTTTTTTCCAGTTTCGGCGATCAGGGTCTTAGCAGCAGTCAAGACCTGAAGTGCCAGCTTAGTGTGCTTTTTCCCTAAAGTCTTAGGAGTGAGGTTGAGCAAATAAGCCATAGGGTCTAACGGAATCTGGACGCCCAGGAGATCGGTAAGCAGAGTGTGGACGGTCGACCAGTATCCACAGATGCCTGTACAGGACCAGAAAATGTGAAAGAGAGAGCCAATGGCACTCTGGCATCTCCAGCAGAGTGGGGAGATCGACCCCTGTGAATAATTTTTTACCGCCGCACTACCCCTTTAATGGCAAATATTTGCTGTTATTTTAAAGCAACGGCTATTATATTGAAATAATGGCAGTTATTTACTGTTTATATGGCGGCCATCTACTCAATTTCAACATTGTGTGGACAGAGCCTTTCTGTGTTTTTAATCCACTCCTGGTTTTGGTTGCAATATGAGGACCACAATACTGACTGAAATATACGTAGTGTGAACCCATCCTTAAAATGGTTTAATATCTGTTTAGCCTTCCTGACTATATATTTACAGTCTCTTAAAGTGTAACTGTCATTTGTAAAAACTTCTGACATGTAATAGTGTCAGAAGTGCGTATCGGTCGAGGTTCGGGTCGGTCGAGACCCCGCCAATCACTAGAATGAAGGGGCAGAAGCGCTTAGCAGTGGTGCATGTTCAGCCCCTTCATCTCTGCTATATGGAGATGAGTTCTGTAGACTGCTAATACGAGCAGTCTACAGAATTATAATGGGAGTCTAGGGAACTTCCAGTAGGAAGTTCCATAGGCTCCATTATCATTCTGTAGACTGCAGTTATAGCTGAGATGAAGGGGCACAGTGTGCACTGCTGAGCGCTTCTGAGCGATCAGTAGGGGTCCCAGCACCTGGACCCCCACAAATAAGTTTTTACAAATCATAGTTACACTTTAAATTATTTAGAGATACAGTATATAGAGACATGGTAATGGCTGTAGCTGCCCATATAATGCTGTGTTGATGCATCATAGGATTGAGAGCAGATTTGAAAGGGAGAAATGCAGCTTTGCAATCTAAAAGTCAACATAGTGGGTAATGATCAAGATGATCAGATGTGACATGACCCAGATGCAGCACTGAAATGTATGGATGCAACAGAGCCGCAGTGAAACCAATGACACAGTAAGAATATTGGTGATGAGTGGGGGAAAACAGGAATTGGGGAGTGCTTCCTTAAGTCCCTAAGTCATGTCTTGGCTGAAACTGCAGTATATGGGGACCTCCTGAATTGGGCATGTTGAATTCTAACTCTTTCATCCTTTGGTTCTCATTTCCAACCAATTTCAAATACATGAATGCTTGACCATGCAGAGCAGATTGGGAGAGATAGCTGGTCGGCCAACAGCTATTGAAGGATTAGTTAATATTTAGCCATGGCTAATGCACAAAGTATGGAAGTGCTCCTTCCTGTCTTTGACATTACTATTGCATTACTGAAGCTTTTTTTTTAATAGATGGGTAAAAGCTCTTAATAATATAAACACAGCACTGTTTATTCTCTTCTGATATTCCTTCATTCCAACATTAGTTGTTAATATAATCTGAAAACCAGTGGGTGATGCAGAATAACCCAATGTATGTACTATTACCAAATTGTTGCCACAGTTAAAAAAATAACAGTAAACAGTATTGTCTGTGAACACATTGTATGTGTTTTATTTAGAAAATAACTGATATATAAGATGCACTAAACAGACATGTTATACACAAGTCTATAAAATACCTTCAGTCTTACCTATCAAACACAATATTTAGGATATGGCATCAAACTACAACATTGACATCCAAGGGCTAGGATGCAAATGAGTGAAAATGATGATGAGGTCAAATACAGCTTCTATAGGATAAAGTGAAATGTGAGAGAACCACTAGGAAAGTGCAGCATCTGTGTATTTCTACCATATCACTATGAACCAGAATCAGAAATATATTTTAACTATAACTAGTTAAACCTATGACATAAAAAAAAACTAAACTAAAAAGCAAACTATGCTCCGGAGCACCTTAAGGAGCACTAGCGTGTCATCCAGCCTATCCCTTCTAATGATCAATGGAGTGGGCAGTCCGGATGCTGCTAACGGTGCTCCGGAGCGGATTTTATCCCGACTAACCGCATGGGAGGAAGGTAAGACACATACAAAATCAAATTAACCATTATCAAACATTTTTCTTTTCATGGCAAAGGTGTCCATAACCACTGTCAACAGCTAGAGATCTTTGTAATGTAATTTGTGTCTAAGTGCACCATTGTTGCTGAGACTGAAAAGCCCATACATACTTTGTCCTGTTCTCATTTGAGATGTCCTTACAAATACATATAATGCATTGTCAGCTACAGTCTGGACTCCAGAATGATACCTTGTAGCAAACTAGAAGAGATTTGTGCAGCTGCTGCTCATATACTTAGCACCTAAGATTGGAGAGGAGGTTGGGAGAGGATACTGAGTTACAGTGAGTCATTGTCTGTCTGAGGTTCTCCTCCCTATAATTATAATAGTAGTATGACAAACATCGTGCTTTATTATTAGTATCATATTACATATGCCATAGACACTGCTCTGCCCTAAAGCATATCGTAGACAAGGTTATAGATGAACCAGTTTTTATTTCTCTATTATATATCATAGGTCATCATATTACCATACAGATGTACTGGGACACTGCTTACCTTGAAAATGCTACCTAGGCTATCATGTTGTAGAGGTTAATGAGCTGAGTGGATAAGTGGAGATATATATATATTTATTTATTTATTATTAGGGCTGGGTGATCAAATGAATTTGATTAATTCGCCGAGAATTGATTAGATTTTTTGTGAAAATCGTAAATTCAGGAAGGGCGGCGGGGCGAGGTGCAGGATGGGCAGCGAAGTGCAGGATGGGCAGCGGGGCGAGTTAAAGCACGGGCACACTGACCCGCTCCTTACACATAGCAGAACGAGCTCCCCGGTCTCTGGAGGGGGAAGAGGCCGCAGGGACAGCTGAGTTCCTGTGACTGGGGCAGAGGTGACAGCGTCACTGCAATTACTGAAGCTGAACAGAAGGACACTGTCCACTGGACTCCTTAAAGGGGAACTATCAGCAGGTAAGACAAATCTAACCTGGTCATAGCCCTCTATTGCGCTGGCGATGCTGAGGAGGAAGGTATGTGTCTTAACTTCCTCCTTTGTGCCGATCCTGTACTATTAGTTGGGGTAAACTCTGCTTCGGAGCACCTTAAGGGGCACTAGCGTGTCATCCATCCCATCTCTTCTAATGATAATGGTGGGGCAGTCTGAATGACGCAGCAGTGCTGCTAACGGTGCTCCGGAGCAGAGTGTACCCTAACTAACAGCATGGGACTGGCACCGAGGAGGAAGGTAAGACAAATACCTACATCCTCAGCATCCCCGGTACTATAAGGGGCTGTCAGCAGGTTAGATTCTTCTAACCTGCTGTTAGTTCCCCTTTAATACAGAATGAGCAGGGATTTCAATCAACATGTTACAAGCTGTACTAAATCTTTTCCCATAAAGATATATATCAATATACTCGGCTCTTCCTGCTCTATAACATGAATTATCACAAAATGATCAGGGATTTTAATCAACATGTTATTAACAAGTTATACTGAATCTTTTCCCACAAACATATATATCAATCTGCTAAGCTCTTCATACTCTTTAAAGGGGTTATCCAGTGCTACAAAAACATGGCAACTTTCTTTTAGAGACAACATGACTCTTGTCTCCAGTTCAGGTGCGGTTTGCAATTAAGCGCCATTCACTTCAATAACACTGAGCAGCAAAACTCCGCTGGAGACAAGAGTGGGGCTGTCTCTGGAAGAAAGTGGCCATGTTTTTGTAGTGCTGGATAACCCCTTTAACATGATGGGGATAGATTAGATAGTTTTGTCTTGGTGACAGGTTCCCTTTAAGGAGTAGAAAATAAATTTTCCATATACCTTGTCAAACCCATGACATACAAAGGCATCCTGTCAAAATGTGCAAGGACAGGCAGGGACCCCATTTACTTCTATGGCCTGAACATAGTTAGCTGTGACTATGTTTAGGTCATTTCTTGCATGTATACCGGTTCGATCCTGCCCCAGTCCCCTGAAATCAGTTGTCCCTGCGGCCTCCTCCTCCTTTAGAGACCAGGGACCTCTGTGTGCTGTCAGAAGGATAACGTGTGTGCCCAGGGTGAGAGGAGGAGGGGAATACCAGGTATGTGCCCTCCTGCCCCCAAGAACGTAAGGTGCAATTAACCAATTAAGGGCGTACTTCCCCTTTAAATCTGTGACAGCCGGCGCGTGTGGGAGGGCAGCGAACTGGAACATGGAATGTGGGGCCAGAGGCGTAGATAGCCTTTCCTGCACCCGGGGCAAACATTCAGTTTTGCGATTCCTCCCCCCCCCCTTAGTTATTTGTTGTGACAGTGGCCGTTTATAGCGACACAGCAATTTATGGTCACACATCTTCTATCATAGCCAAAACTACTGTGTAACCCATCGGTGTAGCAGTAGAGGGGGGGGGGGGGGGGGACTGGAGACTCTAGAAGAAGAGGAGGATGGACACACTGGAAATGTGGGGCACAGGTGAGCCCCACATTTTCTGTATGTTTAGGGGAAGAATTTTTCTCTGTACTTCCCCTTACACAGTCCATCCTCTACATTATAATGTTCAGCATTCAGCAGCCAGATAGTAATCAATGTTACAACTGCTGCAGCTCCTCATCAGTCCCAGCCAGGCTTGCTTCTCAGGCTCCCGGCTCCATGGTGTCCCGCTCAGCCAATCAGTGCGCTGTCCCGCTGCCCCCACTGATTAGCGAAGCGAGACACCAGGGAGCCAGGAGCCTGGGAAGCAAGCAAAAGATCTGGCAGGTAACGTATTAGCCCAGCACCGGGTGGTTAAGTGGGAAGGGGCTTTAGATACTCGCAGCGGAATGAAAAAAGTATGTACAGCCATAGAAAATAACAGGATACAGTATCACAGCAAATTTAGCTGCGGAAATCATGACATGAAATCTGCTGCGGACTCCCGGTACTGTCAATTTGAATGGGTTTACAGACTTGCAGCAGAATTTTTATTCCACTGCATCTATATAAACGCTGTCCCCCTTAACCCACAACTGACAGGAGAACACTTTACCCATCCGCTGATTGGATGTCAGGGAGTCGGAGAAGCAAGCTGGAATGCGGACAGGTAATTTATTGACCCGGCAGTGGTGAGTTAAGTGGGACAAAGCTTTACATACTCGCAGTGGAATGAAAAATCTGTTTCTAGTATATAAAGCCATAGAAAATGACAGTACCCTGGATCGCAGCAGATTTCACTGTGGAACTTGCAAGGTTAAATCTGCTGAGATACTGTATGTGTGAAACTGGCCTAAAGGGGCTGTCTGGGCTGGACAATTATATATATCAGGAAATAGAGGGGAGAAGGAGGGAACAGGTCTGCCAGCCACAGACCTGTGATGTCCCAACACCAAACATGGAACAGTGAAGTTTCCTTTAGGCAGGGTTTCCTCATTTGCCCATGGGGTGGAAGAAAGCCCGATTGGGGAAGAAAGTGCCCTCAGAGTCCTGTCAGACTCCTATCTCTAATTACTTCTCCCCGCTAGCCAGCCGGCCTTAGTATCCTGACGAGGAAGATCAGGCGGCACCATCTTGGATCACTCCGGGCGGGCGCAGGAGCACGAGACCTGCAGCAGCCGCCACTAACTGCCCTCACAGCACCGTAACACCTGGGACCCCCACAGCAATCCGCGGATCACGAGTGGGGCAGATTGAAACACCGTGCCACAACGACAGAGAGGTACGCCCTGTAGTCCGGCCGGTGACAGATCAGGCCTCCATTACTGCGCCACAGCCGCCATACCCGGAGGCCCCAGAGCCTCACCCTCCCTCCCCTGCTGGATCTCGGTCCTCTCCCTCAGGTGTGGAATCCCAGTTCTCCCCTTTACCTGAGTTGGGCCAGCGAGAGACTGCTTCTTCTTCTCTGGGGCTGGTGATCCCTGCACTTGTGGACTGCTCCAGTGTATCGCAGGAGCCAGCCTTAACCCCGACAGTGCCAGCATCTCCTGCTATTCCTCTTCTCACACCATCAACTCCCTCCATCCTGCTACGCTGTACCAGTACTCAACCTCTCCAGCTAACTGGTACTAGTCTGCACACCTGCAATATAAGTGCCTCACTACCTGTTGATCCCCCTCTGCTTTGCCGAGAAAATACTGTCATGGCTGCCACAGCAGGCTTAGATACAGGACACATGCAGAATGCAGTACACGCTGAGGGATCATGTGTACTTCAGAGGTCTTATCCCATACAGGGATAAGACCTCTTATGTCCCCAGCAGCGAACACTCTACCTCAGAGAGAGGCAGCTGATATTCTTAGTGCCCATCCGGAACTTCAGGCATTATTATCATTCCTTCCATGCAAAAATGACAGAGTCCATGGCTACTGATCTGAAAAACGCTGGTAAACAAGACCTGGGGTGGTTTAAACTGATATTACAGTGCTGAAGGCACAAGTGCATAAACTAGAATCCTTTAAATCCTCTGTTCAACATCGCTTGCTGAAGTTCAGGCACAGGTTTCAGCGCAAACCACACAACAACAACAAATGTGTGCCCATATGGATGATTTAGAGAATCGTAACAACATCAGGATTAGAGGCCTGACTGAAGCGACACGAACAGCGGATCTAATGCCTACCCTCACGGATATCTTTAATTCCCTCCTAGGGAAACCTCCAGGAATTCATATTGAAATACATAGGGTTCCTAGAGCCCTTCGCCCTCAAAGTGCGGACTCCTCCCCCCCCCCCCCTCCCCGAGACATGATCTGCAGGATACATTATTATTCCATAAAGGAAGACATCATGAAAAAAGCCCGCATGCTCCCTGAGGTGGACTTTGATGGTGCGAAGCTACATTTCTTTCCTGACCTCTCCAGACGCACCCTGAGATTGAGAGCGGCTCTTAAGCCATTATTGGTTCTTCTTCAGTCACATAATATCCCGTACCGTTGGAGTTTCCCCTTTGCACTCCATGCCTGAATTATTTTCTCCTTTTTTCTCTCCATCAGCACAGTCCCTTTGTGCATTGTAATTCGACATTGCTGTCTCTGAGAGTCCCTTACGTTAACAACCTTGAACGTACAAGGTTTTAATCAACCGGAGAAAAGGTCTCAGATCTTGTATTGAATGCATAAAGCGAGATCACATATCCTTTGCTTACAAGAGACCCATTTTAGTTTAGATAGTATACCAACCTTTAAAAATCGCTACTACCAAACATGGTTCCATAGTAGCAATCCTGACAGCAAATCCAAAGGGGTAGCCATATTCTTACATAAATCTTTACCCTGCCAAATCATTAATGTGTTCATGCAAGGTAATTTTATGTGGTGATATTAATGTCTCCTTGTGTCCCCCTGTTGATACGTCTTCGGGTCTGTCTTTATATCCGTGTAATAAACTTAATAAGATTAGACATGACCTCTTTGCCATGCAACTGTGTGATATCTGGAGGATACATAACCCTGATACCCGTGACTATACACATTTCTCTAACGTGCACAATAGATATAGTCGTATTGATTACATTTTTGACTATCATTATCTGTTACCTCAGGTAAGATCCACCTCTATAGGCAATATTGTGTTAAAAGACCATGCCCCTGTTAACTGCACTCTCTCTTTGCCTAGGACACCGCCAAAAGCCTTTACCTGGAGATTAAATGAATCTCTGCTGAATGATTCTCTTTGCATGTCAGAACTCAAATCCACGATCGTTCATTTTGCGAATGACCACATGCGAGATGACACCTCTCCACAGTTGAAATGGGAGGCTCTTAAATGTATTCTTCGTGGAGTATTGATCAAACATGGCTCCAGGTTCAAGAGAGAGGCTGCGTGCAAACTCAAGAAACTGCTCTCCGAGCTTCATGCCTTGGAAACAAAGCATAAAGCCTCACTAAAGGTGGAGACACATCGGGAATTAACCAGGGTCCGTCACGAAGTAACTGCCTTGCTGAACCGTAAACAGTTGAGATATAAGCATTTATGCGCCAGTGCGTTTTATGCGGGGGGGCAACAAGTGTGTCAGACTACTGGCCAAAAAAAGTGCTAAAAAGAGCCCCGCTCTATGTTCAATCGGTTAAATCCCCTCTGGTGGATTGATGCGTTTGACGTCTGACATACTTGCTGCCTTTCACTCTTACTATTCTGATCTCTATCACATTCACCAGCCCCTAGAAGCTACGCCAGAGGTGTTGCAGCGCTATCTAGAACGCACAGCACTGCCACCACTGAATCCTGTAGTACTCGCTGACTTAGCCTCCCCGTTCACTTCTGAAGAATTGTCTGTAGCCATTGCGGCACTGCCTACTTGTAAGAGCCCTGGCCCAGATGGCTATACGGCCAAATTCTTTAAGTAACACCAACCGGAAATATCTCCCCATCTTTTCCTGGAGTTTAATGGAGTATCGAAAGATATCCGATTGCCCCCTTCTTTCCTAAGTGCCCATGTCCCCGTTATACCCAAGGAGGGTAAGGAACCCAACCTCTGTGCCAGCTATAGACCGATATCTCAGAATAATACAGATGCTAAACTGTATGCCAAATTGCTGGCACAAAGGTTAACCCCCCTTTTGGAGGCTAGAGATAATACTTTGAAGACTTTCTCATTGATCCAATACGCACATGCTACACATACTCCTTGTATTACACATAAAACAGGCGATCATTTAAAAATATTTCAACAAATTTATTAGCATGATTAATGCTGGGTTTACACGAAACAATAATTGGCCCAATCGTACGATTAACGATGTCGGAGTAACGATTTTTTTTCATAACGATCAGCGTTTAGACGATACGATATATTGTACGGAAAAATCGTTTTGCGATTGCGCGCCCGCAGCCCGGCCCCCCGCCAGTGGCCCGGCCTCATCCGCAGCCCGGCCCCACGGTCAACCACAGCCCCCTGCGCTGCCCTGATCGCCACCCCCTGCCGCTCCGATCGCCACCCACGCCGCTCCGATCGTCCCCCCACCCACCCCCGCCGCTCCGATTGCACTGATTGTCTGAAGAGGAGCCATTTGAAATTCCCACGTTTGATGACACGATATGTGACCGCATAATGGCTCTGTATTACAATCCGCAGGCACTTATTCGAATAAATGGCTCCCTTAGTGCTCTATTCACAATTCATAATGGCACGAGACATGGATGCCCTCTTTCACCCATCCTTTATGTCTTGGTAATGGAGCATCTCTTGCGGGCCATACGACTAGATGAGCGCATTAAGGGGATTAGGATTGGAGACAGGCATCTAAAATGTTCCGCATTTGCAGATGATTTGCTCCTATATCTAACTGATCCGGATGTATCCCCTCCAACTTATCTAAAATATTTGACTTAAACAGGTGGACCTCGCCAAGTGGAACAGAAAAGATTTTTCGTGGATGGGCAGGATCAATATTATCAAGATGAACGTTTTACCCAGACTGCTTTATCTTTTCTAGGCAATACCTACTATTTTGCCCCGCTCCTTTTCTCAAAAGATTGGGCGGCTTTTTTCTAGATATGTCTGGATGGGACGACGTTCCTGCTTGGCGAGTTCCACTTTAATTTTGGCAAAATCTAATGGTGGGCTGCCCCTCCCTGACCCGAGAAAATATTACATTGCTGCTGTGGTAACCATTAATTTGGATGGCTTCGATCACACTTCCACTAAATTGTGGGTGAAATTTAAAAAGGCGATCTCTCCTTATGCCCTTCCCGCCGCGATATGGAATAATCCAAAATCATGGTCGGGCTCCCAACTTACATCCCTACTGTTGATTGCCCGAACGACCCTCCTAGCGTTTTGTTATTCTAAGTCGAATTATGGCTTACTCGATGTTGGCGGTCCTCTTACCCCAATTATCGGTAATTTAGACTTTCCGGCAGGTTCCCAAGACCCGATATTTTTGGCAACCTCAACAACTGCATCCCTAGTCTTTAAGCAAGTTTGTACGTCCTCCTCTTTAATCCCATTGGACACATTGATACCGGAGGCAGACAGACCCCCAAGATCACAATGGCAATATTTGCAGCTAAAACATTACTATCAATCCACTCTACGTCACCTTAAGTTACTTAGAGATTTGTTCTCGTTTAAGGAGCTGTGCATACGATCTTCCCCTCTGACCCACACAGTTTCTTTGCTCTATGCTCTCTTGAATACTCCAAGTGAATTGCACAGGCTTGCCTTCCAGATGGGTTGGGAGGAGAAGTTACACCGCACATTCTCTAGTGAGGAATGGGACAAGGCCTTCCTTCTATGCCATAAGTCCTCTATCTGCAGCAGAGCTCAGGAGACGAATTACAAGATATTGTCTAGATGGTATAGAAGAAGCGGTACTTTTTAGATTTATTCTATATAAATATTTATATAGAATAAATCTAAAAAGTTGTTTATACCCTACTTTGACAGAATTGGAATAAGTAAAAAACGTAATTATGGTGTAATAGACGTGACATCTATACGTCTTTGTACATATGTATATATTTGTGTTGTTAATCACATATCACTATACACAAACTTTTGTTCGTCCGTTTATTATGTTTTCCTGGGCACGTGGATAGAGTAGGGATTGCCATCGTGGTTGGGGCCACCCTGTTAAGGAGGTGGGCACCCCCAAAAGGCAGGGAAAGACTGTATTAAGGAAGGCAGGGTTCACCTTACCTGTGTCTCCCCCTTACACATCAGCATCCACTGCACAATCATAAAACTGCTACCCTGCTCTATATGTACAGCACTTTTTTTGTTTGTTTAACACCTATGAACATAGATATATTTTTTTTGTGAGGCGTATCCCTCTTTTAGATGGTTTATAATAAAAGTTATTTTTTAGTGTCATTAGACTAACGGTGGTACCGCTTCTTCTGTGAGACTATAATTATATATACCACTGGGTCGATCCTACCTTAGGTAACAGACCTTCAGATTTTTTCTGTGTTTTGGAATATTCTAGATGGTATAGAGCAGTGATTTTCAACCAGTGTGCCGCGACACATGGTCTGGTGTGCCGCGGGGAAAGTTCCCCAAACTATGGTGCTCCTGTGAAACAGGAGAAAACAATGGGGGAGAGAAACCTGGGGATGGGGGAGAAACAGGGGAGAGAAGTTTGGTGGAGAGAAGCAGGGGGGAGAGAAGTATGGTGGAGAGAAGCACAGGAGAGAAGCAGGGGGGAGAGAAGCACAGGAGAGAAGCAGGGGGGAGAAGTATGGTGGAGAGAAGCACTGGAGAGAAGCAGGGGGGAGAAGTATGGTGGAGAGAAGCACAGGAGAGAAGCAAGGGGGAGAAGTATGGTGGAGAGAAGCACAGGAGAGAAGCAGGGGGGAGAAGTATGGTGGAGAGAAGCACAGGGGAGAAGTATGGTGGAGAGAAGCACAGGAGAGAAGTAGGGGGGAGAAGTATGGTGGAAAAAAGCACAGGAGAGAAGCAGGGGGGAGAAGTATGGTGGAGAGAAGCACAGGAGAGAAGCAAGGGGGAGAAGTATGGTGGAGAGAAGCACAGGAGAGAAGCAGGGGGGAGAAGTATGGTGGAGAGAAGCACAGGGGAGAAGTATGGTGGAGAGAAGCACAGGAGAGAAGTAGGGGGGAGAAGTATGGTGGAAAAAAGCACAGGAGAGAAGCAGGGGGGAGAAGTATGGTGGAGAGAAGCACAGGAGAGAAGCACAGGGGGGAGAAGAAAACAGGCCCAGGTTTCACACTGAGTGAGTATAAATACATTAAGAATCTATATTTTTAACTATATGTATAATATGTACTGTTTTAGTGTCATTTTGGTTGGTGGTGTGCCCCGGGATTTTTTAAGTATAAAAAGTGTGCCGCGGCTCAAAAAAGGTTGAAAATCACTGGTATAGAGTCCCGACCTTGCTACACAGGTTCTATCCTTCTGTCCCTGATACCTGCTGGAGATGTGGATTGGCGAAAGGCTCTCTGTCACACATATGGTGGAGCTGTAGACAAGATTTCTGGAAGGGTGTGATTGAAGATATATGGAAGGTAACAGGCAAAACTTTGATAAACGATCCTTCGGTATTATTATTGTCCATGTTACCGGGTCCTGTGTCTAAACAAAAGAAAAGCCTTACAAAATTCTTACTGTTGACCGCTCGCTCAGTGATACCCCGAAAATGGAAAGACGTAGCTCCCCCATCATTTTCAGACTGGTTCGCTGAGATCACGTTCTTGTGTAGGATATAATAAAGTGAAGCCCACTGCTGTCCTATGGTGTCCTTGGGAAGTTTTCACAGGGTCACCGGAATATAGATCTTACGGGGTCTCAACTACTACTGATTGACTATTATATGCTCTTGTATTCTTAATAGCTCTCCTTTCTCCTTCTGGACATGTGTCTTACTTTATCCTACCCCCCCCCCCCAGCCGCCTTTTTTTTTTTTGTATCTTCATTCTTTTTATTTTTCCCCTTTTTTTCTCTCTCTCCTTTATTGGTTTATATGGGTCTGTCTATACCCATTTGATTATTGGGACTAAACGATCATAAGACTTGTTTTCATTGTTATACTGCGACTGTTTTTTTTCAGTTGGATCTATGTTTGCCTCGTTGTGTCTCATACTGAAGCGCTTTGTATATGTAGATCACATTTCTACTTGGATTTTGTACCACCTTTAATTTTTAAAGGGGAACTCCAGGTAGAGGTTAAAATAAATGAAACTTCTGCAGAAGCATAAAGCATTACTTACCTATCTATTCCATTTTTGAACCTACCAAAAATCCATTTGTTTTGGGGGTTTTGCTCTGTTTTGTGTTTCTGCACATCCTGGCTTATCAGTTGTACACAGGACTACAGGTTCCAGAATGCAATGCTTTCCCTCAGCTGTTCATCACAGTCCTCCACCCTGCCTATTCCCCGCCCAAAGCTGTTGCAGAAAATCTAGGCTGTGTTCACACATTGCAGTTTCATTGTGTTACTGAATTATTTGCAGTACTTTATCAATTTATTGTTGTACCACCCACACAGCATGATGTATTCTCTACCTGTAACACCACACAGCCCGCTGTATTCTCTACCTGTAACACCACACAGCCCGCTGTATTCTCTACCTGTAACAGCACACAGCACGCTGTATTCAGAACCTGTAACACCACACAGCACGCTGTATTCAGAACCTGTAACACCACAGAGCACACTGTATTCTCTACCTGTAACACCACAAAACACACGGTATTCTCTACCTGTAACACCACACAGCACGCTGTATTCTCTACCTGTAACACCACACAGCACGCTGTGTTCTCTTTCTGTAACACCACACAGCACACTGTGTTCTCATCCTGTAACACCACACAGCACACTGTATTCTCTACCTGTAACACCACAAAACACGCTGTATTCTCTACCTGTAACACCGCACAGCATGTTGTATTCTCTATCTGTAACACCACACAGCACTGTATTCTCTACCTGTAACACCACACAGCACGCTGTATTCTCTACCTGTAATACCACACAGCACTCTGTATTCTCTACCTGGAACACCACACAGCACACTGTGTTCTCTACCTGGAACACCACACAGCACACTGTGTTCTCTACCCGGAACACCACACAGCACGCTGTATTCTCTACCTGGAACACCACACAGCACACTGTATTCTCTACCTGTAACACCACACAGTACACTGTATTCTCTACCTGTAACACCACACAGCACACTGCATTCTCTACCTGTAACACCACACAGCACGCTGTATTCTCTAACTGTAACGCTGATATTGGAATAAAGTAAAGAACTTTTTGAATTTTTTTTTTCATTTCCACGCACATATTAAGATCAAGCATCTGTTATCTTTGAAGTTGAGCCCCACAATAAGGCTCTGATCCTCTCTGCCGTTTAGCATCATTTACTTGTGTTACTGCATCATTTTTGTGAATATGCTGCAGTTCCTCAATGACACTCCAACATGTGTGAACGCAGCCCTGATTTCCCTGCACATTTTTGCACAATCAGAAATCAGTGCAACACCTGCTTTGGCTCCTGGGACATCACGCCCTGCCCCCTGTCTGCATCATCAGCTGGACTTCAGCAAACACACACACAATGTGAGACAGAGGCATTGAAGATTTGGGGGAGAGCAGAGGGAGCAGGAGACAATGTGGATTTGCACAGGGGCCATTTTTTTTTCACTTCCTGGATTTCTAGCAGCTACCAGTGTGGCAGAACTGTAAAGATACGGTAATAAATTGTTATAGAAACATATATTTAACTTTTAATGTACTTTTAATAGAAAACAAGTTTTTCTTATCCGGAGTTCCCCTTTAATAAAAGCTTGCATTAAAAAAAAAAAAAAAAAGTTTCCTTTAGGCAGCTGAACACTGATTATACACTTGTATATTCACATACAGATGAATGCACATTACATAGGTAAATATGCAGACACACACAGGGCACATTGAATGTATTATGTAATATATTACACAAATATGCACAATTGATATACTGTACTGTGATATACAAAGATATAAACGCGCGCACACACATGCGTATATAGTGCACACAGACAATACACACAGTGCATATATATATATATATATATATACACACACACACATTCAGTACATAATACACATATGGATAATACATACCTGCATATATGCATACAGTACACACAGAGCACATACATATATACACACACACTACACAGGCATGGACAATGCATATATACATACAGTACACACATACAGACTTACTCTTTCTGCAGAGAGGGTCCACATAATGAAATAAGTCTTCAGCTCCAGGACCTGCTGACAGCTGCAGATAGTCTCCCCTCCTCCTGTGTCCCGACACAGGGAAGAAGGGGTGGGGGAGGGGTGCTGCTTCTCTCCAAGGTAAAGTCTCCATATCAATGTCCTCCCCCCCACTCGGACCAAGTGCCTGGCCCTGCTCCCTCCTAGCTGTAACACCAGCCCTGCCTGATGAAGAACAGGAACAGCAGAGGGGAGGGTGTGTGCAGGGAGGCTGGCGCCCCCCACTAGCCTAGCGCCAGGGGTAGCTGCCCCCACCCCTCGCTACGCCCCTGGGTGAGGCACCCTAGGGGGGCGAAGGTGAAGCGGCGCCAGGCCTGGGCACATGAACTCCCGCATCCGCAAAGAGGAGCAGGGAGAGAGGGTGCAGCGGCAACCCAGAGCATGGGATGCCACCGCAGCCCTAACAACTATAACAATATATCGAACTGCCAGACCACTGCTTTTAAAGTAGAGTGGTGGTCGGTAACCTAGACAACAAGCTGTCAACAATGGGGGGAAAGAGCAGCATATCAGTTGTTATTATATAATTATTTGCAAAAATATTTAACTTGATGAGTCCTACAAGCCTAACTATGTTAGTTGAGATCGAAATACCTGTTTAAGGGTATATTCACACGGGCGGGCTCGCAGCGAGATTCTCGCTGCGAGCCCGGCAGGTCCTGTCAGTTCCCATAAACTACATACTTGCTGCGGTCTAAACGACCGCAGCGAGTATGTAATTATACCGCGCTTAACCCCTTCTACTCCCGCCGGCTGTAAGCAGCATACTTTACCTGTCCTTGCTGCACGGGTCCGGCGTCCTGCTCTCCCGTCCGGCCAATTAGTGTGTTGCCCAGCCGCAGCCACTGATTGGCCGGGCGGGAGAGCAGGACGCCGGACCCGTGCAGCAAGGACAGGTAATGTATGCTGCTTACAGCGGGGGAGCCGGCGGGAGTAGAAGGGGTTAAGCGCGGTATAATTACATACTCGCTGCGGTCGTTTAGACCGCAGCAAGTATGTAGTTTATGGGAACTGACAGGACCTGCCGGGCTCGCAGCGAGATTCTCGCTGCGCCCCCGCCCGTGTGAATATACCCTAAGGCCAAAATTAGCCTGCTCCTGGAAGGGTCTCAAAGATTCTCAAAGAGGAAAACAGCAGCACAGTCTAAATTGGTGAATGGGTGGGTGCTCGTCTCACTAACTGGCCCAAGGCTGTTAAAGGGGTTATCCAGCGCTACAAAAACATGGCCACTTTCCCCCTACTGTTGTCTCTAGTTTGGAAACTCAGTTCTATTGAAGTAAATGGAGCTTAATTGCAAACTGCACCTGAACTGGAGACAACAGTAGGGGGAAAAGTGGCCATGTTTTTGTAGCGCTGGATAACCCCTTTAATCCAATCCAAGACTAAATGTAGGAGACAGCACATCCAAAGTGAAAGTGTCCACTTTTAATATCATACCAGTGCGTAACGTTTCGGCTACAAAAAGCCTTTTTTTCACTGCTGGAAAAAGGCTGTTTGTAGCCGAAACATCGCGCACTGGTGTGATATTAAGGCTGCATTCCCACGTTCCGTGATTCTGACGGATCACAGACGTGGAATGCATGTACCGGAATCCTCCCCGCGGCCGGACAGCATCTGTAATTAGATGCTGGGAGCGGGGGAGACTGTATTCATAAGCGCCACGCTATAATGAATCAGCCGCCCGGTGCTGTTACTACAGCGCGGCGCTTATGAATACAGTCTCCCCCGCTCCCAGCATCTAATTACAGATGCTGTCCGGGCGCAGGGGTCTCCGGTACATGCATTCCGCGTCCGTGATCCGTCAGGATCACGGAACGTGGGAATGCAGCCTTAAAGTGGACACTTTCACTTTGGATGTGCGGTCTCCTACATTTCTTCTTAAAGTCAGTGTCTCACTCCAACTTGCAGTCTTAGGACATGAGTAGGAATGTATGCCGTGACAGAAAGAACTCCAGAGGGAAAGATTCCCCATCTGTGGACAGGTATTTCGGGGTTTTGCCTTTTCAGTAATAAGCAGGGTGCTGGCTGGATAGTGAGACGTCTATTACAGTGGGACCAAAAGTCTTAATGGTGCACTCGTCAAGGAGAAACGTAGACACTGGGCGCTTCATGGCATGGGTTTCCCTGGCTAAGCAGCTGCATACAAGCCTTCAGTAGCAGATTATAATAGGTCCTTTTCGGGGGGAAGCCCAAGGCCCTGAGCCAGGGCCGGCTCCAGGTTTTTTTGGGCCCTTGGTCGAGAGAGCCTCAGCGGGCCCCTTTGTATAGCAAATTGTGTGGCATCATTGTTAGAGGGTCTCTATCTCTCGATTCTGTGTAGGTGATCAGCAGTGTATTTTATACTTATTATCCTCCTGTATGAGTGTGTATATTTATCTCTCCATTCTGTGTGGGGGATCACAGACTTATAACTGACTGTAGTGCAGTAACTCACAGGAGGCGGCTTCTCTGTTCCTTTTCTTCTCCGTCTGGCTCTGCCCATCATGATTTCTCGGGCCACGACTTATCCCCACAGGATCTGTCAAACATTTTAGGCTCCTTGCTCCAGGATCATCATCATCTCTATACAAATTCGCCATGTATTGCTCCACACACTAACAATGCCCCCTCTGTGTTCCCATATAAGCTGGTATGCCCAATAAATGCCAGTATAATATAGTATTCAGGCTGCTCTGTGTCCCCATATGGTAAACATAATATGCCTCCATTGCTATGCTGCGGGTGGGCAAGTAAGCCTGAGTAAGCCGACCCTGCCCCGAGCTCCTGAGGGGCCCGTGGCCACCCAAAAAGAGTTATACTTTCAGTGGTGTATTGTCTCCTGGCCACAGTTCTGCCATGATTTGCAAAGAATGGCTGTTTTTTTTTTTTTTTACCAGTTTTGCACAATTTAGGGCATCATGATATTATGTATCCTGTACTATGAACACCGTGCTAGTATTGCCATTGTTACAGTGGGGTTGGGGGGCCCAGGCTTGGTCAACAGCCCGGGGCCTATGGTGAAGTTAATCCGCCCCTGCAAGCCTTACATGAGTAAGGACAATGCACAGTGTCAGTGGTGCAAAGCAGTGGAAAGGTGGTGTGTGACCGCTCATCTCTGTCTGGCAGTCTGACGGACAAGTGTGGGGTTGGTGAATGCCCAGAGAGAAATACCTGCCCGATTGCATTGTGCCAGCTGTACAGTTGGGTGTTGGAGGTTAGATGGTATAGGGCTGATTCTCAGGGGTTGGCTTGGGCCCCTTAGTTCTAGTAGAAGGGAATCGTAGTGCTTCCGTGTACGCAGACATTTTGGACAATTGTAGTAGTAGTTTGGCTGTTGTCAGTTCCAGCATAACTGTGCCCAGTACACAGAGCAGAAGCCATACTGGTAGAGTCCTGACCTCAATCCCTTGGAATAAGCTGGTCCATACAGTACAGGTGTGATGATAGGGCACCCACCGCCCTGGCACCTAGAGGTGACCACTGCACTGTGCGGGCAGAGAGGTGGCAGATGCCTCTGCTGCTGCCTGCTGTACTTTGCTGGATGGGCTCATACAGAGACAGCAGATACTAAGATGCATGTTATGCCACTGACGCAAAACAGAAACATTTATTATGGGATAAGAAAATAAAGATCAGAAGTTCTATTTTACTCTAATTTCACCTTTAAATGTGAAAACAGAAATGTTGTACAGGAATTTCTCATACCCGAGCCCGGCACAGCCATGGTGAATCCCCCTTACTCCCTCCTCCTCCTCCGTCCATCCTCTGTAACGTCTTCCCGCAGCCTTGCAGCTACAGTAGTGTACACGTAGAATACGCCTATACAGTCCCAGCATGATCTCACCACAGCCCTCAGCACTCGTGACGTCACCCCGCCTAGCCTTCTCAGCAGGGGGTCAGGCCGGACAGTGGTGACGTCACAAGCAGTCACGCCCCTTGGAGGAGGGCTAGAGAGCGTTTTCGCCTGTGACGCGTTGCTAGGGCAGGCTGAGGTAGTGTGTCCTGTGGGGCGCACCGTAGAGGGGGGGACGGGAAAGAGCCAGGCATTGCTGAACGGACTGCTTGGTTATTGAAGGGAAACCGATTGTGTGTGTTTTCCCGGCGTATTGCCTATGGATTACAGGAAGCCGCGGAAAGTGTGTCCGGAGTGAGCGGAGAGGGCGCGGAGTATGGCGGAGCCGCGGGAGCAGTGACAGGTGAGCGGCTTGTGGAGAAGTGGTGGAAGTGCTGTCACTTGTGTGTGCCGTGTCTGTGCGCTTACCATCACGTGTGTGTGTGTGTGCTCACTCACCATCACTTGTGTGTGCGTGCCGTGTCTGTGCGCTTACCATCACGTGTGTGTGTGTGTGTGCTCACTCACCATCACTTGTGTGTGCGTGCCGTGTCTGTGTGCTCACCATCACGTGTGTGTGTGTGCGCTGTGTCTGTGTGCTCACCATCACTTGTGTGTGCGTGCCGTGTCTGTGTGCTCACCATCACTTGTGTGTGCGTGCCGTGTCTGTGTGCTCACCATCACTTGTGTGTGTGTGTGTGTGCTGTGTCTGTGTGCTCACCATCACTTGTGTGTGTGTGTGTGCCCCGTCTGTGTGCTCACCATCACTTGTGTGTGCGTGCCGTGTCTGTGTGCTCACCATCACTTGTGTGTGTGTGTGTGCTGTGTCTGTGTGCTCACCATCACTTGTGTGTGTGTGTGCTGTGTCTGTGTGCTCACCATCACTTGTGTGTGTGTGCCTCGTCTGTGTGCTCACCATCACTTGTGTGTGTGTGCCTCGTCTGTGTGCTCACCATCACTTGTGTGTGTGTGCCTCGTCTGTGTGCTCACCATCACTTGTGTGTGTGTGTGTGTGCTGTGTCTGTGTGCTCACCATCACTTGTGTGTGTGTGTGTGTGTGTGTGCCCCGTCTGTGTGCTCACCATCACTTGTGTGTGTGTGCCCCGTCTGTGTGCTCACCATCACTTGTCTGTGTGCTCACCATCACTTGTGTGTGTGCCCCGTCTGTGTGCTCACCAGCACTTGTGTGTGTGTCTGTGCCGCGTCGCGTCTGTGTGCTCACCATCACTTGTGTGTGTCTGTGCCGCGTCTGTGTGCTCACCATCACTTGTGTGTGTGTGTCTGTGCCGCGTCTGTGTGCTCACCAGCACCTGTGTGTGTCTGTGTGCTCACCAGCACTTGTGTCCGGAGTCCGGCGCCTGCTTGTGTGCCCGGGGCTGCGCTTACCTTCCTGGGAACAGATGGCTCATTGTGAGCGGCTCTCCCGGTGTGCGCATACGCAGGCTACCCCGGCACCGGGTGACCCCCTGACGGTCCCGGAGCTCGGCCCCGCCGTGGCCTTTGGCTCTGGATCTTTACCATGTTTTACATATTTAATAAAGTTTCTGGTAAGTTACATTAGGTGCCCGGCTCCATAGAGAGCAGGCTGTGTCCTGGCTGCCTCCTTCCTCCTCCTTCCCTGAGCCCTGGCCTAGGCTCTATAACAGAGATCATACATGTATAGTATAGCACCAGGGTACCCAGCACTATGGTTGTATCATCATACATGTATAGTATAGCATCAGGCTATCCAGCACTATGGTTGTATCATCATACATGGTGTATGGCATGGGTCTCCAAACTGCGGCCCTCCAGCTTTTGGGAAACTACAACTCCCACCATGCCTGGACAGCTAAAGTTTTGGATTTGGCTGTCCAGGCATGATGGGAAATGTAGTTTTGCAACAGCTGGAGGGCCGCAGTTTAGAGACCCATGGTGTATGGCATTAGGCTATCTATCACTATGGACGTATCATCATCCATGTGGTGTATAGCATCAGGCTATCCAGCACTATGGTTCTATCATCATATATGTATAGTAAACTCTTATCCCTATATAGTAAACTATCCATTCCTATAGATGTATCATCATACATGTGGTGTATGGTATCTGGTTATTTGATGCGTGATGGCATAGTTATTTCTGGGGTGGGGTGTGAATGACCTTAATGGCCCTATTCCACGGAACGTTTGTCGTTCATAAATTCGCTAAAACGACCGCTCGTTAACGATAATCGTTCCGTGGAATAGATGTAAACGATCGAACGACTACAGCAAAATCGTCGTTCAGTCGTTATAAAATGTTTTTCAGCATGTTGAAAAAAAATCGTTAGTCTTTCAACGATAATTCGCTAATCGTTTTGTTGAATTAGAAATCGTTAAATCGTTCACTTAATGTGTTGAAAAACTAGGTGTGTTGTATTCAAATTATCAATTAGCTCAACAACTTTGATTCGTTCGTTTGTACTATTAAAGTAGCGCGTGCTCATACCACGTGGAGTAACGTTCGTATTGTCGAGGCGTGTTCTATTGATACGTCATAGGCTTGAAATGTTTTCTATTCGTACGTTAAAACAAGGACACGACCACTTTGCATTCCTTCGCATCCATTTCATTTCATTTCACCGTGCCTTCACTCGCGTCGATTCGTTCGTAATTTTATCACCTTTTCTATAATCACTTCGATTTATCAATGGATAATTGTGCTACAAGGTATTTTAAATTTAACCATTTTCAATGAATGTATACGATGACAGTATTTTTTTTTTTTTTTTTTTTTTTAAAGAAGCATATTTCAAATTGTGATGAAAAATTGAATCACCTACAATCCCAATGTGGTTAGCTCTATGCAGCTCAAAAGACAATGATCAAAATGGAGACTACAAGCTGTACAGTAGGCTGGACAGTATCAAATTTCCTTTTTTTTCAAGGTTTTGACACACCTCTGTCACACCTCTGTCACACCTCCAACTTGAATTCACCGCCTACATTATCACCCCGGCGAACGTTTTAAACGAGCATGTAACGACCGCAAAGTAATCGTTATCGTTCACGTGTTATATGTTGTTGTTCGCAAAATATAGTCGTGCATTAATCGTCAACGAGCGGTCGTTTTAGCGAATTTATGAACGACAAACGTTCCGTGGAATAGGGCCATTAGTTCATTGATATGTGCCCCTATGGGTGGTAGTGGTTCCTGTAGAAGCAGGCTGCTGGGTATACTGGTGTAATGGTGAATCCTGTGGAATATTGTTCCTATGGGTATAACCCCCAGGTCTATGGGTATAACCCCCAGCTTTACCAAACCTTCTATTTAGAAATGAAGGTGTATATCTGGCATTAACCCAAATGAGTTTAATGAATAGTGTATTGGTGTAGATCCTGTACGCCGGCCTTCATACTATAGCACTCCATTCAGGAGAAGGGGAGTACACTGCTGCTGGAGAACTTCAGGCCTGCCCTATCCAATCTCACCTCTAAGTGATGTGGTGTATACGTAGGCCATCAGAGAGGCATGCCCATTGCGGAATTGCCTGGCTATGGGGATCACATGTTACAGGAGAACACTTCCTCTTTTCTCAAGACTTCTCCTAAGTTCTGTTACTCATCCAGTTCCCATGAGGAGATGTGCTGGAGCCATGACTACCCTGCCAGCACTGCTCCCTGCTGTGTGCGCCTTCTAGTTGTGTCCCTTAGCTTGAAGATCTGCTCTTGGGGTTAGCGTGGCATCACACATGCACATATAGTTATGGTTTCTTTAATGCTATCATCCTGTAACATATAGGCAACTGTGTTTTATAATTTCCCATGTGAATACCGGTTTCATAAAGTAGGAGCTAGAGTAAAGATGCTGCAGCACTTCTTGGTATATAGGGATAAGTATGTAACCCCTGTTACTTTAGGGCCGTGCATGTGTATATTGCAATGTTCCTATGTGAGATTCAGGGGGCAGCTACTACAAATGGGTCATCTTTATTATTTACAGGACTGCTTTCTCTTGGTTCTGGATATTATAGTTATATAGCCCCACAGAAAACACATGCCATAAGTCAGTATAAAGACTGTTTAATATGTCATGTTATATGGCATATGAAAGGATAAGTGTATGTATCAGCTGGATCGCCCGGATGGGATATATACAAAGCTGTGTGCATCGAAAATATACTACAGTGTACAGAGACTATGTTGGCACCCAATGGGTGCTGGCCCTGGGTTCACTGTGAAGGGTTTTTGCTTTTAGTCACAGTTTGACTAAAAGTTGCAGTAATAACTGTGACAATACTATGATGTGAATAAACCTAGGTCAGTTTCAGATGACTGTAATAAACAATTTTTTGCAAGTCCTGGTCCAACCATGATCCCTACAGTGCTTTCAGGTTAGGACATTAGACTCGTTCCAGGGTTTGTAACTAGTGGATGTTCAGTACAAACCAAGCAAACCACTTAGCTTGGCAATCTGCTTATCAGCCTGCTGCTTTTCAAGTCCATGCTGCTCCTCCCTGAGTGCCTGGATAAGCGGTATCCAGTCTTGGGAGACTTCTCCTAGGACTGGATCCAGCTTTTCCAGGTACCCAAGGTGAGCGCCATGGAGCAGGCAGCAGGCTGATAAGCAGATTGCTGAGCTAACAAAGTGGTTTGCTTGGTTTGTACTGTAAATTCGCTCATCTCAACCATTATACAGATGCATCTATTACACTCGTCTGAAAAACTGACCTAGTTCAGGGTATATGTACATGGAGTAACTCTCACTGAATACTCCATGTGCAAACTGCCGCTTGTCCCGCATTCTCCTGCTTCCCTCTCCGCTGGCTTCATAGGCTCCATTATATAATCCAGCGGATTCCGCTGTCCGCCCAAAGAATTGTCTTATCAAGCATATGATGGAGCCTACTGTATGTGACAGGGGGAAATTCAGGTGGGAGCACGCAGGGAGTGAGTGGTGTATTCCGCACAGAGTTTTTCTCGAGAATTACTCTGTGTGCATATACTCTTAGACAGCATTCAAGTCTGATTCATCTGTGCTACCATAACTTACAAAAAAATACTTTTATTCTATAGTATAAGGAGTCAAAGGCTTTGTTCAAGCTGCAGCAAGCTTGAATATCTCCTTGCTCCCCCTCTCATCCCTATTCCTGCTTGATGCACAATCCATTAAATAATGTGCCCCATGTCAGGTCCATATCTGTGTGCAAGACTGAAACGCGCAGTCATGGATCATGCACTTGTAAAGCAGATAAGGTCTATACAGCCCAGGCCACAAAATACACTGTATGGCTGGGTTCACACTACGTATATTTCAGTCAGTATTGTGGTCCTCATATTGCAACCAAAACCAGGATTGGATTGAAAACACAGAAAGGCTCTGTTCACACAATGTTGTAATTGAGTGGATGGCCGCCTTTTAATGGCAAATATTTGCTGTTATTTTAGAACAACGGCTGTTATATTGAAATAATGGCCGTTATTTACTGTTATATGGCGGCCATCCACTCAATTTCAACATTGTGTGAACAGATCCTTTCTGTGTTTTTAATCCACTCCTGGTTTTGGTTGCAATATGAGGACCACAATACTGACTGAAATATTCGTAGTGTGAACCCAGCCTAAATGTGCAGGTCCTATTTTTTTTGCAGTCCAGGCTCTGGGCAAATGCATGGACCGTGCCATTCATGGGTTTGTACTTTAATGTGTCCTATACAGTCCATACTTGCGGGTGTGTAGTTGTGTAGCATCAGTACAGAGATACATGTAGGGAGAGCCCAGTGGGGGAGATTTATCAAACATGGTGTACAGTGAAACTGGCTCAGTTGCCCCTAGCAACCAATCAGATTCCACTGTTCATTCCTTACAGACTCTTTGTAAAATGAAAGGTGGAATCTGATTTGTTGCTAGGGGCAACTGAGCCAGTTTCACTTTACACTATGTTTGATAAATCTCCTGTGTGTGTCTATAAATAAATGAGATCAATGGTGTACAGTGGTACAATAGGGGCCCTATGCGCTGTAAAAAGAGTCTGAGTACATTACTTTGCATCAGTATTTGTAAGCCAACACAGAATGAGAATAGATACCAAGAAGTGCTGATCTTTCCATTGTTTATCCTCATGGTCTTAGCTTAATAAAAGTACTGACCAAAATCCTGCCATGTGACAGTCCCTGAAGACAGGGAGCCAGTGTGACTAGTGGATATACCTTTAGGGAATAGTGATAGCTGGGTGTCTACTTGTATTGCAGATTACCCACAAACCATCTCAGGGCTTTATACTAGCAGGATGGATGAGCGGGGGACTCTATGTTCCTGTAGTTGTGGTGATCCCCATTGGTCTATAGTTTGCAGCAGTGTACTCTTGTGTATGATGGAAGCTTTAGTTACTGGTGCTTAGTGCAGACTATGTTATATGATGCACAGCTCTGCATATTCATGGAGGTAGCCCCCGCACACACCGCTGTCACATCTCACCATTTCGTAACATGTAGTGATTTCACCCCATATAAATTTGCAGAACTTTGCCTTCCGCATAAGAAGCCATAATGTTTCACTGGTGAATCATGTATTGTAGCAGCTGGCAACCTCACCTTCCAGATGAGTAACACTGAGGAAGTGTGCGGCTGAAAGTCAGCGGAATGCTGCTCCCATCTCCAGCACAATGGCTCTGCAGAGAAGTGACCGGCTGGGATGTGCATTGTATGAAGCCGACATGTCACCTATAATATCATTTCCAGCCGTTATCTGTGTAACCTCGATGATGTGAAGTGCTGAAGGAAGTCCTAGCCTAGCTGTGAAATGTGTGATTTCTTCACTGGCTGGGGTCACCACGCTTTACAGACAGGAAATGTGAAGATCATTTGTGCCCCTGCCCCCAGCAACATGACTGCTTTTAATCTAGACACAGAGGTTTACACATGTGCTGTGGGTGTGGGCCCGGCAGCTCTGTTTGCTCACTTTATATTCCCACTTTCCATAGTATACTTGAGTTATAGATTTACTGCCACATGTCACAAGTTGCTGACAAATGAATTGAGTGTTGGTTGTCTGCTAGGCTCTTGCCCTTATAAATGCCTGCTCAAAGTAATGGCACCTCTGTTAGGTAACTAATAGTATTGTATCAGAATTTGCTGCACACCGTAAGCTGAAAGTCCTGCAGGGCAGATACCGGTATGTGTGTAGTGTTCTTTTTTTTGTTCCCTCCTGAGTTTTTTTTTTCTCCATTAAAGGGGTTATCCAGTGCTACAGAAACATGGCCACTTTCTTTCAGAGACAACACGACTCTCGTCTCCAGTTCAGGTGCGATTTGCAATTACGCTCCATTCACTTCAATGGAACTGCGCAGCACAACCTGCCCAAGCTGGAGACAAGAGTGGGGCTGTCTCTGGAAGGAAGTAGCCATGTTTTTGCAGCGCTGGATAACCCCTTTAAAATGAAATGTGGGGGGAGGGGACCTCAAATTGTGCCCTTGGATGCGGCAGCACTGCAGTGACCTTGTGGGTTCTATAAAGAATTTAGGCTTAAGGGCCTTTTATAAGGGTTCATTATTGCTAGGAGAGCTGCTCCGGCCGAAAATTGACCATTGCGTCAGCTGATCGCATGTTTTGTGCAGGCGATAAAATTTATTGCTGCCGGCTGCACATCTCCCTGTGTAAGCGTATGTGCGGCCGATAGCACGACTGTGCAATACATTTAAATGGTCGCACCATTAATACAGTGACCTTAGGCACTGCAAACGAGTGCCGATTTTGCTGATCAGTGCTTGTTTGTGTCTTTGCACGTTCTCATATTGGGTTGTGTAAAAGGATCCTTACACTTGACCCCAAACTGTGTTTTCTATGGCACATAGCAGATTTCACATTAAATTCCTTTATGGAGTAGATTTCCAAGTCCAACACATAGACAGTTGTGGGAGATGTGCCAGTTTTATTAAGAGGCTTGTAAGAGATTCTGATCTTAATAAATTCCCCCCTTAAAGGGGTTTTCTACGCATGCTCAATGCTAGTATTTTGGCATTTTGCCATATTCCTTATCGGTAGGTGCCAGTGTCATCTGGTCAGACATGAGCTGCCATCACTGCACCACATAACAGGATAAATAGGCTAAATCTGGGGTACACTGGATTTTTTTTTTTTTTGATGAAAATAAAACACACACATTTTACTTGTATGATGAAAGTAGGGCACTTTCCGAGTAGAAACCTCATTGAACCTTAGATTGGACTCTGTCATCACCAAGAAGAAAGCATTTATTTAAGTAGAGGATCAGCCTGTGTGTGCGCGTCAGGACTGGAGGTTTTTACCCTTGCTGGATGTGACTGATAATGGAGGTGTTGTAGGTTTCTCGTTCTCTCACTATAATTTATATTCTCTCTTTTTTTCTTGCAGTGTATAGAAGACTGATGAAGCTGGATCTAGGATACTCAGCTGTCCTTTATTTTTGTGACAACATTTTTTAATATATTTTTATTTTTATTCTTGCTATGAAAAAATTTGCTTATTTTAAGGTGGTCTTGGCCACCTCATTGGTTTGGGTCTTCTTGGATATATTTCTATTACTGTACTTCAGCGAATGCAACAAATGTGAAGATAAAGAACGGGGCCTGCCTGCCGGAGATGGTGAGTGTACACTTTTCTTGTCACATGTTGTATTCATCTGATGGGCTTGGATGTAGTATTTTTCTATGTTGAAAAGCACACTGATACTGTGGTATTGGTCCTATATTGGTATTTTCCATTAGCTGTAGATAGATGTTACTCGAGGTATGTGACATTTCTGATCAGTAAGGGCACCAGGTGAAAAATTTAGTGTCCTGTTTACACCATGTTTTTTTTGTTTGTTTTTTACATATTAAGCAAGTATGACAAAAAACTAAACAGTAAATATGTCTTCAGGGGTTTGTTGGTCAAACAGGACCAACAGTGTGTCCTTTTGGCCTCTGTCTGCCTAGTAGGATGGAATAACATAGTAGACTACACTGTTCCATCCACCAGAATTTGATAAATGAAATATACATAGTATTATACATTTTATTTTATTTATTTACCTGGAAGCATAGGCATGATGGATGCCACTGTATTGTATCTGTCACAGACTTACATTAAACACATGTCAGTGACTGATGTCATACATTGGCTTACCTCACCTATAGGCTATTATGACATCTATTTACCAGATATGTCCTGGAAAGGGCGCACAGTTGTGTATGTTGGGCAGCATTTGCACTGCACTTGTTATATTTTACTAGATTGGACAATTATGCACACTATGGTGTATAATATGTTTATTTATTTTTATATGTTTTATTTATATAATGGGAAAGGGGGTGATTTTAACTTTTTTTTATTGGGGGAGGGGCTTTGGGGGTAGTGTAATAATGATTTTAACTTTTTTTTTTTTTTTTTAAACATGTTTTTAAGTCCCTCTGTGGGACTTTTACATTCAATTATCACATTATGCGCACTGATCATTGCTATGCCATAGGCATAACATTGATCAGTGTGATAGGCGATCTGCTCATTTAGCCTGCCTCTGCAGGCTCACTGAGCAGAGCGCCGATCGGACCGCACGGAGGCAGATGAGTGACCTCTGGGAAATGGATTCTGCTGTATAGCATAAGGCAAAATATTTTTCAGAAGCTAAAAAATGTATATGCAAAATGTAACAAAACGCAATGTGAACCCAGCCTTAGATGCCATCATAATAGGCTGTGGGTGGTAGACGCCACAGTTAGAGTACCTGTCCCGAGAAAAAACTTTCGTCAAAAGTTTGGATCGGTTGGGGTGGGAATATTTGAACCTGTGACCTGAGCCTTATAATGTAAGTCTTTGGGGGCCATCCAGGTCAGATGAACAGAGCACAGACTTTTCCCACTTGTTCTCAGTCGCAGTCTGAAAAACTTTCATACTAAAGTGACACTGCCACCCCCTTTTTGCATTCTGACTTTTTTACACAGGTGTAAAGGGTAAATTCAGCACTTCTCATACCTTATTTTATATCATACGTCATAGTGCTTGTTCAAGTAAAAAGTCATCTTTTATCAACTGCAGATTGAGCTAAGTGGGTGGGGCATCGCCACTTAGCCCCGCTCACAGCTCCCCTCCATGACATCATAGGGACACAGGCCCCGTCCCTCTCGCTGACCATTGTAATAGGCTGGCTTAAAGGTCTAGGCCCCACCCATCTAGGTTGCCCCATACCAATGGGCGTCAAGGGGGCAGGGCCTATGTGCCGATGATGTCACGGAAGGGCGGGGCCAACTGTGACACAGTGTGTGGGGATAAGTGACACTATTGCTAGGAAATCCCACCCACTTAGCACAATCTGCAGTTGATAATAGATCATTTTTTACTTGAACAAGCACCATGACGTATGATCTAAAATAGGGTATGAAAACTGCTATATTTATTCTTTACACCTGTGTAGAGAAGTCAGAATGCAAAAAGGGGGTGACAGTGTCACTTAAATTTTTTTTCTAATGACATGCACACTTAAAGCATCTGTCACAGTCTCCGATTAATGTGTAGACCCGGTGCTTTTCCCATCGCGCATGTTAAACAGAGGCCATAATTGTGATGTGATCAGAACCTCATTTAGTTCCTATGGTTTCTTGGCAAAGGAATTTCAGAAAATGATGCTTGGGTCAGGTAAGCCATAGCAGGGGTGATGTTGTGATGTAGCGAAAAAAATCCAGTTGTGCTAAGTACGTGTCCATATGCCTCCCTCATAACCTGCAAAACTAAGAAATGGTCATAATCCAAATGCCAGTAAATATTTAACCCTCATAGTTGTGTAATTTGCCCATTTGCAAACAGTGATGGTTACGCATAGCTATGCATTTTCTTGCTGCCTTTAGGCTGGGTTAACACTGCGTTCTTTCATCCGTTTTTTAGACTAGCCCAGGAGGGAAGGGGTTAATGAGATGTGGTGATATGATAATCAGGGCTTTGGAGTTGGTAAGCCGCAGCTCCGACTCCTGAATTTTATCACGGTCTGACTCCAGCTTCATCATAAATGACCAGTCAGACACCAGGGAACTTATTTATCACACTGGTGTAAAGTAGATCTGGCTCAGCAGCTTCTTCCTAATGTCATGCATAATCCTGGGGCGACTTCTGAGGGTATAAGGAAAGATATAAAGCAGATTCTCCTGTGTGTGCAGTGGATGCAGCCAGTCTCCAGCCTCCATGTCATGAACAACACAAAGCTAGTCTAAATGGAGCAGGTGGTCTTTTCTGCTGACAGTCTTCTAACTAAATATTTACCATACACAAAGAAATATTGTCCGCCAACTTTTTCCACACACCCCTTATCTAATAGGGCCAATGCTTTTTTACTGATACATGGAGGGAATGCTTCACCCTGTGTAACTAAATGTATGTGAGAGAGTGTGTTTCTGGATTTTATAAATAGGGGCCTAGATCATACCTCCCAACTTTTGCAAAGAGGGACATGTGCGCCGCGGTCCCCATAGCCACAACCCCATAGCGACCCTCCATAGCCACTCCCCTACAGTCACCACATGCTGCTGACTGAATAGTGCCTTATACAGTATCCAATCCTGCCAAAAATGCCCTATATAGTATCCAATCCCCCATTATAGTGCCCCACATAGTATCCAATGCCCCCATATAGTGCCTCACATAGTATCCAATCCCCTCATATAGTGCCCCACATAGTAGCCAATCCCCATATAGTGCCCCACATAGTAGCCAATCCCCATATAGTGCCCCACATAGTAGCCAATCCCCCCATATATGCCCCACATAGTAGCTAATCCCCCCATATATGCCCCACATAGTAGCCAATCCCCTCATATAGTGCCCCACATAATATCCAATCCCCCCATATAGTAGCCAATCCCCCATTTGTGTGGCCCCAGCGGAAAAAACAATAAACCAGTAACTCACCTGTCCTTCGGTCCCAGCAGCTCCTCTCCCGGCAGAGCGCGCACTCCCGTTATCCTCTGGGGCGGGCGGCGGGGTACAGAGACACTGACTGTACCGGAAGTGACCTGCAGCCTCTATCATGAATCACTTCCGGTACAGTCAGTGACTCTGTAATGCGGGACACGGGGGGCCGTTCCGGGACCGCGGGACAGCACCCCGAAAACGGGACTGTCCCGCAAAATCTGGGACGGTTGGGAGGTATGCTAGATGGAGAGAACATTATTGGTATCCATTTGCAGATGGATCTTGCATCGTTGTCCTGACTTTATTATAAATGCTGTGCTGTGGTTACCAACAAAACCCTGTGGTTGGGATCTTTGAATGAAACATCCTGCCACAGCAGTAATGCCTATGGTAGCATATGTAGCCCAAGTATATTCTACAGGCTGTGGCACTTGATGTTTATTAACCATTTGTCTTTCATCTTTTATCGCCGTTGGACCTACATAATTGACAATGGCAATCGTGATATTAGGGCTTGCCTGTATTATTTTTAGTGATCTTTTTTGGCCGCTCAGCTTGAATAACATGTGCAGAGGCAGTGTAGTATGAACTTGTTCTCAAAGTTGAGTGAAGGGTAAATGAAATAGCAGTAATACATCATTTATTGTTAAAATATATTTGTTCATCTTTATTTGTTGGCTGAATTGCTTCAGCTATAATTTCTGATCAAGTCTTCATGTGATTCTTATTGTACTAGCTTAGATGTATGTGTGAATTTCAGGCAGGTGAAAGACTTGCTGGAAAGGAGTTAATGAAGCTAGTAATGCAATGAAAAGCATGATTGATGGCACGAGAGGGGACCATGATCATGTGGCGCAGATAACCGCTGCTTAGTATCCTTGCGGCAGTGGATGAAACATGCTTCCCGCCAGTCGTCTGGAAAATATGTATAGCTGTTGCAGTTATAGTATTAAATGGAAGGCTGTTTTAGAGTGGGTGCAGGATTTTGTTAAAAAGGTTCTTGTAAATGTAAATATATATATATATAATATTTCCTTGGATTACAAGCATTATTCGTTCCGGGATCGTGTTTGTAACCCAAATCCACTTTAAAACCAAAGCAAATTTTCCCATAAGAAATCACTAAAATGCAGACAATTGGTTCCACACCCTAATGATTTTTTTTTTTATTTTGAATAACATGTAAGACAAAGGAAAAAAACTTTTAGAAACAGCTGGATATGTTATATTATAAGTTACTGTACAGTATAGCAATCAGCATGTGGTGCATAAACCTGAAAAAACAGCAGCAGATATACAAGATGGAACTGCAGATCCCCATAATGTTGTAGTGTAGTACAGCAGGCTAGAATAGACAATCAGGGCTGCTGTCAAAGGTCTGTGTGGTCACATGACAACAATGGAGAAGGAAGTGTGTTCAGCATGGACCAATCAGGAGTGTAAGTGCAGGCGCATTATAGCAGGAATGGAGAGGATGGGAAACACAAGGGCTGATAGAGACTGCAGGGAGCATGAAGGAAAGAGCAGGACATATGTGGGCACAGTATACCAGTAGGGATGGTCCGAACCTGCCGAGGTTCGGGTTCGTGCGAACCGGGACTCTCGGCAATGATTCCCGCTGTCTTCTAACTCCGTGGAGAGGGTGGATAAAGCGGGAGGACTGCCTGGAAAACTGGGATACAGCCTATGGCTGTGGCTGTATCCCGGTTTTTCAAGCGGTCCTCCGGCTGTATCCACCCTCTTCACGGAGGTTTAAGACAGCGGGAATCATTGCCGAGAGTCCGGGTTCGTAAGAACCCGAACCTCTGCAGGTTCGGACCATCCCTATATAGCAGCACTTTGTGTCTGGGGAAAAAGAGGTTACAGCTATGAAGAGAACCTCCACAGTCCTGTCCCCTGATGCAAGCCCCAGCCTGAAGTGGATCTGCCATGATTTGGAAGGTGAGGAAGACTTCCTGGCTTTAGAGTACAGTGCTGTAGACCATGCAATGCCTACATCGGCACATGCACCCTCTTCCCCCATCGGTGCCAAATTCAAATAGCCGGCACATAGCTATTGCTTGTGCCGGCTATGTAACTATATAGATGCCGCTGTCACACTGACAGCGGCATTACCCCCCTCCTGAGCTCGCTCCATATACAGCAGGGGTCGGCTACTGTGTGTAGCAGACCCCGGCTGCTAATGACGCGGGCAGAGCAGGGTCACGGGCAGAAGAGGGAGAGCGGCGCGTCCGGGAGAGGAGAAGGCTGGAGGAGGGGGCGGCAGGAGTAGATGCGGCCACTACATCTGAGCAGGAGGACTATGAGGTGGGGGCGGCAGGAGTGTGAGGAGGGGCGGGAAGCCGTGGCCGGCAGGAAACTCCCGGAGCAGACATTAACAATGTGGGGGGTTTGCAGTCGGCCTGACTCTGGGAGGGGGAGGGAGGCTGTAACCTGCAGATTACAGACAAATCCAGGTCACCCTGCTGGGTCAGTGGTCAGCATGCCCTGACATCAGGAATAGTAAAACTACAGCCCCCATCATCCCCCCTGCTGGCTGGTGTGTGTTATATGACTACAACCCCCATCATCCCCCCTGCTGGCTGGTGTGTGTTATATGGCTACAACCCCCATCATCCCCCCTACTGGCTGGTGTGTATTATATGGCTAAAACCCCCATCCTCCCCGATAGCAGGTGTGTGTGTTACATGACTAAAACCCCCATCCTCCCCCCTGATAGCAGTTGTGTGTTACATGACTACAGTCCCTATCCTCCCCCCTGGTAGCAGTTGTGTGTTACATGACTACTTCCTCCATCACCCCCCTGATATCTGACGTGTGTGTTACATGACTACAACCCCCATCCCTAGCAGCTGAAGTGTTATTGTCCATACTACCTGTCACCTTCCTGATCAAGCACGGTAAACCGAGCAAGCACAGAAACCACCAAATTCAGTACCACATAAAAACATGGTACTTAATAAAACTACAGATCACGGCGCAAAAAATGCACCCTCACCTCCCAGCCAGACAGGCTGAGATAAAAAAAAAAAAAAAGTGAGTCAGAGTTGGGCAAGTTTTTAATTTTTTTTAAATAATGGGGACTTTATTTTTAAAGTAATAAAATTAGGGGAACATAAATTGGTTCGTACTGACCTGAACAAGGGGGTGTGTCATTTCTATTCTTGTGTTTTTTTTTTTTTTTGTTTGTTTGTTTTTTTTTGTTTCTTAAATATAATTTAAGTTTCAAATTGGTATCGAGCATTGAAAAAAAAAAAAAAAGTTGGTATTGGTATCGAACTCAAAATTCTGGTATCGTGACATCACTATTATATATATATTTATTAGGTACACCATGCTAGTAACTGGTGGTCTTCTGCTGCTGTAGCCCATCTGCCTCAAAGTTGGACGTACTGTGCGTTCAGAGATGCTCTTCTGCCTACCTTGGTTGTAACGGTTGGCTATTAGAGTCACTGTTGCCTTTTTATCAGCTCGAACCAGTCTGCCCATTCTCCTCTGGCATCAACATGGCATTTCCGCCCACAGAACTGCCGCTCCTGGATGTTTTTTCTTTTTCGGACCATTCTCTGTAAACCCTAGAGATGGTTGTGCGTGAAAATCCCAGTAGATCAGCAGTTTCTGAAATACTCAGACCAGCCCTTCTGGCACCAACAACCATGCCACGTTCAAAGGCACTCAAATCACCTTTCTTCCCCATACTGATGCTCGGTTTCAACTGCAGGAGATTGTCTTGACCATGTCTACATGCCTAAATGCACTGAGTTGCCGCCATGTGATTGGCTGATTTAGAAATTAAGTGGTAACGTGTAGTTGGACAGGTGTACCTAATAAAGTGGCCGGTGAGTGTATTTATGTATATATATAATTTTTTTTTATGTTCACACCTTTTTTTTTTTTTTTTTTTTTACAAACAAATGTCTTGTGCATCTTAAGTGTTCAGATCATGAATGATCTTTGTGAGTAAATAGACTTACCATAGACTTACATTTTGCATCTTATTTGTTTAAGTGACACAGAGTGCATTGACCTCGCCTGGCTCATTCTTCTGATGGGACTAAGTATGAACACTCAGACCCTCACAGATAAAAACCCCTTATATATAAAAAAAAAAATTAAACTCCCAGGGCCCATGGCTACAGTAATGTGAGAAATTTTAAAAACACTGAATTTTTGCCTTATTTACCTTTTAATCCACCTATAAAAAAATAAAAGTATGCGTGTATGTATATGTATGTGTGTGTGTGTGTATATATATAATATATAATTATTATACACACACACAGTGGTGTGAGTAACTTGGATTGAGAGCATTTTGCAAGAAGAGCTCAGTTTTTCAAAATGGTAACTCTGTTTAAGAGCATTGTTTTGGTTTAAGAGCTCCCTGTACTCGTTGTGAGGGAGAGTGGAGGAGGGGCATGGTCTGCATAGCGAGGTCTACAGCCCTGTACTCTGACCCAGGAAGTCTCCTTCACCTTCCAAATCATAGCAGATCCACCTCAGGCTGAGGCTTACATCTGGGGACAGGACTGTGGAAGGTAATCTCTTCATAGCTGTAACCCCTCTCTCCCCGGACAGAGTGCTGCATTTATGTGCCCATTAATGTCCTGCTCATTCCTTTATGCTCCCTGCAGTCTCTGTCTGCCATTGTGTTTCCCATCCTCTACATTCCTGCTATAATGTGCCTGCACTTACACTCAGTTATACAGTCTTGGCCAAAACTTTTGAGAATGATACAAATATTAATTTTTACAAAGTCTACTGCTTCAGTTTTTAAAATGGCAATTTGCATATACTCCAGGATGTTATAAAGAGTGATCAGCTTAACAGCAATTAATTGCAAAGTCAATATTTGCCTAGAAAATTAACTTTATCCCCCAAAACACATTTCAACATCATTGCAGTCCTGCCTTAAAAGGACCAGCTAGCATCGTTTCAGTGATTGCTCCATGAATACAGGTGTGGGTGTTGATGAGGACAGGGCTGGAGATAAATCTGTCATGATTAAGTAAGAATGACACCACTGGACACTTTAAAAGGAGACTTATGCTTGGCATCATTGTTTCTCTCCTGTTAACCATGGTTATCTCTAAAGAAACACGTGCAGTCATCATTGCACTGCACAAAAATGGCCTAACAGGGAAGAGTATTGCAGCTAGAAAGATTGCACCTCTGTGAACAATCTATCTCATCATCAATAACTTCAAGGAGAGAGGTTCCATTGTTGCCAAAAAGGCTCCAGGGCGCCCACGAAAGACCAGCAAGCGCCAGGACCGACTCAAGTGTTTCAGCTGCGGGATCGGGCTACCAGCAGTGCAGAGCTTGCTCAGGAATGGCAGCAGGCATGTGTGAGTGCATCTGCACGCACTGTGAGGCTGAGACTCTTGGAGCAAGGTCTGGTCTCAAGGAGGGCAGCAAAGAAGCCACTTCTCTCCAGAAAAAACATCAGGGACAGACTGATATTCTGCAAAAGGTACAGGGAGTGGACTGCTGAGGACTGGGGTAAAGTCATTTTCTCTGAATTCCCTTTCCGATTGTTTGGGACATCTGGAAAACAGCTTATTCGGAGAAGACGAGGTGAGCACTACCACCAGTCTTGTCTCATGCCAACTGTAAAGCATCCTGAAACCATTCATGTGTGGGGTTGCTTCTCAGACAAGGGAATCGGCTCTCTCACAGTCTTGTCTAAAAACACAGCCATGAATAAAGAATGGTACCAGAATGTCCTCCAAGAGCAACTTCTCCCAACCGTCCAAGAGCAGTTTGGCCATCAACAATGCCTTTTCCAGCATGATGGAGCACCTTGCCATAAAGCAAAGGTGAAAACTAAATAGCTCAGGGAACAAAAGGCTCCATGGCCTGGAAACTCCCCAGATCTTAATCCCCATTGAGAACTTGTGGTCAATCATCAAGAGACGGGTCGACAAACAAAAACCAACAAATTCTGACAAAATGCAAGCATTGGTTTTGCAGAAATGGACTGGTATCAGTCAGGATTTGGTCCAGAAGTTGATTGAGAGCATGCCAGGGAGAATTGCAGAGGTCCTGAAGAAGAAGGCCAACACTGCAAATATTGACTTATTGCAACAACTCATTCTAACTGTCTATATAAGCTTTTGTTACTCATAATGATCGCAATTATATTTCTGTATGTGATAAAAACATCTGACAAACACACATAAAAACCAGAGGGCAGAAGATCATGTGAAAATATAATATTTGTGTCATTCTCAAAACTTTTGGCTATGACTGTACACACTGCTGCTATAATGTGCCTGCACTTACACTCAGCCATTCACATTGCTGTAAATAAACGTTTCTTTCCTCCAGCTGTTATTCTCACTTCCTGATTGGTCCATGATGAACACACACCCCTTCCCCATTGCTGTCACATGACCACACAGACCTCTGACAGCTTCCCTGCTTCTCTGTTCTAGCTTGTTGTACTACGCTACTGCATTATGGGGATCTGCAGTTCCATCCTGTATCTACAAACTGCTGCTGTATTTTCAGGTTTATGCACTTACTATACATTATACTCCACATGCTGATTGCTATACTCTACAGTAACCTATACTCTACAGTAACTTATAATATGTCATGTTCAGCTGCTCTAAATGTGTTTCATTTGTTTTACTTGTTGTTCAGAATATAAAATAATTATTTTTTGGGTGTGGAACCAATTGTCTGCATTTCAATGATTTCTTATGGGACAATTTGCTTTGGTTTAATAGTGGATTTGAATTACAAGCACAGTCCCGGAACGAATTATGCTCGTAATCCAAAGCACCAGTAAAAAAAAAAAAAAATATATATATATATATATATATATATATATATATATATATATATATAACGGTTATTGAAAACAACTATTAACATGTCTTAGTGATATACCATTAAGTGGATCCAACAGCATCAATATAAAGCCTGACTCGTCGTCAAAATTAGATACGCACCAGAAAGCCTTCAATCCCAGTTGGAGGCTACATTATATAATCGATGGCAAAGGCCCCCACTCAGGCCCTGCTGTTGTAATGTTGCTCTTGTGTATGTTGCTTTATGAATAAAAGTCACTGACGTTTTGCACAAAAAAGTTGGCCTTTCTTTTTGATACTCATTTAAGGAGAATACCACTACTTTGGTCCCTGGTGTCCAGCTGCTCCCTGGTCTTGAAAAGGGACTTGTGTGCCCCATGTTCTCGCTCCCCCCAGTCACTAAGTTTTCATGGGGCCCCATGCTCCTAGCTATGCCCCTGCCTCTCATCTATTCCTGTTCTACTACTACACCCCTCATCTTTACCTGTACTACTACTACAGCCCTCATCTGTTCCTGTAATACTACACCCCTCATCTTTACCTGTACTACTACAGCTCTCATCTGTTTCCTGTAGTACTACTACACCCCTCATCTTTACCTGTACTACTACTACTACTATAACCCTCATCTGTTCCTGTACTACTACACCACTTATCCACTACACCTCCACAATACACTTGTCTCAAGCATCATTAAAATAGTATCTTACGCTGCAAATAGAAAAATGTTGTTTATTTAGCAAAAAATAAATAAATCAAGATTTAAATCAAGAATTGTCAAAAAAAAAAAGTAAAATTTAGATTTTATTTTTTGACCATATTGCCCAGCCCTACGCTGAGGTCTTGCGTGGAGCCCCAGATGGAGGAAGATTATCAATGGTCTTGTATGTCTTCTATTTTCTAATTATTGCTCTCACAGTTGATTTCACAGGTTTAAGGGTACAAACACACAGCGTATACGCAGCAGATCTGCAGTAGATTTGATGCTGTGTTCAGTTATTTAGATCTAATCTGCTGCGTATTTGCTGTGTACCGCAGCAGTAAATACGCAGCGTATACGCCGTGTGTGTTTGTACCCTAAAAGTTGTTTTTTAGGACAAAACCTGCATCACTTGCCGAACAGACCCCAGGACAGATCTTTGATTGAAAGCAGCTGACGGTACAAGTATTTTTTTTTTTTTTTTTTTGGGGGGGGGGGTCAGATTGTTGGTACAGAGTCGCTTTAAGGGGTTAAAGAAATACCATGCAGAAAAACCACACTACAATCTCATCTCCAGAGCCGTTGCTGTTTTTGCATTTTTAGCTTGATATTTGGCTGTATGAACATACATACATTCATCCATTTTTCCTACTTCCAACACGTCAACATCTGAACCTGACTGTTCACTTGCTGCGTAATGTTTGTGTGTAACGTTTTTTTTTCCTAAATAAAATAATTTTCCTGAACCCTCAGAACCACCCCCTGAGGATTTAGAATTTACTGCCAGTGTTCAAAAGCATTAATCCAGAAGGAATAGTTGTGGTAACTGTTTATGCTTGCAACTGGAGGAAAAACAGGAGAAAAATAACAAAAATGAATTAAAACAATTATATACATAAGCTGCGGACATTGAGGTGCTGATGGTTTTAAGGAGGAGTGGTATTATCATGGGAACTAAGGCCCATTCACACTAAGGAACAGGGGCCTCTGTTCTCCGCGCCTCTCCGCTTAAAGAATTGACATGTCAATTCTTTAAGCAGAATTTCTGTGCTGATTCCGTAGTGTGAGCGGGCCTAATTGTCAAAGGGATATTCCCCTCAAACATACATTTTCATATGTTGCTGCCCATGGTGAGACTAACAATCCATTCCATACTTGTTATTATCTATTCGGTCTCCTCCCCCTAGTTCTGAGCTGCTGCTTTCTGCTGAAGATGCAAAAAAGTCTCCAGGAGGGGGGGGGGAATTCAACATGTATTTTACCTGAGCGGAATACTCCTTTTGAAGGAGTTATCCACCTAAGAGCTAGAAAAATGAAATGCTGGCTGCTTGAGCAGTCTAATTTCTGCCAGTCCTGAGTTACAATTTTTTCTAAAAGCGGATCTATAACCAAGATGGCCGGGAAACTACATTTCCCATCATGCATCTCCCTAATTGGTCAAACTGCGTACATGCCCCCTTAGCTTTCTTTCCTGACCACTTTTGTCATTACTATTGCAGAGTAAACAAAGCACTTTTTTCACTGATTTAGCATTACACCACATCGCCCCAGCATGTATTCTATACTAGCTGATGATGTAGCAGAGCTGACATGCGCATGATGTAGCAATGTGCTACATAATGAGCATCTGTTTACCGGGGGGGGGGGGGGGTATAGTGCAGGTTTAGATCTTTGCTTGCATCCAGACTTTAAGAACATCCTTAACACTTACAATATACAGAGTTGTGACACAAAGACAGGTACATATGCCTACATTCACTGACAGCAAGCAGAGATAGAAAAATACCTTTTCATATTACAGAGACCTAGGTAGAGATGAGCAAACCTGCCGAGGTTCGGGTTTGTATGAACCTGAACTCTCTGCTTCTGACTACCGCTGTCTGCCCGCTCCGTGGAGAGGGTGGATACAGCCGGAGGACCGCTTGGAAAACTGGGATACAGCCTATGGATACGAAACCCGAACCTCGGCAGGTTTGCTCATCTCTAGACTTAGGCTCAGGGACACAGTCTATGGAAGCAGCACATTAACTAGCAGGTGTAGATGATGTCTCCTGGGGGTTGGGGGAGAGATCACATGTCCTGTGTCTACAAAGGGAGAGGGGGGAGAGAGGGAGCTGAGCATTGTCAGGGTGGACATAGACAAGATGAATTTAGATGTCCAGAGCCGATAAGAATGAGAAAAAAACAGGTGCAAGATAGGTTATACAGGTATATTAGGCATAGGGCAGTATTGGGTAAGGGTCCTTTTACACAGAAAGATTATCTGCCAAAAATTTGAAGCCAAAACCAGGAATTGATTTGAAAAGAGGAGAAATCTCAGGCTTTCCTTTATGACCAAATCTCTGTTTATAGTCTGTTCCTGGCTTTGGCTTCAAGTCTTTGGCAGATAATCTGTCAGATAATCTTTCTGTGTAAATGGACCCTAATGCTGGGTTTACACAAAGCGATAATTCGCCCAATCGAACGATTAACGATTTTGAAGCAACAATTGGTTTTTATAACGATCAGTGTTTAGACTGAGAAAAATCGTTAGAGGATTCGTAAGAAAAGTCGTTATTGCGATCGTTTTTAAGATCGCTTAAGCCCATCTTTCACATAGGGTGAATCTTTGAAAGACTGTTTACACAAAGCGATCTTCGAATATTTAGCGAACAACGGACTATGATTTGAGAACATGTTGAAAGATCAAAATGATCGATTTTTCGCTCATCGCTTGATCGTTTGCTGTGTTTACACGGAACTATTATCTATCAAATGCGATCGTTATGGGGAAAATTCGAACGATAATCGTTCTGTGTAAACCCAGCATTAGGGGGATGGTTTTACAATATTGTTTTTGTTACCTAAATAACCGATTGAAGCAGGGCCGTATTAACAGCTGCTGCTGCCCTAGGCACTAAACATGAAGACGCCTCACTCGTTTTGGCCACCTGCATTTCTCGTCATGTAGAAACATTGTCTGAATCGCGTTTTTCATGTTTTTAAACTGCTTAAAACATAAACTAATTTCCTCATAGAATCAATGATTAGAGCCGTCTGCATATTGTCTGAGAGAATTCTTACCACAGGATTGGTAGATTAGTAGGAATAGCTCCAGGTGTCCCATAACCACCGCCAAACCAGACCTGAACAATACCGCCGTACTGTGACTGGATCACACCTCCACACCAGACCTGAACAATACCACCATACTGTGACTGGGTAACACCACCAGACCTGACCAATACCGCCATACTGTGACTGGATCACACCGCCACACCAGACCTGAACAATACCACCATACCACCAAGTTAGTTGGGCTAAGTTGGTTTAATGGATAATATGGTCTACTGGACTCCTAGCCTTAACTGATAAATAATGGTTTTGGACAGATAGGAGCAGTGCTTTCTTATTGTGCATTGACAGGGCAATTGAGTTGTCAGATAATTCTGTAGGTGTTTAAATTGTGGAATGGATATCTGTGGTTGTTGTACAGATAGTTCCTAGACATGACAAGACAGACTGACATAATACTCATGCTATTCTCATTTCTGAGAAACCTTATTGTAAATATTATACCTCATGTATTTTTAATGCATACCTAATAAAATTGTATATTTTACTTCAAGCGCATCCTTTTTCTTCTAATGATTTGTATACGCAAGGATACTTTGACCTGATTTTGGTGGGTGTACCATTGTTTACACTATATGTTTATACCAGACCTGACCAATACCACCATACTGTGACTGGATCACACCGCCACACCAGACCTGAACAATACCACCATACACCCCCTCCCCTTGAAAAGACATCAGATTTACTGACAAGTCTGAACAGGGGATGGGACTGGAAAGTAAAAAAATAAAATCAAAACAAAAGTTGGTTCCTTCCCCCTGCTGCCTGGTGCTGCCCCCTGTAAGGTGCTGTCCTAGGCACCGGACCACGGGTGCCTAGTGGCAAATACAGCACTGCATTTAAGTACCTGCTTTGTCTGTAATAGGCACATACTCTACAGCCCTCCAGCTGTTGCAGATGTGCCATTTCCATCATGGTTGGACATCCATTGGCTATCTAGGAATGATGGGAACTATATTGCTGCAAAACTACAACAGTTGCAAACTACAAGTTGTGCTGGTCTTAAAGGGGTACTCCGGCGGGAAGGCACTTTTTTGATGGGACCGGGAAGGGGGTGACTGAGGAAAAAAGATGTCCACTCACCTCCCCAGTTCCAGCGGCGGGTCCCGCATCGCGGCGCTCTGGTCCCCGGTTCCCGGCCGCTTCCTGGTGTCTGACGCCGCCCGAGTCAGATCTGTTGGTGGAATAGGGCCTTTAGACATTGGAAACTAGGTGAATGTATTTGGCATATGGGCTGCATACACTGAATGTAGACTTACTGTATGATGTGCATCAGTATACAACAGCAGATTGTTCTTTCCTGTACTGAGTGGTATTTCTGACTATAGATTGAAGCTTTATTTTCCCAGAATGGAAGGTCACGTTGAGATTTCCTACTTTAATTGCTGAAAGTAATGGTGTGTTTCCACGAAACGATTATCGTTCGAATTTTCGTGATAACGATCGCATTTGAGCTATAGTCGGCTCGTGTAAACACATCGAACGATCAAGCGACGAGCGATAAATCCATCATGATCTTTAAAATGTTCTCATCGTTGGTTGTTCACTGAAAATTCGCAGAATTCGCTTAGTGTAAACAGTCTTTCACCGATTCACCCTATGTGTGTGAGAGGCTTAAAACGATGGTAATAACTATTTTTCCAAACGATATATTGTTCCATCTAAACACTGATCGTTATAAAAAACACATTGTGACTTCGAAATCATTAATCATTCGATTGGGCGAATTATCGCTCTGTGTAAACGCACAATTTAAAATGGCTGTCTTTTCCTTTTTCTTTTAGCTGGGCTGCAGTCTCACCTGCTTCTGGTAATTGCTTCATGCAGTCATTTAGGGCTGTACACATGGAATTTGCAGCAAGTCATGCTCTGTGGTGACACCATTGACTTAGAAGTGTCTCATCCTGGTCACATGGGAGCATTATAGCTGGGAAAGCATTGCATGTAGCACTTTCACAGCTGGAGCTTTCTGAGCCACTGGTGTCGCCTAGAAAACTGAAATTTCATGTTCAGTATCAAGGAAAAGCATTGTCACTTAAAAGGCCATTACAGCATCCAGCGTATAAAGAGCAGCTACATGTGTGTCAGGCACAGGGGTGGGCTTTCCATAAAGTCTAGGAGAAAAGCACATGTGCAGAGATGTAAATACAGTATGTCAGGAGGGGCTCAGCATTATAGTTGCATTGCTAGAAACTGTCAGCTTAGTTCAGAAATCTCAGAGCTTAATACAGCAATCTTGGGGATGTAATATGTGCTTGTATTCCTGCCATCAGAGGATATCCCAACAAGCAGCATCCACTCACTTGTATCTTCTGCCATAGTCTGCCTTGCACACTACGGAAATCACACGGATAACCTGCAGCGGATTCCGTTGCTCGCCATCCCCCCGCTGCGAGTCGGCTAGGTCCTGGCAGATCACTGTCATTACATACACGCAGTGGTCGTTCATCGTTATGTAAATCTGCCGGCCGCTTAACCCCTTCTGATGCCGGCCGCCTCCCGCTCCGCTCTGTATACATACCTCCTCGCTCCACAGGGTCCTGGCGTCCTGCTCTCGGCCAATCAGTGTGTTGCCCTGCCGCAGCCACTGATTGGCCGGGCGGGAGAGCAGGACAGGTAATGTATACAGAGCGGGAGGCGGGCGGCATCAGAAGGGGTTAAGCGGCCGGCAGATTTACATACACGCAGCGGTCGTTCAGACCACTGCGTGTATGTAATGACAGTAATCTGCCAGGACCTAGCCAACTTGCAGCGTTATTAACGCTGCGAGTCGGTAGGTGTGAAGGCACCCTCATGCTGTCTGAACCAAAAGTCATCAGGGCACTCTATAACATCTCCCATCATCCGTCATTGTTCGCTTCCTGTTTGGTTATGGGGAAAGTTCTATAAATTAAAGGGAATGTGTCGTCTAAATTTTATTTTACTTATTAGAATCAGATACTAAAACTTGCTCTTTTATTTTAATCTGTTTCTATTTTCTGACTTTTTAATTTTTAATTTTTTTTTACTATTTGTGCGTTTGTAATAGCATTAAGTGACATGCTATTGTCTTGTATTGATGCTATCTACCTTCTGGTGTCATATAATGCTGTACAGATCACTTTACAGCATACTCCTCTTATCACTACAGACAGAACAGGAAGAGTGACTTTAGTTTTAGCCCTTAGTGCTTATACTAGAAGTCCCCCCTGCGTCAGCGCAAAAAAATCCCAAAGTGCAAAATTGTACATTTTTGGTCGCATCAAATCCAGAAAAATTGTAATAAAAAGTGATCAAAAAGTCTAATATGTGCAATCAAGGTACCAATAGAAAGTAAATATCATGGCACAAAATATGACACCTAACACAGCCCCATAGACCAAAGGATAAAAGCGTTATAAGCATGGAAATAGAGCGATTTTAAGGAACATATATTTGTTAACAATGGTTTGAATTTTTTACAGGCCATCACATAATATAAAAGTTATACATGTTATATCATTGTAATCGTAACAACTTGAGGAACATGCATAACAAGTCAATTTTACCCCAGGGCGAGCGGCATAAACACAAACCCTCCAAATAAAAGAAATTTCTTTTTTTTTTTTCAATTTCACCACACATTGAATTTTTTTCTGGTTTCGCAGTGTACTTTATGAAAAAATTTAGTCTGTCATTGCAAAGTACAATTAGTGGCACAAAAAATAAGGGCTCATGTGGGTCTCTAGGTGAAAAAATGCAAGTGCTATGGATTTTTAAGCACAAGGAGCAAAGAACGAAAACGCAAAAAATTTAATTAGCCCGGTCCTCTAAGGGTTAAGGTTATGCAGGGATATGCAACAGTGTTAGAAAATCCAATAGAAGAAACTTGCACTGGTTGATAATTTTATGCAGTCTTTTCAGTGTGAATGAGTATAGTCATAACCTTTGTCGCAGCTTCAATAGCATTTGCAATTTTTTTTTTTTGTACTGACATATTTGTTTTATAAGTGAGATGTGACGGTCTAATTAAAGCTGCTACCTTGCTGTATTTCTATCGACCTAAAAAAAAACCACTCCAACTATTTTTTTTTTTTTTAACATCTGGTATCACACCGTCAAGGTCGCGTTGCTTTTTACAAGCATCATGCTTAAGATTTTTTTGATGTGTTTTTTTTCAACCCCCCCCCATCCTTCTGATTCCCATCACATGTCACAGTACTATTTTCAATTCCATAATGCTTATCACACAGTGGCATATAGGGAGATAGAGTCTAAGGAGGCGTTCACGCGTACAGGATCTACAGTGGATTTCATGCTGCGAAATCTGCTTTGATCTTCAGTCCTGTCCTTTTTCTTTAAAAAAAAAAAATAATAATAATAATTTTTTTATTTTTCAGAAAAACAAACATTTACAAAAAATGCAAGACACAGACTTTGAGAAGTCTCAAAACACAATAAGACAAAAAATGGGAAAATCGGGCAAGTAGATATAAACAGTGCAGTCCTAGGTTAACATAACTTTTCCAGAATGTGGCGGGGACGATCCACCTTGGGCAATGATGAACAGAATACAGGTAAATATGAAAAGCTGTCCTGTCCTCTTCTATGGCTTTTCATTCCGTTCCGAGAATATAAAGCCCCATCCTGCTTAACACACTGCTGCTGACTATTACGTTTTCTGACTGCGTGGTGTCCTATTCAGCCAATTAGTGCACTGTCCCACCACAGACACTGGCTGAATGGGATGTCAGTGAGCTGGGAGCCTGAGAAGCAAGCAGGAGCGCGGGCAGATAACGTATTAGCCGGGCAGCTCTGGGTTAAGTGGAATGGGGCATTACATTCTTGCAGCGGAATGAAAAATCTTCTGAGAGTATGTAAACCCATAGAAAATGACAGGACACAGGATTGCAGAGGTTTTTGCTGCAGAACTGAGTGTGAAATCCGCTGTAGATCCTATACTTGTAAACGCACCCTTAGGGTAGCTTCACACGTACCAGATCGCTGCGTTTTTATCGCTGCGTTTTTGGTGCGATTTTTACATGCGAGTTTTGATTTTCACATTAAAATCAAAACGTGCATGTAAAAAACGCACCAAAAATGCAGCGTTAAAAACGAAGCGATACGGTACGTGTGAAGGCACCCAAAGGCTTGTTTCACACATACAGAATCGCAGCGGATTTCACTTGGCGAGTTGCGCAATGAAATCCACTTGCGATCCTGTGTAGTGTCATTTTCTATGGGGTTACATACTTGAGGTGGATTTTTTTATTCCGCTGCGAGTATGTACATAAGTAGTGTAGCAGTAACCTCTGTCCTTAATGTGGTGTTTTCTCTGTGGAAGAAGACTGTTTTTTGTTTTGTTTTCTTTTCCCCCTTCAGTGTACTATGACAGTAAAAAAAAAAATCCAAGGGGGCAAGGGGTGGTGGGATCATAATAAAAAAAGTCCTATATACCATTTTCCATGCCCCTGCAGTGTAGCGTCATGGCTCATGGTTTCCCGCCAGGCTCCCGTCCTTTGATGTCACAGCCCCACTTAGCCAATCAGTGAGTGAGGTGGGACACAGCTGCAGTCGCTTATTGGCTAAGTGGGTAATTCCTGTGGGCTGTGATTCAGGAGCGCGGACACTGACAGCTGATAAATGTGGACCTACTGTATGTCTGTCCTCTCTATAGCACTATGGCTGACCCCTCTATATCATTATGGCTGATCTCTATGTCACAGGTATCTTGCATTGTTAGCAGTGTATCTTTGTGTATGGTGAATATTTAGAAACCTATTTAGAACATTGTCAGCAAAAAAGACCACCTGCTCCACCTAGTCATGTTCTGAGTTGTTCAGGACATGGAGATTTGCTGCATCAACTGCACACACAGGAGAATCTGCTTTATAGCTTTGCCTTATTTACCCATAAGTCGCCCCAGGATCATGTTGGACATTACACTGAACCAGCTGAGTCCAATCTACTTTACAACTGTGTGATGAATCCCCTGGTGTCTGACTGGCTGAGCTGGAGTCGGAGTCATGCCCCTATTCCACAGGTCGTTTAGAGGAGCAAACGAGTGCTCTCAGCGCTCGTTTGCCCCTCGTTCCCCGCTCGCTGCCGCCGCTATTCAACGCGGCTGCAGCGAGCGGGTGAGTGCAGGAGGGGCGGCAGGGAGCTGTGGGGGGGCTGCCTGGGGGATCGCTGATCGTCCGGGCAGCCCATAGGATATAGCAGCGTCTGCTGACGATGCTCCTATTCAACGGAGCGACGGCAGCAGATCGCTGCTATATCAGTAGCTTGTTTTTCAACATGTTGAAAAACAAGCGACTGCAACGATCAGCCGACATGAACAATGTCGGCTGATCGTTGCACTCTATTCCACCGGACGATTATCGTCCGTAGCGGACGATATCGGCCGAATACGAACGATAATCGTTCCGTGGAATAGGGCCTTCAGTGTGATAAAATTCAGGAGTTGGAGCTGTAGCTTCCTGACTCCACAGCCCTAGTTAGAGGGTTAGTATTAAATGTGAAGTATTGGTAGGTAGGAATTTTATTTTTGGGACAACTGTATTTTATAATCATCTATTTAAAAAGTATCACTTTTTGGGGCTTGGTGTCTGAGTGTTAGGCCCAGACTAAAAAGAAGAACAAGCTAGGAGAAGTGTGCGCATAACACATTCTCCTCTCGCTCCATGTCACGTGACTGAGATTGCCTTATAATGTAGGTCTGTGGGGCTTGCACACAAGGCTTCTCTACTCACTTATTATACTGATCATAGGGGTCTGAATCTTTTGACCCCAAGAAAAACATTTGCCATGTCTGTGATGTTTTTAGGGCTCTCTTTACACAGTAGGGGGTTTGCAGCAACTTTGAAGCCAAAACCAAGCATAGGTGATAATGAATTAGATAATAAAAAGAAGAGATGATACTTCAGATGCTACTCTACTTGAAACTGCCAAACTCTTTCAAGTCTGTGTGACTGCTGTTCTAGAGCCCATTATTTTATGAGGACAGAAGTCTGTCTATCCATCCATCCGTCATATTTCCTTTGTCACCGTAAGTGCTATGTCATTAGGATGGTAAGTGGATGCTTTGCAATGTGTACCTTTATGTCAGAAGTCAAGTTGTCAATGTAATTGAATTCTCTTAGATTGATTTCCTGCCCAATATGATGACTGTCACATCGCAAAAGTCCTTCATACTCTATCAAGTTTAATCCTTCAGTTACTTTTTTTTTACAGAAGCAGAAAATAAGACAGAACCGTTCTAGTAGTGCTCATTTTCAGCATGATATCCCGTTCACCTGATCTATAATTTATTTCAGCATGCATTCACTGCACAAATCCTTGTCAAACCCCATAACTGCCTCCCATGCATAGGACGTGCATTGTGCACGTTTTAGAAATTTCCTTACTGTGGAGAAAAGGTACGACCTAGGCTGGGATCACACTGCGTTTTTTTTGTCCTAGTTAGAATACAGTAGACAGTGTTGAGTGTTACATTAGACTGGTTCTCATTGGTTCACGGAGAAATTATATCATAATATTATAATTAGTTATTGGCATGACTGTAAATGGTAACACATGCAGATTTATGGGGGGCGTCAGTGATGCTGAGTCTGCGACAGAAAATGTGTGTGTGGTGTTACAGGTAGAGAATACAGCGTGCTGTGTGGTGTTACAGGCAGAGAATACAGCATGCTGTGTGGTGTTACAGGTAGAGAATACAGCGTGCTGTGTGGTGTTACAGGTAGAGAATACAGCGTGCTGTGTGGTGTTGAAGGTAGAGAATACAGTGTGCTGTGTGGTGTTACAGGTAGAGAATACAGCGTGCTGTGTGGTGTTACAGGCAGAGAATACAGCATGCTGTGTGGTGTTACAGGTAGAGAATACAGCGTGCTGTGTGGTGTTACAGGTAGAGAATACAGCGTGCTATGTGGTGTTGAAGGTAGAGAATACAGTGTGCTGTGTGGTGTTACAGGTAGAGAATACAGCGTGCTGTGTGGTGTTACAGGCAGAGAATACAGCATGCTGTGTGGTGTTACAGGTAGAGAATACAGCGTGCTGTGTGGTGTTACAGGTAGAGAATACATAATGCTGTGTGGTGTTACAGGTAGAGAATACAGCGTGCTGTGTGGTGTTACAGGTAGAGAATACAGTGTGCTGTGTGGTGTTACAGGTAGAGAATACAGTGTGCTGTGTGGTGTTACAGGCAGAGAATACAGTGCGCTGTGTGGTGTTACAGGTAGAGAATACAGTGTGCTGTGTGGTGTTACAGGTAGAGAATACAGTGTGCTGTGTGGTGTTACAGGTATAGAATACAGCGTGCTGTGTGGTGTTACAGGTACTAAATACAGCATGCTGTGTGGTGTTACAGGTATAGAATACATTGTGCTGTGTGGTGTTACAGGTAGAGAATACAGCGTGCTATGTGGTGTTACAGGTAGAGAATACAGCGTGCTGTGTGGTGTTACAGGTAGAGAATACAGCGTGCTATGTGGTGTTGAAGGTAGAGAATACAGTGTGCTGTGTGGTGTTATAGGTAGAGAATACAGTATTCTGTGTGGCATTACAGGTAGAGAATACAGCGTGCTGTGTGGTGTTATAGGTAGAGAATACAGCGTGCTCTGTGGTGTTACAGGTAGAGAATACAGCGTGCTGTGTGGTGGTATAGGTAGAGAATACAGCGTGCTGTGTGGTGTTACAGGCAGAGAATACAGCGTGCTGTGTGATGTTACAGGTAGAGAATACAGTGTGCTGTGTGGTGTTACAGGCAGAGAATACAGCGTGCTGTGTGATGTTATAGGTAGAGAATACAGCGTGCTGTGTGGTGTTACAGGTAGAGAATACATAATGCTGTGTGGTGTTATAGGTAGAGAATACAGTATTCTGTGTGGTGTTATAGGTAGAGAATACAGCGTGCTGTGCGGTGTTACAGGTAGAGAATACAGCGTGCTGTGTGGTGTTACAGGCAGAGAATACAGCGTGCTGTGTGATGTTATAGGTAGAGAATACAGCGTGCTGTGTGGTGTTACAGGTAGAGAATACATAATGCTGTGTGGTGTTATAGGTAGAGAATACAGTATTCTGTGTGGTGTTATAGGTAGAGAATACAGCGTGCTGTGCGGTGTTACAGGTAGAGAATACAGCATGCTGTGTGGTGTTAGGGCAGCACGGTGGCTCAGTGGTTAGCACTGTAGCTTTGCAGCGCTGGAGTCCTAGGTTTAAATCCCACCAAGAGCAACATCTGCAAAGAGTTTGTATGTTTTGCGTGGTTTTCCTCCGGTTTCCTCCCACACCCAAAAGACATACAGATGCGCTATACAAATAAATAATAAAAAAGTACTGCAATTAATTTAGCAACACTGTGAAACTGCAATGTGTGAACACAGCCTAGAGGTTCTGCAACAGTTTTGGGCGGTGAAAAGGCAGGGTGAGGGACTGTGGTGAAAGTACAGCCACAAAATAAAGAGCAAGGCCGTCTTGTTAAACCCTCCCCCCCCCCCCCTTCCCCCTTTAGTGTGAAAGGGGTCTATAGGCGAAAAACTTTAAAGAAGACTGCAGGCACATTACACACAAAGCAACAGTGTAACAGTAATGTTGCATCCTAAATATGTATAGTTACCTTTTCAGTGTGTAGTAAAAGTGGGTAGGGCTTCACTAGTAGGCCATGTGGGTAGCAGGCAACAAATTCCCATCATGCTTTGGTTTTATTTACTTCATGCTCCAGCTGTATTCCCTCAGCCGCTAAGTACTAAGGGTTCTATTAGACATAACTTATTTTCTCCGATTAACGTTAAGCTATTGCAAACGACCTGAAATCGTTCACTATAATAGACAGGATGATAGTCGGTAGTTACAATCGCAATTACGATTGTTCGTATGCTAATGAATCGTACAATCATAACGATCCAAAAGACAACATAAGAACAAATTTTTGTTAGTCGTTGCCTGCATACACATGGAAAGATTTGTCTCTTAAATTCAAAGGATTGAATCATTTTTCTCACCATAATCTTTTCGTGTAATAAGGCCCTAAGGACGGACTTGTGGATACCAGTAAGTTGTGGATGATTATGTGGAAAACTGTTGAATATATGTTATTACTATATATTGAGGATTGTGAGCGCTGCACGCTAGTCCTCTCGATTATTTGCAGTGATCAGTAGTCCATGATATTAATGAGCATCAGCTAGCTCCGCTAACTGGCCGCTGATTGGCAGTTGTGTATCTACACTGTCTACAGGCAGACGGCTATCTGTCAGCAGCCAGGTGGAGTGTCACAGCATGAAGCCTATTCTGCAGATCAGGTGAACGGCTGAACAGAATGATATAGGTAATATACCGATCTGTTTGGCATTTCTGTCAGTAGTTTATGCTTCTGTCATTTAAGGCACCATAAGCCTAGCAGATTCCCTTTAAGGGATTTTGGGGGGATTTATCATTGCTCTACACCTTAAACTCTGCGAATGTTTGGCACAGATTTTGCCCAACAGCTTGTTTTGCTCTAAAATTTACTACTTTTTAATGTCTATGAAAGCACAACATGACAGCTGAGATTTAGGTTTCAGCATTGTTAGTGGTTTTACATTCTTCACACCTGATTTACGATTTTGATGGAAAAATACATTTTTATTTGTGCAAAAGGTTCAGCCATAGATACTGTACAGCCAAGACAATGCAGACTTGCACCTTAGGGCCCCCTTTACATGTGGTGATTTCTCTCCCACGGGGCTGCTGCTAACAAGCGGCGATCAGAGAGTTTGGCGCTTGTTTACAGGGCCTTTACATGGCACAAGAAATTGGGTGGCCGGGTTGCACAAACGAGCCATATATCATCTGTATAGCCATTAAAATGGACATCTATAAAGCTATACATATATCCGTACTGTCAGTTTGCTGAACACACAGCAGTTGCATACTTACCTAGTGTGCTACTGTTTGACATCCGGCATTCTGTCTCTCTCATCCAGCCACTGTCTTCAGTCCCCGCCTCATCTGGCTGCCAGTCATTTTGGATGAGGTGGCAGCATGAAGATGCAGCAGCTGGATGCTGGATCACAAGCAGTAGCACACTAGGTAAGTATGGACTGCTATGTGATCTGCAAACTCACAGCAAGGATATATGTTTATCCATGCTGTCACTTTTCCTTTATCATTCTTGGCCTCCCATCTCCTGTTTACCCAGAAAGATGTGTGGCTGGTGAGGAGAAATGAACAATCAGCCAAAGATTTGGTTATTTCCCTGTCCTCAGCTGATCGCTGTCACTTTTACATGTTACATGTATTTCTCAGCTGCTGAAGCGTTTTTAGAGATACCGAAGTTATGAAGTCACATGAAATTTCATAAAAGTTAAGGTGCAACTTCTTGACAGAAAAGTTTAGTGCAAAGAAAGTAGAAGTAGTGGAAGAGATAAATTCTCCCCCATATGACCGTTTTATATAGCAACCCTGTATAAGAGTTGCAGCTGTATTGGGGGGGGGGGGGGCGTCTGATGGTTAGTTAGAATTTATAGTACACGGCACAGGTGAGCGGATAAAGAGCCTGTCTCACGTCTAGCTGTTCTCCCCTTACCGGCCTTCTTCACTGACCTCCTCTTCACTCTCTGTCCTCTTCAGCTGCCTGCCTTCCTGTCACAGCTGGCTCAGATATTTGCATAACTCCTTCCCTGAAATGTCCAACTCTGGTAGTGATCTAGGGGGTGAGTAGGGGGCACTTTTGCCTAATGGTACTTTTACACAGAGCGATAATTCGCCCGATCGCATGATTAACGATTTTGAATGAACAATGTTTTTTTTTTTATAACGATCAGCGTTTAGACGGAACGATACATTGTACGGAAAAATCGTAATGCCATCGTTTTGCAATCGCTTAAGCCTATATCACACATAGGTGAAATTGTTGAAAGAATGTGTACACGAAACGATCTGCGAATTTTTTGCGAACGACCAACGATAATTTGAGAACATGTTGAAAGATCAAAATGAACGATTTCTCGCTCGTCATTTGATCGTTTGCAGCGTTTATACGTACGATTATCGTTCGAATTCAATCGTTATCGTGCAAATTCGAACGATAAATCGTTCCGTGTAAAAGGACCATAACAGCTTGTATGTGTTAACCCATTCACTGACTGCCAGGTACACTAAAATTAATAAATACATTTTTTGGCGTAAAGCACATAAAATATGACATGGAGCATCCTAGGCTCAGGTGCATACCAGCATTCTGAAACACTGCACTTATGGAGGAGTGCCACTGGTCCCAGAGCTCTGCTTTGGCCTGGGACCCAAAATGCACCACTAACCAAAAAACTTTGTATGTAGTGTTGTTCCCATAATTTGTTACAGATTTTAAAGGAGTACTCTGGGAAAAGTTATTATTTTTACCCTCCCAGCATAAGATAATTGGCTGCCATGCTCTGCCCCTTCCCCTCTGCACACCATGTGCTGATGGGATGCCGCTTTTGGTCCCTTCTGATCCCCCAAGCTTATTTACACCAGAGTTTGTGTATGGACTTATTTTTTACTTAATACAATAAAGGCCATGCACATGGCCTATGCAAAGATCATATAAAGCAATACATAAAACCTAGCATGCTGCTCTATTTGATACCATACACTGTGTATAGGATACATTTGTCCTCCTAGAAATCCTGTATTCAATGCGTGTTGATGATGATTGTGAACACTTTTGTCCCCACGTAACCTTTATATTTATGTATGTTAGTGTATTTCTCAGTTCTGACTGGAACGGCTTATCAGAAACTCCTCTGCTTCCTTTATGGGAGGTCAGAAGGTAAAGGCGCTAAGCTGGTATATGCAATTTTCTGTTGAATCTGTCCAGATGGTTGGCTTTCCAAGATGGCAGAGCAGTCTACTGATTGCAGTCCGCATTGTTTTGGTTTGTATAGTTTGTCTTAGTGTGTTGCCAGTCTCTGAAAGTTACTAGTATAAAAAGGAAACACAGATGTCAGGAAATACACAGCCTCAGTATGTGTGGGTCACATTTTCCCGCAGTGAATTTATATGACGGGATGGACAAAGCAAACTGCCAGCTTGGCTTTGACATCTTTTTTCCAACAGTGTGTCCTTTAGGTCTATACAATGACGTATTTCAAGGTTCACCTTCTCAGTAAAGAAGGGGTGGTTTTTTTGTGTGTGTTTTGTGGAGTATTCCAGAATAAAATCTAATTGCCGATGATGATGGAAAAATTTGCATTTTTTTCTGACAGAATAGGGATGATGAAGCAGATTTCCGAACAGCTGCAAAAACAGAAATTCTGATCACCTGTGTTTTTTTTTTTTTTTATTTCCTACGCAAGTGCTATGTTAAGAATAACAAACTAAAAAAAGGAAGAAAAAATTGCAATAACCTGCTCTTATAGAATTATACACATGTGCTGATTAAAGGGGTAGTGTGGCGTTTCTCTTTTTCTGCTTAATTAACACACATTACAAAGTTATATAATGGTACTTTTACACGGAGTGATAATTCTCCCGATCGCACGATTCACGATTTTGAATGAACAATGTTTTTTTAATAACGATCAGCGTTTAGACAAAACAATATATCGTATGGAAAAATCGTTATGCGATCGTTTTGCGATCATTTAAGCCTATCTCACACATAGGTGGAATCGTTGAAAGAATGTTTACACGGAGCGATCTGCAAATTTTTTGCGAACGACCAACAATAATTTGAGAACATGTTGAAAGATCAAAATGAACGATTTCTCGCTCGTCGTTTGATTGTTCGCTGCGTTTACACGTACGATTATCGTTCGAATTCGATCGTTATCGTGCAAATTCGAACGATAAATCGTTCCGTGTAAAAGGACCATAACTTGGTAATGTGTGTTAATAAGCTGTCTGGCCCAGTTCCTGATCCCCCCCCCCCTCCCTTGGAAGTATACATACCAAAACACTGTTGATCCCGTCCTCTTCTCCCAGGCGCCATTTTGGGTGGATGTCATCACAGCAGGGGGCGGTCCTGGTCTCCTTACTCTTCGCTGTCTTTCACAGCAGTGAATGGGGGAGGAAAAGGCTGCTGATTGGCTCAGCTTGCTGGAAGCCATGTGATGCTGGTGCGCATTCGCACTAGCAGACTTTTCTCTCCCATTCACTGCACCCGTACCTGGAAGTAAGGACGACTGTGAATGATGGCGGAGCCAAACCGGACATGTGATTGTGTCTTTGCAGTGTTTTGGTTGAATTCCCTGAGGTCAATCAGCATCCTTTTGCATGAACTTACTAGCCATTGCTCCCACTAGCCAGAATCCTACTTCACACTGATGAGGGGCAAATACCCCGAGACAGCTGTCTGTGGATGGATACCTTGCTTGGGTGGTTTCCTTGATTGGAGACATTCCTTGGCTTGGTTATTCTTTCCCGGAGGAAGGTCTGGCTAGTTCACTGACGCGTGATTGTTTCTCTGCAGTGTTCTTTTGCATATATTGTGTGTGTCTGTGTTTTTTTTTTTTTGTTTTTGTTTGTTTTTTAAGCTGCCAGCAATGCTGCATAGATGTTGTAGGCAGGTTTCCTACCGTATCTGGTGTTTCTTGCTTGGTAGATTTATATCCTGGCAAAACATTGTTTAATATAGCACATGGTGCAATGGAAGGGCCATGGCCGGTGTCATGACTAGTTACAGCTCTTTGCCTGTGGGGTTGATTGACAGGAAAAGACACCCGTTACTACTCCACTCAGCCATTTTCCTGCCGCTACTACTACTATACACCTTATCTGCTACTGTACCTCTACTATTTCATCCCTTATCTACTACTACTACTGCTACTCCCCTAGTATTACTACAGTACTACCGCTGCTATAACTATTAGCCATCATCTATTATTATCTACATGTCCTGTACTGCTCTCTACCTGTGCCAGGATGAGTTGCTGCTTTGGGCACCAGGTGAGGGGCGGCTTCATGTTGTTTTTCTGGGACTTGGTTTTATCTGTACAAGACCCTGAAAATCCTTCTTTCTTTCCACATAGAAGTAATTTACAGCTTCCGTAAAGACTTGCTTTATCCATATTAGTTATCTGCCTATTTTTCTTTAAATCTTAATTTTTGTACTCCTTTTTACCATTTACCAATTACCAGTTTTCCATAGAGTTTTTTTTTTTTTTTTACAATATTTTCCACATACAATGGTCGTTCTGGAATTATTATTGTAATTTGACAGACCCTGGTATATTTTTGTGTGTGATAACTGTTAAAAGCTACTTCTACTTGGAATAGGCCACATATCCTGCTATCCTGTGATTGTAGCTGCAATCTTTGAGTTATTTATGACGTTTATTGTAGTGCAACAGAAGAAATGGAACGTTGCTCTGGCAGATTTCCCACACTGTAAAGCCAATGCACTGGCGGGATTGTGTCTAACAGCTGAGTGATTGTCACTGCTAAAATGTCAGGAATATTGGACCTTTCCAAAGTTCATGAAGTAGTTTAGTTGGGAGGAATATGTGAGTGTATAATTTATTCATGTGCATCCATGGCAAACCAATAATTTTGGTGAGTACCAGTCATCATTTCAGGATTTTTGCATGTTAGGAGACTATGACCCAGACAGTTTGTTTGGAATCTCATGCCTTTTAAAATACATGAAGAAACATTGGTGGTTTTCAGTAGGATATGGCTCTGTGGGCATTGCTTTTGACTGTTAGGGTGGGTTCAGACTGCGCAATCCGTGCGCTCTCCGCTGGCTTTATAGGCACCATTCTACAGGCGGGCCGATTACACTATCCACTGAAGGAATAAAAGTTTGGGAGCGCATTCACTTGCAGACACATCCTAATAAATGCTGCCTTTGGCTGGCTCCATATGTTAGCAACTCTGCTGCAAACTGTAAACCCACCATATGAAATGTCTACATTGTCTGTGGATTTTAACGGTTTGCACTGATTGGGCGTAATCCGCTGTCTACAACAGAGATTTACATGCTGTGGACTTCAGTTTCCATGTGAAAGAAGCCTACAACATGTGGTTGAGGTCTGTGAACTCTTCATTCACATGAATTGTACTGGAATCGTCTGGATGTTACTAGCTCAGATCAGCAGTCAGTAGGGCTGTACACCCCACACCTGGATGACTAAATCTATTGCTTTATGTAAGTATGTACAAGTTGAGCCAATAACAGACACAACCTTTTTATCCATAACTACACACTTCTTTATTTCTGTTCACCTTAGGAAGTGAAAGAGTGATTGCTCCAGAACAAATCCTTTTCTTTCCCCAGGCAATGAAAAGGTCTTACTAATTTATCCAGGATAATTCCAAAACCCACAGTGCGTTAGAGCAGATAAACGCCTGCACAAGTCCTAGTGTTTGCTTTGTTTACTAGACTGGGAGCAGGGCTGGTATTTTAGCATGGACTCACTAGCTGCTGTAGAAATTGATCTACATGCAATATCTTGGTACTAAAAATAAATGATAATGTCACCCCTCCCCCCCAATTTATATAAGGACCGCTCAGAACCATTCTTAAACAGGTTGTCCAGGCAAAATTAACTTGTCCCCTATACAAAGCATAGGGGACAAGTAAGGGAGGGTGTCTGACTGCTGTACCCCCTGCCAATCTCTGTATCGCCTCCTGGCTTCTTTGTTATGTATACAACCTTGGGTAAGGCACGTGACCAACAACTCTATCCATTCCTATGGAGCCGCTTGAAGGAGCTGAGTAAGCAATTTTTCGGCTTACTCAGCTCTTACCAATGGTTCCATCGGAATGGATAGAGGCGTGGATCACCTACCATACCCACAACTGTTTTCATAACAAAGAAGCCTGGGACCAATACAAAGATCAGCAGGGGGGGACAGCATTTAGACCCACCACAGTCTTTTACTAGGGGACAAGATAATTTTGCCTTGATAACCTCCTTAAGATTATATTCTGGATATTTTATATCTTACTGTGTAAAGGATTACTTTTGGTGCCCTCTCAGGTCAGAAATGCATGTTTTTGTTGGTAGACAGTGACATCTGGGTGAGCCTTCATGGCTATTGTGCCCCGGGATGGGCTGATCTAGAGCAGTACCCAGGAGGTTAAAGAGGTACGCGTAGGGGGGAAAAAAATACACATTTGCTTTTGGTGTTGGGACACTGCTATCACTCAACAATGTCCCGACACCGATCCCTGCCGCTGCTCTCTCCTTCCTTTTCCCAGCACTAGCTTAGCAGTGTGCTGCTAGGGGAAGGAGAGAGCGCGCACAGGGCACCCACAGATAGTTACCCTAGGCGAAACCAGCACCCCAACATGGAGCGCAGCGTCGGTAGCTACAGACCCCCCTTGGACCTGTGCCGACACCCAGCTTCCCCAGTGCCAGCGGCTAAACAGCGCCCCGACTCAGAGGCAGCAAGACAAGACCCCTGATTAGGTAAGTATGACATTTTTTTTGTTTCTTTTCTGGCATAACTATGATGGCAGGGCACATAACTATGGGGGCAGGAGACATAACTATGGGGGGCACGCCAGGGGACATAACTATGGGGGGCACGCCAGGGGACATAACTATGGGGGCAGAGTTACCCTACGCGGAACTAGAACCCCAAAACGGAGCGCAGCGTTGGCAGATACAGACCCGCGCCGAACCCCAGCTTCCTTAGCGCCAGCGGCTACACAACCCCCTCCTCCAACACCCCCCCCCCTTGAACCTGTGCGCACACAGCAACCCCAGTTACAGGCCCCTGTGTGGACCCCCATGCCGGCAGCTACAGATTCTCCCCACCCCGACACCCGCACGGACCACCCCAGTTCTTCCACTTACAGCCCGCACTGACAGGGGGTGCCGGCAACTATTGATGCTCCACCACCCCCTCTTTACCCCTCTTTACCTCCACTCTCCCCACCTCACTACAGTGTGCCAGCGCCGACTCCCCGGCTCAGAGGCAGCAAGACAAGACCCCGGATTAGGTAAGTATGAAGTTCTTTTTGTTTCTGTTGGGGTGGGGGCAGGGGACAACACTGTGGCGGCAGGGCAGGGGACACGACTGTGGCGGCAGGGCAGGGGACACGACTGTGGTGGCAGGGGGCATTACTATATAAGGACACAGTAGAAACAGTCTTAGTATATGAGGGCACAGCAGTGGATCCTACATACAGGGGGTAACTCACATACCTACTCACTTTACTGCTCATGACAGCCAATTCCTACTGTATGGAAGCCTATAAGTGAGAAAAAGGGAAGGAAGTTGCTGGAAAAGTGTGGAGCTTGAAATGTTTGTCTGGCAGGTTATGAAGAGATGAATTGTAGCTGCAAGAAATCATCATGGAGGCCTGGACCGGATGGAGGGAAAAAGAGAAACTAACGCCTCAGATTAAAGACGTCACGTGTGTCTCTGGATGATGTTTTTTTTATTTCATAGAACGTTATATGGGGGTATATGAGTACATGGGGAGGTATCTGGCTATGTGGAGGGGTATCTGACTACATGGGGGGAGGTATCTGACTACATGGGGGGTGGTATCTGACTACATGGGGGGTGGTATCTGACTACATAGGGGACATATTTAGCTGCAGAGGACAAATATGGCTGAAAGAGATTATTATTGGAGAAGGGGGCATTATTATGGACTTAGGGGGGCGTTATTATTTGACATTACTTGAGCATTAGTGAGCCAGGAGCCAGAAAAGCAGGTGGGAGTGCGGTCAGGTAACCATGATCTGTTCAACGCCCAGCAACTAAACGGTTAAATAGGCAGTAGCTGCTACATCCTTACAAAAGAATAAAAATCTGCTGCGAGAATGCAGAGCCATAGGCTATAACAGTACAGAGTATCACAGCGGATTTCACTGTGAAACGTACGTGTGGATCAATCCTAAGGCAATGTTTATAATCGATTGCATCCTTGGGGGGTACTCAGCTGGAGCATCTTGTTGTATGGGGGTACTTGGTTTAAAAAGGTTAATAAACCCTGATCTAGAGGACTAGTCCCTGCTCCCTCCGATTACGTCAGAGGGGCGGGAACTAGGACTCCAAGTTGGCCCATTCTGGTGATTGCAGGGTCCACCAATGATAGCATGCATTTTTGACTGGAGAGAGCACCAAGAAATCCTTTTTATATAGCAAGATATGAAATATCAATAATATAACCTTGAAGGGAATCTGTCAGGTCCCTGCCAGGTGGTGCTGCTGACAAGTGTGGCACTTTAGCTTCCAAGGAAAATACTAAAATACTTCAGCTACTGAGGAAAAATGCAGTTTTATAGCTTTGCAAATGGCAAATCAGCAAACACAAAATAATCACTTGTTTTATCTCCCTAACATCTATCTGTCTGTGTCCGCAGCTCTGTACCTGGTACGGACCTGACAGATTTATGGTGCGTTTACACAGGCAGATTTATCTGACAGATTTTTGAAGCCAAAGCCAGGCACAGACCATAAACACGGAACGGGTCATAGAGAAAAGATTGAGATTTCTCCTCTTTTCAAATCCATTCCTGGTTTTGGCTTCCTAAAGCTGTCTGTGTAAACGCACCATTAGTTTAAAGAGGACCTGTCACCCCCGGTGATGGGGTGACAGGCTCCTGACCCCCAGTTAGAGCCCCCTATACTCACCTAATCCCGCCGGGTCCCGCTTCTGGAGATGGTCGGGTCAGGGAGATATCGGCGCCCGAAGCCCGGCGCGCATGCTCCTCAGATGAGTCCAGCACTCATAGAGAATGACAGGAGAGTCCAGCGCTCCGTCATTCTCTATGAGCGTTGGACTCATCTGAGGATCGTGCGCGCCGGGCTGCAGCGGCTGAGATCTCCGTGACCCGACCATCTACAGAAGCGGGACCCGGCGGGATTAGGTGAGTATAGGGGGCTGTCACCCCGGCACGGGGGAAGGGGACAGGTTCCCTTTTAAGAGTGCTGCTGAGAACACCTTCATGAAAAGAAAAAAAAAAGTCTGACTAGTTTCCTACTAATAAGTTTATTACAGGGGCACTTATGTGTAGGTCCAGGTACTGTAACTAGATCTGTGGTTGTGCAGAATCATTTGGACATAAGACAGTCTCACGAATATTCCTGTATAAGGCCCTTTTCACACATCATTATAATACTGTCTGCAAATACAGATCTGTCATTACAAATCGTATTGTACCTATTGGATTCTTTGGCTCCTTGCACACATAAGTATTTGTTACTCACCCGTACTGGGCCATATTTTGTGGAAACCAATGGGTCCATGCAAATTTGAATACAGCTTACGGATGACACACAGTACAATATGCATGATTTGCAGGTGGAACACAGACAGAGAATTGCTGACATAATAAAAAAATGTTATTAGCCTGCCCCTATTTGATTCACATTTTTCATGGACGTCACAGATGTGACATCTGTGACGTCCACAAAAAACACTGATCCCGTAGACTTTTGTTGGCTAATCAGTACCAGATTGTACAATAGTATAATAGAAATCAACGGGCAATAAGTTGATCCGTGTTTGTGGATCCACAATCACGGATAACTTTGCAGGACATGTGAATAAGGCCTCACTCTTGTGACACGAAGCCCAGTATGGGCTATGCTGTCAGCTGTGTGTGATATATGCAGAAGCCACACACAGCTCTGTGTCCTGACACTGAATGGAGCAACTTATAGCAAGTCCTTCTAGTTTCCCTTCTGTAACCACCTTACACAGTGAACAATCCTCTCATCCTTTTGCTTCTCTTTGACCTTTTATATAGTTCCTACTCCGGTATCAGGCCACAGTACGGTGTCCTGTACAGGAAGTTGTGTACATCTGTGCTGGAGAATTCATGCAGCTGTGGAGTAAGATGGTACAAAATAATGCTTTTCTTTCCCAACACGAATCTGTTTGTTGTTAGGATGGTATTAAGACATTTCTGGGGCCCAGATAGGGAGCTGGACTGAGCCAATCTCATCAGCCAATTCGCACTTGGGCTGCTTTTCTCTCGTACACTGTAGTATTGGGGTTGCTGCAAACAGTGCACAGCAATAGCTCAGCCTATAAAAGATGGTTGGCCGGGGGGGGGGAGGGGGAGGGGAAACCTGGAATGATTGGAAACTAGAGTTCTAGGCAGACTCCCATATGAACACATGCAGTTCGTACAGATCAAGACCAGGGTTGTTTCTAGCACAGTGCAGAACGGGCAACCGCACGGGGCAATGACAGCCAGAGGGCGCTGTCCCCCACCTCACACAGCAGCAGTGGCCGACATTGTCTGTGCCCAGGGCAGTGGGCTCAGACTCTAGTGTGACCCCACACATGGCACCTGGCTCCTGGAAAGGCCCTCTTTGTGGCCTTTGACTGCGGGGAAGAGGAGAGAGGAGGCAGGAGGGACTCCTGGTTGTTCCCCTGTGTGGCTCTGCTGCTGATCCTGCAAACAGGCAGCAGCTCCCATGTGAGATCGTCTCCTCCCCCAACCCAGCCTGCACTCAGAAGATAACAGAAGATAAGCATCAGTGTAAGGGCCCTATTCCACCGTTCCTATTCCACCTATTTATCGTTCAGATTATCGTTAAATCATTTGAATCTAAACGATAATCGTTCGGTTGAAATGCAGTTAACGACCGAACGAGAAATTGTTAATTGCTTCATAAGACCTGGACCTATTTTTATTGTTGCTCGTTCGCAAAACGTTCGCAAATCGTTAGCATTAAATAAGATGTCGTTCGGTCATTTGCAGTTGATATGAACGCAATAGCGAATAAGTAGTGAAGAAAAAACGATCGCAAATACGATCATAACTATAATCGTTCCATGGAAATGAGTGAACGTTTTCAGGTCTTTCGCAATAGCGGTCGTTTGAGATCGTTAATCGTTAACGATTATGCGAACGATAATCGTCCGGTGAAATAGGGCCCTAATGGTACTTTTACACGGGACGACTGATTGTTAGTTTTTGCACGATAACTGTCGAATTCGAACGATAATCGTACGTGTAAACGCAGCGAACGATCAAACGACCAGCAAAAAATCGTTCATTTTGATCTTTCAACATGTTCTCAAATCATCGTTGATCGTTCGCAAAAAATTCGCAGATCGTTCCGTGTAAACATTCTTTCAGCGATTTCACCTATGTGTGAGATAGGCTTAAACGATCGCATAACGAATTTTCCGTACGATGTATCGTTCCGTCTAAACGCTGATCGTTATAAAAAAAACATTGTTCATTCAAAATCGTTAATTGTGCGATCGGGTGAATTATCGCTCCGTGTAAATGTACCTGCTCTCTTCTATTACGGCTCAGCTGGGGGCAGGGAGCAGTTCAGTGTTGGAGTCTCCTCTTTCTCCTTATCCATCACTTGTACTTACTGCTGAGGGTTTAAAGGGGTAGTGCAGCGTTTTTCTTTTTCTGCCTAATTAACACACATTATGGTGCGTTTACACGTAACGATTATCGTGCGAATTTGCGCGATAATGATCGAATTCGAACGATAATCGTACGTGTAAACGCAGCGAACGTCATCAAATCGTCGTTCGCAAAAATTCACTGATCAGTCCGTGTAAACAGTCGTCGCGCGATAGTCCGGCCGCCCGCAGCCGCCCCCCCCCCCCCCCGCTCATCCGCAGCCCCCTGCGCCAGCTCAATCGCCACCCCCGCCGCCGCTCTGATCGCCGCCGCTCCGATCGCCCCCGCCGCCGCTCCGATCGTTTGAAATTCCCGGCTCCCCTCTTCAGCCAATCAATGCAAGGCAGCACTGATCAGTGCTGCCGTGCATTGATTGGCTGAAGAGATGAGTCGGGAATTTCAAACGGCTCCTCTTCAGCCTATCAGTGCTGCCTTGCATTGATTGGCTAAAGAGGGGAGGCGGGAATTTCAAACGGCTCCTCTTCAGCGGTGGCGGGGGGGGGGGGGGGGCGACCGGAGCGGCGGTGGGCGATTGGAGCGGCGGGGATGGCGATCAGAGCGGTGGCGATCAAGCCGGCGCAGGGGGCTGCGGGCACGCGATCGCAAAACGATTTTTCCGTACGATATATCATACCGTCTAAACGCTGATCGTTATGGAAAAAAGTCGTTACTCAGACATCGTTAATCGTACGATCGGGCCAATTATCGTTTTGTGTAAACGCACCATCACAAAGTTATATAACTTTGTAATGTGTGTGTTAATAAGCTGTCTGGCCCCGTCCCCCCCTCCTTTACGTGGCCCATTATGCAGTTTTGCGCAGCCAGACTGCTGTATCGTTCAATCAGCTATTTAAATGCACTGCTATGGGAAAATCAGTCACAGTAATTTATATGGTCGCCCAAAAGATACAGTCAGCAAATGAGCAGGTGTTTGCTCACCTGTCGGGTGATCGCTGGCCCTTTTATACGGCCATCAGAGAATGAACTTCCTAAGGGTACAAACACACACACCGTATACGCAGCAGATACTCAACAGATCTGCAGCAGATTTGATGGTGCAGATTTTATGTTGTGTTCAGTTATTTAGATCTTATCTGCTGCGTATTTGCGGCGTATCGCAGCAGTAAATATGCTGCGTATACGGTGTGTGTGTGTGTGTGTTTATACCCTAAGGGTATAAACACACACACCGTATAAGCTGCGTATTTACTGCTGCGATACGCAGCAGATACGCAGCAGATATGATACTGTGTTCAGTTATTTAGATCTAATCTGCTGCGTATCTGCTGCGTATCGCAGCAGTAAATACGCAGCGTATAAGCCGTGTGTGTTTGGACCCTTAGGGTGCCTTTACACAGACATATTATTTGACAGATCTGTGAAGCAAAAGCCAGGAATTGATATGAGAAGAGGAGAAATCTCAGTCTTTCCCTTATGGCCTGTTCTCTGTTTATAGTCTGTTCCTGGCTTTGGCTTTAAAAATCTGTCACATACATCTGTGTAAAGGCACCCTTAGGAATACTCGTTAATGATAATTACACGCCTCTTAGGGCCCTATTCCACCGGACGATTATCGTTCAGATTATCGTTAAATCGTTCAAATCTAAACGATAATCGTTCGGTTGAAATGCAGTTAACGATTAACTACCGAACGAGAAATCGTTGATCGCTTTATAAGACCTGGACCTATTTTTATCGTTGCTCGTTCGCAAAACGTTCGCAAATCGTTCGCATTGAATAAGACATCGTTCGGTCGTTTGCAATAAAACGCAATAGCAAAGAAATAGTGTAGAAAAACGATCGCAATTACGATCATAAGTAACGATTATCGTTCCATGGAAATGAGTGAACTTTTTCAGGTCTTTCGCAAAAGCGGTCGTTTGAGATCGTTAATCGTTAACAATTATGCAAACGATAATCGTCCGGTGGAATAGGGCCCTTAGGCTGGGTCCTCACTACGGTTTTGCAATCCGTTCTTTCTTTTTTTTTTTTTATCTATCATTTTCACAAGAAACTGATAATATGTGTGCATCCTTTGTGATCTGTTTTTTCCATTGACTTTCATTATAAAAAAAATTATCGGAACACATCCTTTTTTTAATGTACACAAAAATTTGGTATATCAAACAGTTCACAAAAACGTAGTGTGAACCCAGCCTTAGTAAATTCAGTGGGACCTGCGTCTGCTCCGAAGCAGATGTAGATTTCCCCCATGATTTAAGGGTAGCTTCACACGTACCGACTCACAGCGTTAATAACGCTGCGAGTCGGCTAGGTCCTGGCAGATCACTTTCACTATATACACATAGCGTTCTGAACGACCCCTCCGTGTATGTAATTATGCCTGCCCCTTGACCCCCTTCAGCTTCCCGCTCTGTATACATTACCTCTCCTCGCTGCACGGGGTCCTGGCGTACTGCTCGCCCGGCCAATCAGTGGCTGCGGCAGGGCAGCACACTGATTGGCCGGGCGGGAGAGCGGTACGCCGGGACCCTGTGCAGCTAGGACAGATAATGTATACAGAGCGGGAGCTCTGTACTATAACTCTCAGCATACCCTGAGAGCTTCATAAGTGTAGGGCATTGTGAGAGTTGTAGTTGTTGTTCAAGGAAGCTGTAGTGACTGATACAGATCAGTCCAGAATGGGAGCAGGTGAGCAGGTCTCCTCTCACTGGTTCCTTCTGTAAGTGTCCGCCAGCATCATCCCTCCCAGAAATCCACGTGTTCCATATAGGCGCGCTCTACAGTCCCACCTCACTCGGCAGTGATTGATAGCTTCCCCCCTCAGCCATTTTCAACAGCTTTTTTCAAAGTCGCCCTGTAGCCAAAATGGCTTAGAAACTGCTCTGATCAAGACTCCAGTAATAATAATAAAATACAACACAGCTAACCATAGATCTACCATGCTGCATCGCTGATTCACATAAGTCTGTTGCTCTAAATGTATTGCCTTTCTATATGCACATAATTAGATTTTTTTTTTTTTTGTAGGATGATATGTCACAAGTTAAAGTTGCTATAGTACTATAGCAACGATAAGATGGTCAGTGTCACATGAGCATAAAACATAAGCAAATACTTGTGCTTATATTACAGCCATATGTCCTGCCCAATCATATGACTCAATCTAACAGCGCCATACAGCGATGTGATCATGTGGTCAGAGGTTCATCAGGAGGTAGCAAAGGTCATGAACACTGACAGAGCATCCAGCTAAACCCAGTTGGTTTAGTCATCCTGCTTTAGTGCCCTGTTGGTTAAAATGAGACTTTTACCTTGGCTTATATTTTCTGTTTCTCAAAATTGTATTTCCGAGTGTATAATAGAAAGCTTGGCTGCGTTCTACATAATGTGACATAATAAAGTATAGGTTTTCATATTTCCTAGCTGACACCTTGCTAGAACAAAAGGCAATTATTCCATCTTTATACTCCTCCCGCTACTGCATCTCATCTCATTTTCTCCTCCGATTATAAACTTCCTCTCCATAATTGAAAGTGGTTTTTGATCTAATCTATTGCACAGTGATTATACGCACATGTATTCCTTACTAGGCATTGGTTAATAATGGAGAAAGGTGAGATGATTGGAATTGAAGGAAAAACGAGGATCTACTTCACAGTGATAAATACAGGGCTTGTTTGATGGGCACAATATGGTGTCACTGGATGAAAGCTGGATATAGGATCCAGTCTAGTAAAATAGCTTTATTGGAGACAAAAATTGCTAGTTCTAAAAGTGTACACATTTTTAGTTTTTTTTTCAGACCCTGTAATAAGTTGGCAACTGGTGGTCAATGAGAAAATAACATCTCACACTGCTTGCTCCCATACACATATCACTAGGTGCTGCAACCTGCCAGAGCAACGTGGTGCTGTCCAGGTGTGAGCAGGAGGTGACTATCTTCACTCCAACCATTGCTGGCCCCTTGGCTAATTTGTCTCAAGTGTTCGAAAAAACTTTTAGGGACCACAAAAGTCTGAATTAAGTGACCTGTCTACATGGATTTTGACGTCAAACTTTTGTCTGTAATGTACAAGGGGTATCAGAGTGCACCCTTTTCCTTAAAGGAGTACTCCGGCACCCTCCCCCCCCCAAAAAAAAACAAAACAAAAACAGACACACAGCTAATGTACTTACCATCCCTCTAGTGACGATCTCTGATTGAATCTCCTGCCGGCCACGTCCCTGTCCGCCGATCTCCCTCACTTCCAGATTGCGGAGCAGTGAATGGGAAAGAAAAAGCTGTTGGTGCGCATATGGAGCCCTGATCGGCTGAGCAAGCTGGAAGCCATGTGATGCGTTTCAGCCAATGAAAAGGCTGCTGGTGCGCAAGTGCACCAGCAGCTTTTTACTCTCCAGTTCACCACTGTGAAAGACCGCGAAGAGGAAGAAGGCCAGGCTAGCTCCCTTCTCGGATGACCCGACTCAAGATGGCGCTTGGGAGAAGAGTACGGGGTCGACGGTAATTTGGGGGGGGGGGGGGGACAAAGCTTATTGACAGACTTTACAAAGTTGTGTAACTTTGTAATTTGTGTTAATTAAGCTTAAAAACAACCAAATGCCGGAGTACTACTTTAATGTTACTTCTGGTCCATGCATCAGTATTCACTTGGCTATGTGTCCACCTCACTGGGGAGGTGATCCATATATCATTACTCAGTGGCCATGTTTGAGCCTGTAAGTTTTTCCAATCTATCACTCAGATTTATAAATCTAGTACATGAAGGTTTTTCTGTTTGTTCTGTGTTACCTGACACATTTCCGTACCAGTCCACTATAAGTTCTTCTCTAATTCGTAGGTACTGTAGCACATCCAACCTCCTCTCTTTACCTGCCCCCGTCACCTCCTCACACTATTGCATACAAGACAACGTTTGTGTCCCCTCATTCCATCTGAGAGTACCCAAACCTACAAACTTCAGTGACAATACACTTCTCCTGGCAGGTATATCAGCAGGATTAGTATACCCCAGTGATATTCCAAAACTGCTTGCACCTGACCTGTCTAGAGCTGTTTACCTGCATTCTTCCTTTATGGACTCCTGGACTGGACTCCTAGCTAATGTATAGAGCAAATTCTGGCTCACGGGTTTGTACCACATGGTACCTTGTAATTGTTAGTGTTTCCTCCAATGTTACAAAGTATAAATTAATAGGGAAGTTAACGTTGCAGTATAAACTAATTTCTTATTAAATTTCACTTTTATGAAACGCTCAGTGTCTCCAAGGAGGTAAGGGTTAAGACCCTCGAGGACCATACTTATTAAAGGGAACTTGTCACCATGGCAATGCTATCTAGTTCTTCACAATCATGTTATAGAGCAGGAGGAGCTGCACAGCATGATTTACAGTTTTATTGGAAAGGATTCTTGAGAACATAGTTAAGATATATAACGTGTAACCTATTGACTGTAATCCTTGCCTTTTCAATGTTTAGGAGTTCATGGGTGGGTCCTATTAGTGATTGACAGCTATATATTTATGCCCATGCAGGTAAGGCTGTCAGTCTCTGAGTGAGACCACCCACTGACCTCAGATGGAAAGATTTTTTATCAACTCATCAAGTTATAAAGAATCTTTTCCAATTAAACAATACAACAATCTGGTCAGTTCCTCCTGCTCTGTAACAAGATTGTTGGAATGGGATATCATTTTCATGGTGACAGGTTTCCTTTAAAGCGACTCTGTACCCACAATCTGACCCCCCCCCCCAAACCACTTGTACCCTCGGATTGCTGCATATACATTAGGCTAGCACACCCTCTCTGTCCCTCCTCCCCAACCTCTTAATCATTAGGAATGCTCCAGGCAGATTGCCTCCTATTCCTCAGCTGTGTGAGTCCGGCACATGGGCTGGATAATTAAGGCACCTGCAATGTTCAGACAGGAGAAAATGTTCCAGTGGCATTACTAATGATGAAGGCGGGGAGGAGGGATGGAGGGGTGGTGCAAACTTAGGGCACAGATTCTCTAAGCCACGGCCGTTGGGCACGGAGCTTCAAGTTTAAAAGTAGTTTTTTAGGACAATAACTGCATCACCTGCCAAATGGACCCCAGGACAGATCTTGGATTAAAAGCAGCTATCCGAAGGTACAAGTGGTTTGGGGGGGTCAGATTGTGGGTACAAAGTCGCTTTAAACGGTTTATCCAGTGCTACAAAAACATGGCCACTTTTGCACCACTCTTGTGTTATGGATGTACCTCAACAGTGCTGTCATATTGACTGTCTGCTCCAAGTTATAATCCAATTATTATCCAAGTTATAAGTTTATAGTGCACACTGAGAATCAAACACCCTGACACATTGAAGTTTAAGGTGGATCTCCTTTATTCAAAGATGGCAGACAGTTTATTTATCCTGGTGGCGTGCGTTCTGCTACTAAGGCTCGTGTCAGTACTTCATTGAGGTACAGAAGGAGTTAGTTACGTAGCACTAGTGATTAACTTATGTAAGCTTTAAGGAATGTAAACATCTCTGCTTGTTTAGAGGGTCAGCACCATATTGTAATGGCTTCACTAATTATACCAAATATCACATCCTTAATAGTCCCCCCTTTAACCCCTTGCCGCAAAATGACGTTCCTGGAACGTCATGTAAAGCAGGTAGTTCCCGCAACATGACGTTCCAGGAACGTCATGGCTTCCCTGCCTCCCCCCTCTGTCCCTAGGTGAGATCGGGCAGCAGGAGGAGGCTGTGTCACACAGCATCCCCCTGCTGCCTCTGCCCGGAGGGGAGCCGCGGTCAATGCGACCGCAGCGATGTTTGTTCGCAGGGATGGAAATAAAATAATGATCAAAGTCCCATGCTCTCCGCCACCGGAGGTAGCGGAGAGCATGGGGCAGTGATCGGGGACCCCCCCGTGTGGTCCTGGAGCAGGCGATCGGCGGTATATACTATATACCGCCGATCGCCTGTTCCCAGTGCTGCCGACACTTTTTATCCCCTGTCACCATAAATCATTGGTGACAGGGGATAAAAAGTGTTACAGTGTCGCCCCCCCGCACTTCGCCTCTGATGACAGCACGTTGCCTCTAACCACCGCACGTTGCCTCTAACCACCGCACGTCGCCTCTGACCACCGCACGTCGCCTCTGACCACCGCACGTCGCCTCTGACCACCGCACGTCGCCTCTGACCACCGCACGTCGCCTCTGACCACCGCACGCCGCCTCTGACCACCGCACGTCGCCTCTGACCACCGCACGTCGCCTCTGACCACCGCACGTCGCCTCTGACCACCGCACGTCGCCTCTGACCACCGCACGCCGCCCCTGACCACCGCACGCCGCCCCTGACCACCGCACGCCGCCCCTGACCACCGCACGCCGCCCCTGACCACCGCACGCCGCCCCTGACCACCGCACGCCGCCCCTGACCACCGCACGCCGCCCCTGACCACCGCACGCCGCCCGTAACCACCGCACGCCGCCCGTAACCACCGCACGTTGCCCGTAACCACCGCACGTTGCCCGTAACCACCGCACGTTGCCCCTAACCACCGCACGTTGCCCCTAACCACCGCACGTTGCCCCTAACCACCGCACGTTGCCCCTAACCACCGCACGTTGCCCCTAACCACCCCAAATTGCCAATGACCCCCGCCAGATTGCCGTAACCAACCCAAATTACATATAAGCACTTTAGTTTATCCGTAACCAACCCAGATTGTCCGTAACCACCTCACGTTGGCCGTAACCACAGCAGGTTGCCTGTAATCACAGCAGGTTGCCCGTAACCACAGCAGGTTGCCCGTGACCCCCTCAGATTGCCCGTGACCCCCTCAGATTGCCCGTGACCACCTCAGGTTGCCCGTGACCACCTCAGGTTGCCCGTGACCACCTCAGGTTGCCCGTGACCACCTCAGGTTTCCCGTAAACCACCCCGCATTACCTGTAATCTCATTTTTTTTATTGTATTTTAGTAACTGCGCTGTTCTAATAACCATTACTAGCTGCGGTTTTGCTCCAGCAAATTGGCGCTCCCTTCCTTCTGAGCCCTGCTGTGTGCCCATACAGTGGTTTATGCCCACATATGGGGTACTGTTCCACCCAGGAGAACCTGCGTTACAGATTTTGGGGTGAATTTTTTCTCTTATTCCTCGTGAAATTTAGAAATTTTAAACTAAACCAACATATTATTGGAAAAATTCGAGTTTTTCATTTTTAATGGCCAATTTTGAATACTTTCCTCTAATTCCTGTGGGGTCAAAATGCTCACCACACCCCAAGATGAATTCTCTGAAGGGTGCACTTTCTAAAATGGGGGACTTATGTTTTGTTTTTTTTTTACTCCGCTTGCGCTACAGTCCCTGGCGCTCAGAAACTTCTTCAGCAAAATCTGCACTGAAAATGCTAATTGGCGCTCCCTTCCTTCTGAGCCCCGCTGTGTGCCCATAGAGTGGATTATGCCCACATATGGGGTACCGTTCTACTCAGGAGAACCTGCTTTACAGATTTTGGGGTGTATTTTCTCCCCTGTTCCTCGTGAAATTGAGAAATTTCAAACTAAAGGAACATATTATTGGAAAAATTCGAGTTTTTCATTTTTACTGTCTACTTTTGAATACTTTCCTCTAATACCTGTGGGGTCAAAATGCTCACCACACCCCAAGATGAATTCTCTGAGGGGTGCACTTTCCAAAATGGGGTGACTTATGGTGAGATTTTACTCCGCTGGCACTACAAGGGCTCTGCAAATGCACCTGGCGCTCAGAAACTTCTTCAGCAAAATCTGCACTGAAAATGCTAATTGGCGCTCCCTTCCTTCTGAGCCCTCCTGTGTGCCCATGCAGTGGTTTATGCCCACATATGGGGTACCGTTCTACTCAGGAGAACCTGCGTTACAGATTTTGGGGTACTTTTTTTCTCCTGTTCCTTGTGAAATTGAGAAATTTCAAACTAAACTAACATATTATTGGAAAAATTCAGGTTTTTCATATTAACTGTCTAATTCTGAATACTTTCCTCTAATACCTGTGGGGTCAAAATGGTCACCACTACACCAAGATGTATTCTTTGAGGGGTGTACTTTCGAAAATGGGGTGACTTATGGGGGGGTTTCTCTCTGCTGACACTACAAGGGCACTGCAAACACACCTGGCGCTCGGAAACTTCTATAGCAAAATCTGCATTAAAAAAGCTAATTGGCGCTCCCTTCCTTCTGAGCCCCGCTGTGTGCCCATACGGTGGTTTACGCCCACATATGGGATACTGTTGTACTCAAGAGAACCTGCGTTACAAATTTTGGGGTGCTTTTTTTCTCATGTTCCTTTTGAAAATTAGAAACTCTAATCTAAACGTATATATATTGGAAAATTTAAATTTTCCATTTTTTTACGGCCTAATGGTGAACACTTTACTCCAGCCCCTGTAGGGTTAAAATGCTCATTATACCCCTAGATTAATTCTTTAAGGTGTCTAGTTTCCAAAATGGGGTCACTTATGGGGGTTTCCAGTATACAAGCCTCCTAAATCCATTTAAAAAAAGAACTGGTCCCTAAAAAAATCCATTTTGGAAATTTCATGAAAATTTGATATATTGCTAATAAATTTCTAAGCCCTGTAACACCTTAAAAAGGTAAAATATGTTTACCAAATTATGCCAGAATAAAGAAGACATATTGATAATGTGATTTAGTAACTAATTTATGTGCTATGACTTCCTTTTTTAAGAAGCAGAGAATTTCAAAGTTCATAAAACGCAAATTTTTCAAATTTTTTCATGATATTTTGATGTTTTTAACAAAAAAAACACAAAGTAGTGACCAAATTTTGCCACTAACATAAAGTGCCATATGTGACGAAAAACTATCTCAGAATCGCTAGCATACGTTAAAGCATCACTGAGCTATAAGCGCATAAAGTGAGACAGGTCAGATTTTAAAAAATTTGCTTGGTCATTAAGGCCAAAACAGGCTTTAGAGGCAAGGGGTTAAAGCAATTATCAAAAGCGGATGACCTTTATTGCTAAGTCAAAGGGCTAACAATCTGTCCCACATTGTATGTGTTCTGACTGTACAGACTTAATTTTTCTATAAAATATGCTGCAAAAGCAGAAAAAAAAATTATATGTGCAGTGAAATTTGAAAAAAGGTGCAATTCATTTTATTTTGAGGGGTTTCGTATTCACGCCATTCGTCCTATGGTAAAACTGACATTTTGTCTATGTTCCTCAAGTCAGTACGATTACAATGATATGTAACTTGTATAACTAACTTTTATATTATTTGATGATTTTTAAAAAATTTTAACCTTTTTAAAGAAAACTAAATGTGTTTAAAATCGCTTAATTTCCATCCTTATAGTGCTTTTATTGTTTGATCTATGGGGCTGTGTGAGGTGTCATTTTGCACCGTGATCTGTTCTTTCTTTTGGTACCTTGTTTGCGTATATATGACTTGTTGATCACTTTTTATTACATTTTTTCTGGATTTAATGTAAACTAAAATGTGCAATTTAGCACTTTGCCGTGAGATCAGGAATGTAATCAGTTAAGAGTTCGGGCGATTACGCACGCGGCGATACCAAATATGTCAATTTTTTTATTTTTATTTTTTAAATCGGAAAAGGGGGGTGATTCAAACTTTTATAAAAGCAGGGGATTATTTATTAATAAAAACACTGTCTTTTATTTTCACTAATAGTAATTAGAAGCCCCCTGGGGGACTTGTATATACACAGCACTGATCTCCCATTGAGATCAATGCTGTGTATATAATAGAGCACCGATCCATCAGAACAGCACCCAAATAAAGAACCAACCCGTCAGAAGCGAAATGCAGACCTGGTCCCATCCTGTACTGATTTATCTGTAACCACAACTCCTGGAATAACAATAACTACAACTCTCAGAATGCCTTACACTAATGAAGCTCTTAGAGAATGCTGGGAGTTGTAGTTTCCGAGGGGACAACCCTTTGTACTTCAAATCCCAGCACATCCTGAGGGCTGCAGACTGCAGAAAATCCAGCATCAGAGGGGGGTGGGGGCTCTGTGCTTTCTCTTACACAGTCCATCCTCTATCCTACAATAAGCACTCAATGTCAGAGCTGTTGCTGCTGCTCCTCTTCACAGTCCTGTCCCTGGCAGCCATAACCCAGCAGGATCCCTCCAGCCCCTGTCACTACACTCCTCCTCACACAAGGTATGCCGGACAGTGGAGTACAGGAGGGGGAGGGGCTGTCAGCAGCAACAGGATGCAGGAGGAGAGGAGGAAGAGAGGAGAACCAGCCACGGCCGGCCACAGCCTCAATTGACTAAGTGGGCCCCACAGGAGCAGGGGCCCGCAATTCCCGGGTGCTGATACTGTCATGTGCCATGCTGAGCTGACACTTTAGAGTCTGAGCCTGGCGGGCCCCTCTATTGCCCTGGGCCCCTGTGCAGCTGAACAGGCTGCACAAGTGATAAGTCCGCCACTGATGCTGCCCTCTAGCTGTTGCACAACTACAGTTCCTATCATGCCTGGAGATCTTTAGCTGGTGGGAATTAGTTTTGCAGCATCCAGAGGGCGGCATGGTTGACACCTGTGCTTCAAAGTTTTAAGCTTTTGAATGGATGCTTTCAGACAGTTTTGTGTTGCCCCCTATAAGAGCAGCATAAAGTAGTGACACGCACTTTCAGCAGTCTGTGTCACTTATGTGTGAATATGCAGTGGTTTGGAGAACGCTGTTTATTGCTGTGAGGAAGGAATCTGAGGCTTCCCCTGCCCACCTGTTTGCTGATTAACCGCTTCAACCTTGTGCTCTGTAGTAGGAGTAGGAAGAAAGCTTTGGTCTCCATTGTCCAGTGTCACAACAACCTGCAGTTCAAAGAACCTATACATTTGATGAGAGCAGGGTTATTTTCTTGTGTAGGAGAATAAACTGGTAGAATTGACCAGAAGTTTTTATTGCTGGGGCGTTGGTAAAAAGTGTTTTGTTATTGGCATTTGAACCATTTTTACCATTGTAAAGAAAAGGTAACATTGCTGTGAGTATTTGGGGACAGAAGGGGTGATTTCTTATGTAGTCTGGTTACCTTTTTATTATGTTGTAAAAGTAAAAAGTCCTAACAGTAATATGTCACATTGTAGGCTGACAAGAAGCTAGGACAGGAGCTGTATATACATATATTTAATAACTACTGTTACTTCATATCAGTGATAGGTTGAAAGTTTAACCCCTTAGGGGACACATCCAGTTTTGGAATAAATTTTTCAAATATGACATGTGTCCCTTTTATGTAGTAATAACTTTGCTTTTACCTACCCTTGTTATTTTAAGATTTTTTTTTTCGTGACATATTCTACTTTCTTAGTTGCAACTGTGTGTTGATACCGCTAAAAAAAATGTTTTGCGAAAAACTCCAAAATGCTGTAAAAATCTTTTTAAAAATAGCATTTCTCTAAATTTGAAAGTCTCTGCCAGTAAGAAAGATGGTAATGCTACATAAATTTATTAACACATGTCAACTATATAACATGTCTACTGTTAGAGGCTGTAAATGTTTAGTAGCAATTATCAAAATTTTTGTGAAAATTGAAAAAAAAAAATAGGAACCAGTTCAGTTTTGGAGTATATTTGTATACTAAAAGCCCCCATAAATTATCCCGTTTTGAAATCTTCACCCTTTCAAGTATTCAAGCATTTCACAGGATTAACTATTAAGTAATGGTTTACACAAAGAAATTTATCTGACAGATATTTGAAGCCAAAGCCAGGAACAGACTAAACAGGGAACAAGTCATGAAGGAAATCTTGAGATTTCTCCTTTTTCTTAAAGGGGTAGTTCGGGAAAATTTAATTTATAAATATACAAGGAGCTCTACTTCATGCATTTGCATATCTGGAACAGACTACTTGTGGTATACCGGACTCTGGCTGTGCAAGGGCCCTGCAAGCCAGTTACTGATAATAAATACTGAATCTAAGTGTATATCAATATCTGCTCTTTTTTTCTATTTTATTATAATCTAAATTACATCCTATGTACTTATATTTCATTTTATTGTTTTTATATGTTTTAAACTATAAACTTATCACTGATATAAAGTAACAATCACTTATTAAATCCATGTACAGGGGGGGGGGGGAAGTATTTAGTCAGTCACCAATAGTGCAAGTTCCACCACTTAAAAAGATGAGAGAGGCCTGTAATTGACACCATATGTAGACCTCAACTATGGGAGACAAAATGACAAAACAAATCCAGAAAATCACATTGTCTGATTTTGTAAGAATTTATTTGCAAATTATGGTGGAAAATAAGTATTTGGTCAGTAACAAAATTTCATCTCAATACTTTGTTATATATCCTTTGTTAGCAATGACAGAGGTCAAACCTTTTCTGCAAGTTTTCACAAGTTTGGCACACACTGTTGTTGGTATGTTGGCCCATTCCTCCATGCAGATCTTCTCTAGAGCAGTGATGTTTTGGGGCTGTCGCTTGGCAACACGGACTTTCAACTCCCTCTAAAGGTTTTCTATAGGGTTGAGATTTGGAGACTGGCTAGGCCACTATAGGACCTTGAAATGCTTCTTGCGAAGCCACTCCTTCATTGCCCTGGTGGTGTGCTTTGGATCATTGTCATGTTGAAAGACCCAGCCACGTTTCATCTTCAATGTCCTTGCTGATGGAAGGAGGTTTGCACTCAGAATCTCACGATACATGGCCCCATTCATTCTTTCATGTACCCGGATCAGTCATCCTGGCCCCTTTGTAGAGGAACAGCCCCAAAGCATGATGTTTCCACCCCCATGCTTTACAGTAGCTATGGTGTTTGATTGATGCAACTCAGTATTCTTTTTCCTCCAAACACGACAAGTTGTGTTTCTACCAAACAGTTCCACTTTGGTTTCATCAGCCCATAGGACATTCTCCCAATACTCTTCTGGATCATCCAAATGCTCTCTAGAAAACTTCAGACGGGCCCGGACATGTACTGGCTTAAGCAGCAGGACACGTCTGGCACTGCAGGATCCCTGGCGGCGTAGTGGGTTATTGATGGTAGGCTTTGTTACATTGGTCCCAGCTCTCTGCAGTTCATTCACTAGGTTCCCTCACGTGGTTCTGGGATTTTTGCTCACCGTTCTTGTGATCATTTTGACCCCACGGGGTAAGATTTTGCGTGGAGCCCCAGATCAAGGGAGATTATCAATGGTCTTGTATGTCTTCAGGGCTACAATTTTGTTTCTGGTGTCCTTTGACAGCTCTTTGGTCTTCACCATAGTGGAGTTTGGAGTATGACTGTTTGAGGGTGTGCACAGGTGTCTTTTTATACTGATAACAAGTTTAACCCTTTAAGGACATGGCCCATTTTCGTTTTTACGTTTTCGGTTTTTCCTCCTTGTGTTTAAAAGGTCATAGCACTTGCATTTTTCCACCTAGAAACCCACATGACCCCTTATTTTTTGCGTCACTAATTGTAATTTGCAATTACAGGCTGAATTTTTGCATAAAGTACACTGCGAAACCAGAAAAAAATTCAAAGTGTGGTGAAATTGAAAAGAAAAACGCATTTCTTTTATTTGGGGGAACTGTGTTTTTACGCCATTCGCCCTGGGGTAAAACTGACTTGTTATGCATGTTCCTCAAGTCGTTACGATTAAAACGATATATAACATGTATAACTTATATTGTATCTGATGGCCTGTAAAAAATTCAAACCGTTGTTAACCAATATACGTTCCTTAAAATCGCTCCATTCCCAGGCTTATAGCGCTTTTATCCTTTGGTCTATGGGGCTGTGCGAGGTGTCATTTTTTGCGCCATGATGTGATCTTTCTATCGGTACCTTGATTGCCCATATACGTCTTTTTGATCGCTTTTTATTAAATTTTTTCTGGATTTGATGCGACCAAAAATGCGCAATTTTGCACTTTGGGATTTTTTAGCGCTGACGCCGTTTACCGTACGAGATCAGGAATGTGATTAATAGTTCGGGCGATTACGCACGCGGCGATAGCAAACATGTTTATTTATTTATTTATTTGTTTACTTTTATTTAAAACCTGGGAAAAGGGGGGTGATTCAGACTTTTATTAGGGGAGGGGGCTTTTTACTATTAACAACACTTTTTTTTTTTTTTTTTTTACACATATACTAGAAGCCCCCCTAGGGGACTTCTAGTATATACACTTGGATCTCTCATTGAGATCTCTGCAGCATAGATATGCTGCAGAGATCCATGAGATCGGCACTCGTTTGCTTTCGGCAGCTGCAGCCGAAAACGAACGAGTGCCGAGCCGAGGACGGCGCCATCTTGGACGCGTCCCCGGCCGGCATCAGTAACGGAGATCGCTCCTCCGGGACAAGGTCCCGGAGGAGCGATCTCCCCCACTAGACACCAGGGAAACGTTGCCTCCGGTAATCGGAGGCAGCTGTCAACTTTGACAGCTGCCTCCGATTAGCTAATTAGCGGGCACGGCGATCAGACCGTGCCCGCTAATAGCGGCGGTCCCGGGCTACACGCGGCACCCGGGATCGCGGCACTTCAAAGCGGGGCCGCCGCGCGGCCCCGCTTTGAAGTGCAAGTGAGGACATAGGACGTACCGGTACGTCCTATGTCCTTAAGAGGTTAAACAGGTGCCATTACTACAGGTAATGAGTGGAGGAAAGAGGAGACTCTTAAAGAAGAAGCTACAGGTCTGTGAGAGCCAGAAATCTTGATTGTTTGTTTGTAGGTGACCAAATATATATTTTCCACCATAGTTTGCAAATAAATTCTTACATAATCAGACAATGTGATTTTCGGGATTTGTTTTCTCATTTTGTCTCTCATAGTTGAGGTCTACCTATGATGTAAATTACAGACGCCTCTCATCTTTTTAAGTGGGAGAACTTGCACTATTGGTGACTGACTAAATACTTTTTTTCCCCACTGTATATACAGCATCTTGCCTAGCATCTTGAGAGCCTACAATGTGATATATTTCCATTGCAGTTGTTTGCGGCGCAGGACTAGTAGTGCACTCGAAGTTTAAGAAGACTGTGTGTGTGTGTGTGTGTGTGTGTGTGTGTGTGTGTATATGTGTGTGTGTGTGTGTGTGTATAATATATATATATATATATATATATATATATATATATACATATACACACACTTTATTTCCAATCAGGTGTATCGTACACGCTATTCATTAATGATTTTGTGACAGAAATATACCTGTGCCGTTCTTCCTGCATGCATGATCATATTGGCTATGAAAGACTATAATAGAGTCCTCTTATTTTTAAGGTCCTGGTGTCATTCAGAAGCTTCACGAGGGCCCTGGAGAAATGGGGAAACCTGTCGTCCTGCCTAAAGAAGATCAAGAGAAAATGAAAGAAATGTTTAAAATTAATCAATTTAATCTAATGGCCAGTGAGATGATAGCACTAAACAGATCCTTACCTGATGTCCGGCTGGAAGGGTAAGTGAGCAGCAATGTCTATCAGGTTAAAGGCTGTGTGTAATTGAAAAGGAAATTACTCCGGGAAGATGATGTGCCAAATGTTCATTAGCTGCAGAGACAACAGACAGTGCGGCCTCTAAATTTATTTATTGGCTCCTATCCGTAATAGGTGTGCAATGTATAATAGTTTTTTTTTTTTTTTGTTAAATTTGCTTCTTTTATCAGGGTTTGCCTGATTTCCTTACTTTAGGATGCCCATACAGTTTAACCCCTTGCCTCTGCAGCCTGTTTTGGCCTTAAAGCGACTCTGTACCCACAATCTGACCCCCTAAAGGCACTTGTACCTTCGCATAGCTGCTTTTAATCCAAGATCTGTCCTGAGGTCCGTTTGGTAGGTGATGCAGTTATTGTCCTAAAAAGTCAATTTTTAAACTTGCAGCCCTGTGCCTAATGGCCGGGGGTTAGAGTATCTGTGCCCTAACTTTGCACAACCCCTGCTTCCCTCCTCCCCACCCTCTTCATTATTAGGAATGCCACTGGAACATTTTCTCCTGTGTGAACATTGCACATGTGTCTTAATGATCCAGCCCATGTTCAAGATTCACACAGCTGAGGAATAGGAGACAATTTACCTGGAGCATTCCTAATGATGAGGAGGGACAGAGAGGGTGTGCTAGTCTAATAATGCATACACAATCTGAGCCCTGGCCGTTGGGCACAGGGCTGCCAGTTTTTAAGGGTACAAACCCACTTGACGTATTTTCTGCGTGAATCAGTCTTAAAAATAAGCAGGCAAAACGCAGGTTGGCTTTATACAATTGTTCTGCGTTAAAATACGCTATTGCGTATTTTTGAAGCGTGAAGCTTGTTGTTAGCAAAGCATCAGTTGTTAACAACCTGTGCGAAAAACGCATGTAGCTTCACACTTCAAAAATACGCAATTGCGTATTTTAACGCAGAACAATTGTATAAAGCCAACCTGCATTTTGCCTGCTTATTTTTAAGACTGATTCACGCAGCAAATACGTCAAGTGGGTTTGTACCCTAAAAGTTGTTTTTAGGACAATAACTGCATCCCCTGCCAAACGGACCCCAGGACAGATCTTTGATTAACCCCTTGCCTCCGCAGCCTGTTTTGGCCTTAATGACCAGGGCCTATTTTTCAAATCTGACCTGTCTCTCTTAATGTAGTGATAACTCTGCGTTGCTTTTAACTATCACGGTTATTTTGAGATTGTTTTTCGTGACATATTCCTCTTTATGTTTGTGGTATACTTTGGTTGATACACTCAGTAGTTTTTATTAAACAACACAACATTTGCGCAAAAACTTTGAAAAATTTACAATCCTTTATATTCAAAATTCTCTTCTCCTAAGAAAAATAGTCATGTCACATAAACTAATGATTACTGCAACATCTACGACATGTCTGCTTTATGGTGACTTCATTTGGTGAACGTCCTTTTACTTGTTAGGATGTTAGAGGGCTTCGAAATTTTGCAGCGATTTTTCACATTTTCAGGAAAATTTCAAATTCTGATTTTTTTTTTTTAGGGACCAGTTCAGTTCTGAAGTGGATTTGTTGGGCCTGAATGTTAGTTACCCCCATAAATCCCTCCACTGTAAAAACTGCACCCCTCAAAGTATTCAAAGTAGCATTTCATAAGTGTATTAACTCTTTAGGTACTTCACAGAAATTTAAGCAAGTTGGAGGGTAAATTTAAAAATTTCATTTTTTTTGGCAGATATTCCATTTTAATCCATTTTTTCCTCTTACACAGCAAATACTAACTGAGAAATGGAACTTAGTATTTATTCAGCTTATTATTGTGTTTCTAGAAATCCCCCATATGTGGCCGCAGTGCGTCACCTGACTCAACCACAGGCCGCAGACATGACAGAGACCTGGTGAATTTTAGGGTCTTTTTTTTTATTTCAGTTTTTTTTTAGCCATTATACCATGTCACAGAGGCTTTGCGGTGCCAAAATATTTGTGTAAGACAAGTTGACGTTTCCATCGGTACCATTCTGAGGGCCATGTGACACCCTGATCATTTTTTAGTTAATTTTTTTATAAGGTGGTACGAATAAAAAAACACAATTTAGCAGCTGTTTTTCACCATTATTTTGTACGTAGTCTACTATACGTCATATATGACATGTTATCGTTATTCGTCAGGTCAGTACAGTTACAGGGATATCCATTTTATATGGCTTTTGTTATAGTTTATAGCATTTATACTATAAATACTGTTTGTGTCTTGCATATTGTAAGAGCAGAAATATTTGTATTTTTTCACCAATGGAGTTATGTGAGGGATTTTTTTTTGCAGCATAAGCTGACGTTTGTAGTGGTACACCTTTTGAGTACATGTGACGTTTTGATAGCTTTTTTCTTTATTTTTTAGGGGGCGGGATTAACAAACAATTGTCATTTTGGTTAGTTTTTTCTTTATTTTTTTAATGCCGTTCATCGGGTGGTATAATTAATGTAGCAGGTAAATAGACGGGGTCATTACGGACGCGGTGATACCAAATATGTGTATCTTATTTATAGGGGGTCATTTATAAAGGGGGGATAGTGAATGTGTATATTTATTTATTTATTTTAATTTATTTATGTATTTAATTAATTGTGTGTGTGTTTTTTCTATTTTTGCAGATATATATATATATATATATATATATATATATATATATATATATATCTCTATCATGCATTACAGCACATGATGGATGCTGTAATGCATTATACAGTATAGTGAATGAGCTGTCAGCTTTACAGCTGACAGGCCATTCAAACGATCAGGTCCCTGCACTGCAGGGACCAGATTGTTAAGCACCGGTATGAAGCCGGAGCCCGGAGGGGGTGAGCAAGGGGAGGAAGCTGGGGGGAACAGGGGGGAGCAGGAGCGAGGGGGGGCAGCATGGAGAGTGAATGGGAGAGGGTGCCTGAGCAGGAGCGAGGAGGGGGCGCACGGGGAGATGCCGGATCAGGGGAGGGGGGCGGAGCACACGGGGAGAAACGGATCGGGGGAGGGGGGCGGAGCGCACGGGGAGAAGCAGCATGGGGTCGAAGAGAGGCGGGGGGAGAATGAAAGCAGTGGCGGCAGGAGGAGGCAATGTCCGTAGCCTCCTCCTGCCGCCCGATCAGCTGAGGAAGAGACAGAGGCATCAGATCTCCCCATAGACGCCACGGTCGCATCGACCGTGGCGTCTATTGGGTTAAGTGCCCGGGGGGAGCACGGCTCCCCTCTGGGCAGTGGCAGCAGGAGGGGGCTGTGTGAGACAGCCTCCGCCTGCTGCCCGATCTCACATAGGGACAGCGGGGGAGGCAGAAAAGGCATGACGTCCAGGGACGTCATGTTGCAGAATGGCACTGCTTTTCATGACGTCCCAGGACGTCATATTGGGGGAAGGGGTTAAAAGCAGCTATCCGAAGGTACAAGTGGTTTGGGAGGGTCAGATTGTGGTTACAGAGTCACTTTAATGCCCAGGGCCTATTTTTCAAATCTGACCTTTCTCTTTATGTAGTGATAACTCTGCGATGCTCTCAACTATCACGGTTATTCTGAGATTTTTTTGTGACATATTCCTCTTTGTTTGTGGTATACTTTGGTATACCAAAAACACATTTGCACAAAAATTTGAAAAATGTACGTTTCTTTGTATTCAAAATCTCTCTTTCTGAGAAAAATAGTAATGCCACATAAACTCATTATTACTGCAACATCTACAACATGTTTACTTTATGGTGACGTCATTTGGTGGACATTATTTTACTTTTTAGGCTGTTAGAGGGCTTTGAAATTTTGCAGCGATTTTTCAGATTTTCTAGAAAAAAATTTTTAGGGACCACTTCAGTTCTGAAGGGGATTTGTGGGGCCTGTATGTTAGTTACCCCCTTAAATCCCTCCACTGTAAAAATTGCATCACTTAAATTATTCAAAGTAGCATTTCTTAAGTTTATTAACCCTTTAGGTGTTTCGCAGAAAAATAACCAAGTTGGAGGAGAAATTTTAACATTTTGATTTTTTTTGGGGCAGATTTTCCATTTTAATCCATTTTTTTTCCTCGAAAGCTGCAAATACTAACGAAGAAATGGAACTCACTATTTATTCCGCTTCTCCAATGTTCCTAGAAATCCCCCATATGTGGCCACAGTGCTTAACTTGACTCAATCACAGGCCTCGGACATGATAGAGACCTGGGGAATTTTGTGGCCTTTTTTTATTTCATTTTTTTTTTGCCATTATACCATGTCACAGAGGCCTTGCAGTGCCAAAATATTTGTGTAAGACAAGTTGACGTTTGAATAATTTTTTTATTTAATTTTTTATGAGGTGGTACGAATAAAAAACACAATTTAGCAGCTGTTTTTCATAATTTTTTTGCACACCATTCACTATACGTTACACATGACATGTTATCTTTATTCATCAGGTCAGTACAATTACAGTGATATCCATTTTATATAGCTTTTGTTATAGTTTATGGCACTTATACTATAAATACTGTTTGCGTCCTGCATATTGTAAGAGCAGTAATATTTGTATTTTTTCGCCAATGGAGTTATGTGAGGGATTTTTTTATTTTTTTTTAATTTTTTTTGCTTAAGCTGACATTTTTAGCGGTACACCTTTTGGGTACATGTTACGTTTTTTGATTTTTTTAAAAAAAAAATCTATTTTTATTAAGGGTTTTGGTTATTTTTTTTTGTTTTTTTTTTATGACGTTAATTGGGTGGGATAATTAAGCCTTTAAGGACAGAGCCAATTTTGATTTTTGCGTTTTCGGTTTTTCCTCCTTGTGCTTAAAAGGCCATAGCAGTTGCATTTTTCCACCTAGCGACCCACATGAGCCCTTATTTTTTGCATCACTAATTGTACTTTGCAATGACAGGCTGAATTTTTGCATAAAGTACACTGCAAAACCAGAAAAAAATTCAAAGTGTGGGGAAATTGAAAAAAAAAAAAACGCATTTTGTTTATTTGGGGGAAATGTGTTTTTACGCCATTCGCCCTGGGGTAAAACTGACTTGTTATATATGTTCCTCAAGTCGTTACGATTAAAACGATATATAACATGTATAACTTATATTGTATCTGATGGCCTGTAAAAAATTTAAACCATTGTCAACAAATATACGTCACTTAAAATCGCTCCATTCCCATGCTTATAGCGCTTTTATCCTTTGGTCTATGGGGCTGTGTGAGGTGTCATTTTTTGCGCCATGATGTTTACTTTCTATCGGTACCTTGATTGCGCATATACGACTTTTTGATCGTTTTATTACAATTTTTCTGGATTTGATGCGACCAAAAATGCGCAATTTTGCACTTGGGGATTTTTTCGCGCTGACGCCGTTTACCGTGTGAGATCAGGAATGTGATTAATTAATAGTTCGGGCGATTACGCACGCGGCGATAGCAAACATGTTTGTTTATGTATTTATTTATTTACTTTTATTTATAACCTGGGAAAAGGGGGGTGATTCAGACTTTTATTAGGGGAGGGGGCTTTTTACTATTAACAACACTTTTTTTTTTACTTTTACACTTATACTAGAAGCCCCCCTGGGGGACTTCTAGTATAAGTGCTTTGATCTCTCATTGAGATCTCTGCAGCATAGATATACTGCAGAGATCCATGAGATCGGCACTCGTTTGCTTTCGGCTGCTGCAGCCGGAAACAAACGAGTGCCGAGCCGAGGACGGCGCCATCTTGGACGCGTCCCCGGCCGGCTTCAGTTACGGAGATCGCTCCTCCGGGATAACATCCTGGAGGAGCGATCTCCTCCACTAGACCCCAGGGAACGGCTGAATCCGGTAATCGGATGCAGCTGTCATGTTTGACAGCTGCATCTGATTACTGTATTAGCGGGCACGGCGATCGGACCGTGCCCGCTAATACCGGCGGTCCCGGGCTACAAGCGGCACCCGGGACCGCCGCGGTTCAGAGCGGGGTCGCCGCGCGGCCCCGCTCTGAACTTTCTTACCGGCATCAGGGCGTAAATTTACGCCCGATGTCGTTAAGGGGTTAATGTAACGGGTTAATAGATCATACAGGAAATGTGTATATTTATTTAATTTATATATATATTTGTAAATTTAAATTATTTATTTATATTTTTATTACATTTATTTATTTTAATTATGTATGTATGTGTTTGGTGCTCTCTGTTTTTTTTTTTTTTACTTACACTTTTTCACATATATAATGCATTACAGCACATGATCTGTGCTGTAATGCATTATATAGTAAATGAGCTGACAGCTTATTCAAATGATCAGGTACCTGTCCTAGTGCAGGGGGTCCGATCATTTGAAAACATAGCAACCCAGACGCACCCGGCGGGAGGGGGGAAGGTACTTGGCTACGGCAGGGAAGGGGAGCCTGGGGGGGGGGGGTAGCGCAGCAGTGGCACAGCATGTGCCGCAGCCTTCTCCCAGCACCTGATCAGCTGCAGGGAGCATATCTCCCCATAGAGGCTGCAGTCGCACCGACCGCTGCGTCTATGGGGTTAACTGCCCGGTGGGGTGGCGGGAGGAGGCAATATGCGTCAGCCTCCTCCTGCCACCGGATTGCAGCTAGGGACAGAGGGGGGAAGGCAGGGACATCATGAGGCAGAATTGCACTGCTTTTTATGATGTCCCTAGACGTCATTATGGACGAAGGGGTTAAGGTGATTTTGAGTCCATCCAGAGGTCATCCTGATGTGTATAGGGTGTGACTTGGAAGCAGGCAGGACATGGATTGGGCATGTATTTGGTTATAATACCTCTGCTTATAACCTTTGGTTTCTTTGGGAAGTAGGGTAAGGATGAGGTTTAGAAGGTGTACATTATAATGCCTCAATAACGCCTGGCCAGACTCCATGACTTGTATGTAATATAGAAAAATATAGACCAGGCATGTTTACCATCTAATAGTTCAGAAGACTTATTTTGGCAGAACGAGAAACACATTACCTAGAAGTCAAATCGATCTTTTTTTATGTGTCAAGACAATTGAAACTGATCAAGGAATTTGCACACTTCCCACCATGTGTCTGCCCTTACGGCGTATTAGCTAATCACAAGAACATGGTGTACCTGAACAAGAGCCATACCACAGGGTTATTAATAGTACACAAGCCAAAGTCATAGGAATCCGTACAACTGCTGTTCTTGTATTAGTAGCAGGACAGAGTAGACAGTGTTAGGTGCGCAGGTTACAGCTTTCCATAGCTAAGCAAATGTAGTTTACCTGATCAAAGCATCTCTAACATATGACTCAAAACCTGAAATGCCATCCATATCCGTGTAGTCTTTTAGGTTACCTCATGGCTCCACCAAACTTTGTTAGGTTTCAGTCACACACAGCACTTTTCTGGAAAATTGCCACCAAATTTTTTTTAGCCAAAGCCAGAATGGATCCAGTAAGAAGTAGTAGTACAAGTAATTCCATTATATTTCTCATTCCTTTTGAATCCACTTCTGTCATTGGCTTAAAAATTGCAATTTTCCTAAAAAGTGCTGTGTGTGATTCCAGCTTAATGGTGCGTTCACACCTACAGGATCTGCAGCAGATTTCAGTTAAATAACTGAACACAGCATCAGATTTGATGCTGTGTTCAGTTATTTAACTGAAATCTGCTGCAGAAAATCAGCTGCAGATCCTGTAGGTGTGAACGCACCCTAAGGCTACAAACCCACTTGCCGGATCTGCAGCGAGTCCCCTCTGTACATCTCTGCTGCTTGTTTGTCTGCCATTGAAAGTATAGGGCCGGGATCTGCAGCAAGTCTCTCTGCAAATACGCAGCGAGGGGACTCGCTGCAGGTCCGGCAAATGGGTTTGTAGCCTAATGGTTCTGGCACTCCAGAAAGGTTAAAATCCAATACTTTATTTCATAGAAGCCATAAAATCATGCTGCAAGATAACACCGACGCGTTTCGCGCGCTTAGTCCTGGTATAATGCTTGCTACGTGTAACACATGTTTAAAAGCAAAGGCAGCCTATCGCAACAAGGTAATTAAAACCTGGGATACAGGTGTAAGAGCAGCTTAGCATAATTGTAATGTGAAACCAATGTGGGCGTGGGAGAGGTACGGTCAAGAAAAGCCACACAAGGTGTGGGGCGAATGCCGCACAATAGAGAAAAGAGGTCTGAATAAGGACAAAGCCAAGTATGGAAAAACAAATAAATGAGCATTTGAAGATGAAACAGACCAAAACAAAACAAAAGTGAGAATAAAACAAAAAGGACGTAAGTAAAGAGCAAAAGTTTGTTGCTCTTTACTTACGTCCTTTTTGTTTTATTCTCACTTTTGTTTTGTTTTGGTCTGTTTGATCTTCAATTGCTCATTTATTTGTTTTTCCATACTTGGCTTTGTCCTTATTCAGACCTCTCTTCTCTATTGTGCGGCATTCGCCCCACACCTTGTGTGGCTTTTCTTGACCGTACCTCTCCCACGCCCACATTGGTTTCACATTACAATTATGCTAAGCTGCTCTTACACCTGTATCCCAGGTTTGAATTACATTGTTGCGATAGGCTGCCTTTGCTTTTAAACATGTGTTACACATAGCATGCATTATACCAGGACTAAGCGCGCATGCGCGCGAAACGCGTCGGTGTTATCTTGCAGCATGATTTTATGGCTTCTATGAAATAAAGTAATGGATTTTAACTTTCCTGGAGTGCCGGAACCACCATTCATTGTTGAATTCCAGTAATGGAGTACTGGATGTCAGGCTCTATAGACATACATTAGGAACCTGACTTGCACGTAATACAGACCCGGGAGAGGACGACGCTTAGCACAGTCTTCCCTCAGCTCTCTCTCATGATCGGTACAGGTCTGAACACTCAGACCCAGACCGATCAAAACTTAACATAAAACATAACATAAAAGTGTAACAGCAACCTAAGGCTGGGTTCACACACAGTATATTTCAGGCAGTATTTGGCCGTCATGTCAGGTCCTCATGGCAACCAAAACCAGGAGTGGATTGAAAGCACAGAAAGGCTCTGTTCACATAATGCTGTAATTGAGTGGATGGCCGTCATTTAATGGCAAATATTTGCTGTTATCTTAAAACAACGGCTGTTGTATTGACATAATGGCAGTTATTTACTGTTATATGACGGCCATCCACTCAATTTCAACATTGTGTGAACAGAGCCTTTCTGTGTTTTCAATACACTCCTGGTTTTGGTTGCTATGAGGACCTGACATGAGGACCAAATACTGCCTGAAATATATTGTGTGTGAACCCAGCCTAAGGCTGGGTTCACACTACGTATATTTCAGTCAGTATTGTGGTCCTTATATTGCAAACAAATCTAGGAGTGGATTGAAAACACAGAAAGGCTCTGTTCACACAATGTTGAAATTGAGTGGATGGCCGCCATTTAATGGCAAATATTTGCTGTTATTTTAAAACAACGGCTATTATATTGAAATAATGGCAGTTATTTACTGTTATATGGCGGCCATCCGCTCAATTTCACCATTGTGTGAACAGATCCTTTCTGTGTTTTTAATCCACTCCTGGTTTTGGTTGCAATATGAGGACCACAATACTGACTGAAATATACATAGTGTGAACCCAGCCTAAAGGTGCAAGTGATTACCGTATATACTCCCCCCCGGTGTGTACATACAATAAAAACCTGCTCTGTAGATTTTAAAAAATGAAAATAAAAAATTAGCAAACTATTTGATTAACCCCTAGACGACCCTGGACGTAGAGTTACGTCATGGAAGTCTGTCCCCAGACGACCCATGACGTAACCTTACGTCATGGGTGTTATTCCCGCTATGAAGCGCGCTCCGGAGCGGAGCGCGCTTCATAGGAGGTGGGGGCCGGCTGCAGTGAGCAGCCGGGACCTCACCGGCAATGACACGCTGCAGCGATCGCGCTGCCGCGTGTCATTAACCCCTTAAACGCCGCGATCGCGGCGCGACCGCGGCGTTTAAGTGTAAGTGACAGGGGGAGTCCCCTGTCACTTACCGATCGGGACCCCCGCAGTGTGACTGCGGGGGTCCCGATCGTTGAAACGGACTGCTGGAGGTCTCTTACCTGCCTCCATGCGGTCCGATCGGCGATCTGCTACACTGAGCCTGCACAGGCAGGCTCAATGAGCAGATCGCCGATAACACTGATCAATGCTATGCCTATGGCATTCATCAGTGTATAAATCAGACTAATCTATGTACAAGTCCCCCAAAGGGACTTCAAAAGTGTAAAAAAAAAAAAGTTCAAAACACTAACACACTACCCCAAAACCCCTCCCCCAATAAAAGTCTAAATCACCCCCCTTTCCCATTATATAAATAAAACATATAAAAATGAATAAATAGATAAACATATAATATATCATAGCGTGCGTAATTGTCCGATCTATTAAAATATAACAAGCGTCATTGCGACCGGTAAACGGCGTACACGAAAAGAGGGGAAAAAGTGCGCAGATTACCGATTTTATGTTACATTATATATTAAAAAAAATCAATAAAAAGTGATCAAAACGTCCGATCTTCACAAATATGGTATTAATAAAAACTAGAGATCATGGCGGAAAAAATGACACCCCATACAGCCCCATAGGTGAAAAAATAAAACCGTTATAAGCGTCACAATAGGTCCATTTTATTAATATTTAATTGCCAAAAAAAAGGATTTCTTAAAAAAAACATATATATAACATTAGAGAATCTGTGAAACCTGCATATGGTTGTGTTCGGACTGACCTATAGAGTAATAGTATCATGTCGCTGTTACCATATAGTGCATTACGTAGACACAGGAACTCCCCAAACGTTACCATATTGCATTCTTTTTTACGATGTCACCTATTTATATCTTCATAAATAATATATTTGGAATTCCATAATACATGTTATGGTAAAATGAATGACGCCATTACAAAGTACAACTATTCCTGTAAAAAACAAGCACTTACATGGCTTGTAGATAGAAAACTGAGAGTGCTAGAGCTCTTAGAAGGGGAGGAGGGAAAAACAAAAGCACTAAGATCAAAATTTGCGCGGTCCACTGGGTCATTTTGGGCCTGGTCCTCAAAGGGTTAAACAGATTGTACCATGTCACCATGTTAAGGTATCCTCAGAGAAATGGTCCCTACTCTAGCATTTTCACACTAGCAATGGCCTCTCCTGGGCTAAATAAGCCTACAACTGGGCAGATAGGAGCCAAATCTCTATTTATAACACTTGCAAGACATGGGATCCTTACTTTTTAATATCTATAGAACAGGTTTTTATCATATGTACGCCCTGTTCCTTTCTGTTGCGTGTGGGAGGTTTGGCTGCCTCCTATTTGCTTGCATGCCACCCATGTCTTTCAATTGTTATAGAGATTTGCCTCCTATCTGCCCAGTTGTAGCCTTATTTAGCCCAGGAGAGGCCATTGCTAGTGTGGGAATGGTAGAGTAGAACCATGTATCTGAAGACACCTTAACATGGTGACATGGTACACTCTGATCAAGTGGTTTGCAAAGATCCTCATTTTTTTAAAGCTAACAGAGCAGGTTTTTGTCGTTTGTATGCCAGGGAGAGTATATGGGGTAAGCACTTGCCCCTGTAGGTTGCTGTTAAACTTTGGCTTGCTGATGATAATTACATGTAATATGTGTGTGTGTTGCCACTATATATCTGTATGTTTGCAACTAGTTTCTCTATAATAACTGCTATATATTTTTTTAAAGAATTCATTGCTGCTTATCCACCATATCTTATTACATGATGTAACCATTATCATGATGTGGGAATGGAAGGGACCCCACTTTTATGTTTTTGTTTTTAGTGGGGTTTTCAATCATGTTTCAAGATGCACAAGTGCACAGTAAAGATTATTTATTAATTGAATATTCTAATTTTGTATTTCTTTTGGGGGGTTGTTTACCAGGGGAGTTATTTATCACACTGGCTCAGCAGTAGAGATGAGCGAACCGGGTTCGGGTCCATCCGAACCTGATCGTTCAGCATTTGATTAGTGGTGGCTGCTGAACTTGGATAAAGCTCTAAGGTTGTCTGGAAAACATGGATACAACCAATGACTATATCCATGTTTTCCACATAGCCTTAGGGCTTTATCCAACTTCAGCAGCCACCGCTAATCAAATGCCGAAAGTTCGGGTTCGGATGGACTCGAGCATGCTCGAGGTTCGCTCATTTCTACTCAGCAGCTTTTTTCTAATGTCCTACATGATTCTGGGGCGACTTCTGAGGGAATAAGGAAAGATATATAAAGCAAATTTTCCTGTGTGTGCGGTGGATGCAGCCAGTCTCCAGCCTCCATGTGGTGAACAACTCAGAACAAGTCTAGATGGTCTAACTAAATATTCACCATACACACAGAAACACTGCTAACAATGCCAGATACCTGTAATTTAGAGATCAGCCATGGTGATATAGAAGGGTCACACCTAGTGATATAGAGGGGGCACTCTGGGGGCACGCCATAGCGCACACACAAAGCCTGCTGCAGCCATAGCAAACAAACACACAGGCAGCCATAGCACAAGTACACACACAAAGCCTGCTGCAGCCATAGCAAACAAACACACACAGCCTGCTGCAGGCATAGCACAAGCACACACACAGCCTGCTGCAGCCATAGCACAAGCACACACACAGCCTGCTGCAGCCATAGCACAAGCACACACACAGCCTGCTGCAGCCATAGCACAAGCACACACACAGCCTGCTGCAGCCATAGCACAAGCACACACACAGCCTGCTGCAGCCATAGCACAAGCACACACACAGCCTGCTGCAGCCATAGCACAAGCACACACACAGCCTGCTGCAGCCATAGCACAAGCACACACAAATACACACACACAGCTGCAGCCATAGAACACTGAAGAAAAACAAACAATCTTCTCCCACAGAGAAAACACCACATTGAGGGAAAAGGTTACTGCTACACTACTTTTGTCTTCTCCTCCTCCATATTACACAGGACATTGCTGCTTATATACAATCATCCACCATCCAGGAAGAGAATAGTTCAGAAACAAACTGCCAAATAGTGACGGACAACTTTACCTTGACCACCCTTATCTAAAAGGGCCAGTGTCCTATTAGAATGTTGCTCATAAAATATATTGATGAGCAAAACTTATAAAATTGATATCAAAACTCAATTCTAATTTTTTTTAAAGATTGTTTTAAAGCTTCAGTCGAAGTTGTTGGTACATTTTTTCGAACTCTGACTCCAGCCAAAACTAGCTCCGACTCCACGACTCTGACTCCACAGCCCTGCTCCTGAAGGCAGCTTTTCAGTTTTGTGCTGGTTGAAAAAAAGAGACCAAACACATGCAGTCCCGGCCAGTACAGAGAATCACGGCTCAATGTGTTTATCATGACTGCCTCTTTTGTGCGCAAATTACACTTTAACCTCTTAGGGACATATGACGTACCAGTCCGATCGCCGTGCCTGCTAATCAGGTAATCGGAGGCAGCTGTCAAAGTTAACAGCTGCATCCAATTACCGTATGCAGCCATTCCCTGGTGTCTAGTGGCGGACAGGAGCTATCTCTGTTTCTATTACCTGCCGGTGTCTTTGCCAAAATGGCGCTGACCCCGCCTCGGCACTTGGTTGTTTTCGGCAGCCGAAAGCAATCAAGTGCTGATCTCATCGATCTATGCTGTATAACTATACACAGCATAGATCAATGGGAGATCAGAGTGCATATACTAGAAGTCCCCCAGGGACGTGACACTTTAACCCCTTCAAGACAGAGCCCTTTGATGCACAAAAGTCCGGGTCAGATTAATGCAATGTTCCTCCGCGCCTTCTAAGAGCCATAGCGCTTTTATTTTTCCACCTACAGGGCTGGTTGGGGTGTCATTTTTTGCGCTATGATCTCTAGTTTTTATTAATATCATATTGCTGTAACAGAAAATTTTTGATTTCTTTTCATTCATTTTTTTGTGATATATAATTAAAATCAGCAATCCTGGTGCTTTTGTTTACGCCATTCACCATGTGGGAACAATAATGTTATTTTAATAGATCGGACAATTCCGCACGCTACGATATGTAATATGTTTATTTATATTTTTATTTTTAAAATGGGCAAGGGGCAAGTCTTTTAAACGTTTATTGAGAGGGGGTTTATAAGGGTTTTTTTAATATTTGTAAAAAACTTTTTTATTAAACTATTTTTTTTCTCACTTTTAAATATGCAATCATTAGATTGCATATACTGATCTATGCTATGCCATAGCATAGCATAGATCAGTGTTATTGGCGATCTATGTATAGAGCCTGCCTTAGAGCAGACTGTATACATGGATCGCCCATCCAACAGGAGGGAGGTAAGGAGCTAACCCCCGCCTGTTGGCACATGCAATAGGGACCGATCACTCAGTGACAGATGTTTGATCTATCACTAAGCACCTTAAACGCCGTGATCGCTGTAGATCACGGCATTTAAGGGGTTAAAAAGAGTCACCTGTGGGATCGCAGCTGACTCTCATTACCTGCGGCCCCGGACTTTGATGTGAGCGGGATCGCTGTGCTCCCACTCACATCATTATCCCTGTCACAGCAGGAATGTGTATATACATTCCTACTGCACGGGGTATGTGCAGTAGGAAAGTATATATACAGATTGCTGACGTGAAGGGGTTAAGGATTGCCCTTTGGGGTTCTGTGTAGTGGATGGGTGCAGTAAAGGAATATTATGGCTATAAAGCTCTGTCAACAAATCACAATGGCCAAAAGAATACAAAGTGGTTACCCAGGGAATAGGAAGCAAAATAAAAAAAACATAAGGTATAAACTGTCTTTTGCATTGTCCTCTGTCCATTTCAGGGGTTTTCAGATGCCCTCTTTTTTATTGATGCCTGCTAAACACAACTAGAGGTTATTGCATCTCTATTTCGTTTATGTAACGGTCTTCAAGAGTATGCTAAGGTGAAACTATCAGCGCTCGTGTAATCTGCATCTTTCATTGAATCCTGTCTTGTGCATACACAATGAAATGTTCAAGTCTTCTGTTAATGAGAAGTCTAATCTTGTGATCAATACAGATTGGATTGTAATACTACCCTTGTATTAACTACTTCAAGTGCCAGATCCTTTACTCAGCTCTTTGTATTATATGTGCAGCTTGCATTTATAAGCACTTCTGATGAGATGCCCTTGAAATGTTTTGAGTGTGAGATGTATAAGTGATTTTTGAGGCTTAGTTCATGTGCTATGGTTTTGCTTTGCGGTTTTTGGCTGTATCGGTGTTACTGGCTAACCCCTTGAACCCCCTCCCCATTTTCTTGGTCCAATTTGCCTGCATCAAACTTCATTTACAGCAGTATGTGCTTTTAATATAAATTCCCCCCTGCACTTAAAGAAGAAGTCTGGTGAAAAATTTAATAAAAGTATTGTATTGTCCCCCAAAAGTTATACAAATCACCAATATACACTTATTACAGGAAATGCATATAGAGGTTTTTCTTTCCCTGCACGTACTACTGCATCAAGGCTTCACTATCCAGAAAGTGAAGCATTGATGCAGTAGTAAAGCAGGGAAAAAACACGTGCAAACATGTATTTGTAATTTGTGTAACTTTTGGAGGCAATACAATACTTTAATTAAAAATTTGCCAAATTTCTCCTGTAACACCTAGAAGCACCATGACATTACTGTACATCCTGGCATGGCTAGGGGAGTTCAGAGGGGGTCGCGTGACCCCACTCTGAATCGCCGCGACCCCGGGTGCTATATGCAGCCCAGGACAGCGGCTATTTGCGGGCATGGTCCGATCGCCGTGCCCGCTAATTAGCCTTTAAAGTGCTGCTTTTTCCCTTCCCTGGTGTCTAGTGGGAGGGATTGCTGCATCTTTACTGGGCTAGGGTCTGCGCCATAATGGTGCTGATCCCGCCTCTGCATTCTATTGCTCTTGGGTGCAGCAGCTGAAAGCAATAGAGCACAGATCTCATTGATCTATGCAGTATATCTATACTGCATAGATCTCAACGAGAGATCAGTGTAGTGCTACTAGATGTCCCTATCGCCCTGTGCTTAATCGCCTGAACTATTAACCCCTTAAGGTCAAAGCCTATTTTCGTTTTTGCGCTTTTTCTTATTCCATTTTAAGTTTAAAAGTCCATAGCGCTTGCATTTTTTCACCTAGAGACGTATATGAGCGCTTATTTTTTGCGAAACCAATTGTACTTTGCAATGACAGGCATTATTTTTCCATAACATATGCTGCGAAACCGGTAAAAAATCATTTGCGCTGTCAAATTGAAAAAAAAAAACGAATTTGTTTTGATTTCGGGGAGTTTTGCATTTACGCCGTCCGTCCTATGGTAAAACTGACTTGTTATGCATGTTCCTCAAGTCGTTACGATTACTATGATATATAACATGTATAACTTATATTGTATCGGATGGCCTGTAAAGAATTCAAACCATTGTTAACAAATATACGTTCCTTAAAATCGCTCCATTCCCAGGCTTATAGCGCTTTTATCCTTTGGTCTATGGGGCTGTGTGAGGTGTCAGTTTTTGCGCCTTGATGTGTTCTTTCTATCGGTACCTTGATTGCGCATATACGACTTTTTGATCGTTTTTTATTACATTTTTTCTGGATTTGATGCGACCAAAAATGCGCAATTTTGCACTTTGGAATTTTTTTTCGCTGACGCCGTTTACCGTGCGAGATCAGGAATGTGATAGTTCGGGCGATTACGCGCGCGGCGGTACTAAATATGTTTATTTATTAATTTATATTTATAAAATGGGAAAAGGGGGGTGATTTGGACTTTTATTAGGGGAGGGGATTTTTTATTAATAAAAACACTTTTTTACTTTTTTTTTTTACTGTAACTAGAAGCCCCCCTGGGGGACTTGTATATAGACAGCACTGATCTCTTATAGAGATCAATGCTGTGTATATACACAGCAAAGACCGATTAGATCGGTCATAGATTACTATGGCCTGCTGCAGGCCATAGCAATCTATTGCCGAGCCGGGATCAGCGTCATTCCGACGCTGAGGCCCGGCACAGGCAGAAGAACGGATCTCCCCCCCCCGCGATCGCATCGCGGGGGGGAGATCCGTCCCACTAGACACCAGGGACGTGCGGCGCAGTGCCTCTAAGTGCAGCTGTGAGGTTTGACAGCTGCACTTAGAGGCTTAATTAGCCGGCGCGGCAACAGGACCCGCGCCGGCTAACAGAGGCACTGCCCGGCTGCACGTGTCAGCCGGGATCAGCGCCGTTCAGAGCGCGGTCCCGGCGGGACCCTGCTCTGAACACCCCGAGCGGCACCATGACGTATCAGATACGTCATGGGTCGCTAAGGGGTTAAATTATCATATTCCTGATCTTGCACGGTAACTGGCGTAAGCGCCAAAAATTCCAAAGTGCAAAACTTCACATTTTTGGTTGCATCAAATCTAGAACTGTAATAAAAAGCGATCAAAAAGTGGCATATATGCAATCAAGGTTCCGATAGAAAGAATACATCATGGCACAAAAAATGACACCTCACACAGCCCCATAGACCAAAGGATAAAAGTGTTATAAGCCTGGGAATGGAGTGATTTAAAGGAACATATATTTTTTTTAAAAAAGATTTTAATTAGAGATGAGCGTACCGGGTTCGAGTCGATCCGAACCCGAACGTTCGGCATTTGATTAGCGGTGGCTGTTGAACTTAGATAAAGCTCTAAGGTTTTCTGGAAAACATGGATACAGCCAATGACTATATCCATGATTTCCACATAGCCTTAGGGCTTTATCCAACTTCAGCAGCCACCGCTAATCAAATGCCGAAAGTTCGGGTTCGGATCAACTCGAGCATGCTCGAGGTTTGCTCATCTCTATTTTTAATTTTTTAAAAGCCATCAAATAAGATAATAGTTATACAAGTTACATATCGTCGTAATCGTACTAACTTGAGGAACATATATAAGAAGTCAGTTTTACCCATTTTCACCACACATATAATTTTTTTTCTGCTTTCACTGCATATTTTAGGCAAAAATTACATCAGCCCTTGCAAAGTACAATTAGTGGTGCAAAAAATAAGGGCTCATTTGGGTCTCTAGGTGGAAAAAATGCACGCGCTACGGCCTTATATACACAAGGAGGAAAAAACGCAAAAATGAAAACTGGATGTGACCCCTAAGGGTTAAACCTTTATTTGCCATGACATCCTTAGGGCCCTATTCCACCGGACGATTATCGTTAGCATAATCGTTAACGATTAACGATCTCAAACGACCGCTATTGCGAAAGACCTGAAAACGTTCACTCATTTCCATGGAACGATAATCGTTACTTATGATCGTAATTGCGATCGTTTCTTCTTCCGTATTTATTCGCTATTGCGTTCGTATCTATTGCGAACGACCGAACGATGTCTTATTCAATGCGAACGATTTGCGAACGTTTTGCGAACGAGCAACAATAAAAATAGGTCCAGGTCTTATAAAGCGATCAACGATTTCTCGTTCGGTCGTTAATCGTTACTGCATTTCAACCGAACGATTATCGTTTAGATTCGAACGATTTAACGATAATCTGAACGATAATCGTCCGGTGGAATAGGGCCCTTACTTATGTTCTGGTAGGATTGTACTTCAGTAGCCAAGGCAGTATGAGATACACGCTCTCATCATTACTACAAGGTCTATCTCAGGCTGTGTTACATCTGGAGCTACTACATCTTTACTTTACAACAAGCCCAAGATGGCTTCTCTAGCTGTTATACAGCCAGACATACAGGATCTTAATGTGAGTGCTGCATATGACTGCAGCTTTTACTTTCACATCAATCAGTATGAGGAATTGCCACATATACAGGGGAAACATTGACTTTTGTTTTTTAACCAGTCCACCCTCAACAGTCACAGCGCATACTTATTCTTTGATTGTGACTTTTTGGAGATAAGAGCGAGAAGAGGAATATTTGCTCTTCTAATCTCCACTCTTCTGCTATCTGACTTTTATCGACTCACACGTGGTCATCTGCTACCCCTTCCCACATCTAGAACATGGCTGGGCAACAGTGATATTTTAGGATGTAAAAAAAGCAGCCATTGTAAAGCCTGTGCCAACATCCACAAATGCCTGAAGAAACTGCAGAGGCCCAGATTTCTCAAACTGTCTGAACCGACATAGCAGCCTATCACAGCTCAGCTTTCAGCTCTGATGCAATGAAATCTCAGCTGTGATTGGTTGCTCTGGGCAGTTTACAGCAGGCTGGGTTCACACTATGTATATTTGAGGCTGTATTTGGTCCTCTTGTCAGGTCCTCATAGCAACCAAAACCAGGAGTGGATTGAAAACACAGAAAGTATCTGTCCACACAATGTTGAAATTGAGTGGATGGCCGCCATATAACAGTAAATAACTGCCATTATTTCAATATAACAGCCGTTGTTTTAAAATAACAGCAAATATTTGCCATTAAATGGCGGCCATCCACTCAATTACAACATTATGTGAACAGAGCCTTTCTGTGTTTTTAATCCACTCCTGGTTTTGGTTGCTATACAGCCTCAAATATACGTAGTGTGAACCCAGCTAAATCTGGGCCTAACCTTTTAGAGTAAGAAGTAAGGCTGGAGATACTGAACCTTGTGTAGCACCAAGAGAATCTCAATACATTTACATTGCATCTTGAAATAAAAGGCAGCAGAACTTGACCAGACCATTGCTGATGTTGATTGTTTTTTTTTTTTGTTTTTTTTAAACATTGGTTGTAAAGGCACGTACCCCTTAAACTAGATGGAGAGCAAAAAGTCCCCAACATTTTGTTGTTTGCAAGTTACTTTCTAATGTGACAAGAAGTGCTGAATTACACTGAATAGTTTAAGGGGTCAATACTATTAACTCTGGGACTTTCTACCAACCTTACTGCAGATTAATTAAAATATTTGTTACACTCGAGCTTAAAAGGGTACTCCAGCTGTATGGGTTTTACAGGTAATAATCATGTGCTGTGTGGTGTTATAGGCATAGAATACAGTGTGCTGTGTGGTGTTATAGGTAGTAACTGTGTGGTGTTACAGGATGAGAACACAGCGTGCTGTGTGGTGTTACAGGTAGAGAATACAGTGTGGTGTTATAGGTATAGAATACAGTGTGCTGTGTGGTTTTACAGGTAGAAAATACAGAGTGCTGTGTGGTGTTATAGGTAGAGAATACAGAGTGCTGTGTGGTTTTACAGGTAGAGAACACAGTGTGCTGTGTGGTGGTACAGGTAGAGAACACAGCGTGCTGTGTGGTGGTACAGGTAGAGAATACAGTGTGCTGTGTGGTGTTACAGGATGAGAATACAGTGTGGTGTTACAGGTAGAGAACACAGCGTGCTGTGTGGTGGTACAGGTAGAGAATACAGCGTGCTGTGTGGTGTTACAGGTAGAGAATTCAGCGTGCTGTGTGGTGTTACAGGTAGAGAATACAGTGTGGTGGTACAGGTAGAGAATACAGAGTGCTGTGTGGTGTTACAGGTAGAGAATACAGAGTGCTGTGTGGTTTTACAGGTAGAGAACACAGCGTGCTGTGTGGTGTTACAGGTAGAGAATACAGTGTGCTGTGTGGTGGTACAGGTAGAGAATAAAGCATGCTGTGTGGTGTTACAGGATGAGAACACAGCGTGCTGTGTGGTGTTACAGGTAGAGAATACAGCGTGCTGTGTGGTGTTACAGGTAGAGAATACAGCGTGCTGTGTGGTGTTACAGGTAGAGAATACAGTGTGCTTTGTGGTGTTACAGGTAGAGAACACAACGTGCTGTGTGGTGTTACAGGTAGAGAATACAGTGTGCTGTGTGGTGTTACAGGTAGAGAACACAGCGTGCAGTGTGGTGATACAGGTAGAGAATACAGCGTGCTGTGTGGTGTTACAGGTAGAGAATACAGCGTGCTCTGTGGTGTTACAGGTAGAGAATACAGCGTGCTATGTGGTGTTACAGGTAGAGAATACAGCATGCTGTGTGGTGTTACAGGTAGAGAATACAGCGTGCTGTGTGGTGATACAGGTAGAGAATACAGCATGCTGTGTGGTCTTACAGGTAGAGAATACAGCATACTGTGTGAGTGAGACCACAGTGAAATGAAAATCGCTAACACAATGAAATTGCAATGTGTGAACACAGCCTAGATGTTCTGCAACACATTTGGGCTGAGAATAGGCAGGGTGGAGAACCGTGATGAACAGCTGAGGGAAAGCAATGCATTTTGGGACTTTAAGTACTGTGTACAACTGCTCAACCAGGAAGAACAGCCACACAATACAGAACTAAGACCCCCAACACAAATCGATTTTTGGTAGTTTCAAAACTGGGTTAGACAAATAAGCAATGCTATATGCTTCTACAGGTTTTTTTTTTTTTGTTTTACCTCTACCTGTTCCCCTTTAATGTTGAGACTATTGTCCACTGTTAGAATGGTAGTTGCTTGTTCTGCACAGGCATTTGAGACAATTAGTTGTTTGGAAATTATCATACATATTTTGGCTACGTTCACACTACGTAAGTTTCCAGCCGTAGCGCGTTCCGTGAATAAGCGGCTGGAAACTTACGTAGTTTGCGTACAATGGAAAGTATACGATCTACGGCCGCACAGTTCACACTACGTACGAACTTACGCCCGGATCGTATGCGGCGCCGTAAAAAATGAACCAGACCATTGTTTCCGGACGGAAATGCTGTAACTTACGCCCGTAGCGTAACATGCGGTCCCGTACGTAGTGGTGATTTCTTCATTTTGCCAGCTTTTTGTTCCGATCCAAAAGGTTCTGTGGGGTGTCCGGGGCTAGGCGAAGATTTCCAAGTAAAAGACCGCTGTTAGATCGCTACGAAGAGCGCTCGGGAAGCGTAAGTACGCTACGGGCGTAAGTTCGCGGTCCGTACTTATGCGGCCGCAACTTGCGTAAAGTCCCGGCCGGAGTTTCATACGTATATGTCCGGCCGCGAAAAATATGCGGCCGGACATATACGTAGTGTGAACCTAGCCTCAAGGTGTATGTCGAAAACACATTATTGATATGTTCCCTTTCAGTTGCTGTATCCTCTATAGAAAGCCAGATGACTTCTTGCATTTGACACATGCTTACATCATTGCAGTGGGGGCAGTAAAGGCCATATTTTGCAGTTCTCGTCCAGACCTTGAGCGCACCAATGGAATAAGCTTGCAGGAAGTGCAGAGGAAGTATTCGCGTGTGTTAAAGTTTGCTGATATTTTTCCAGACTTCCTCACCACTGACAAAACAAATAAACGTCCTGCATTGTAATCTGTTATTGTATCGTAACACTTGGCAGTGTTCATTTCCAGGAGATCTCCAATGCCAGCACTGTAATGTTATTTAGTCATTTTTAGAATAGTTCAATATTTAAAGTACATGTAAATGTATAGAATAGCAGAACCTTTCATGAGAAAGTAGAACAATTATAAAAATGAATACTTTTGAGCAGCAAGAGCATTTTTTGTGTGTAGGATTTCATGTGTGTGGCCGATACATTGAAGTTACCATTTAAGCATTTGCTTTCTGACTGCATAGTTCAGACAGGGACAGGCAGATATAAATAGCATATAATAGGTATTTTTACTGGCTTATTTCTTTCATGCGTGACCGAGCCAGTATCTGTCATATGGAATACCAGGCTTTGCCTTACACATAATAGTAGTTGTGGGCCATATTAATTCTGGTCGCTGAATTTCTGTGCTTTCCTACAGAGCAGTATGCTTTTTTTTATATGAAATGCTTTGGTCAATGTGTATTTCAGCCTGGGATTCTATGAGATACCATGCGATTCACTCTGTAGAAGGCCTGATGATCTGCTGTTTAAAGAGGACCTGTCACCCCCCGTGCCGGGGTGACAGGCTCCCGACCCCCTGTTAGATACCCCTATACTTACGTGATCCCGCCGGGTCCCGCTTCCTGAGCCGGTCGGGTCACGGAGATTTGGGCGCCCGAAGCCCGGCGCGCGTGCTGAGAGATGAGTCCGATGCCTATAGAGAATGACGGAGCATCGGACTCCCCATTAATTCTCTATGGGCATCTGACTCTGCTGTCAGCGCGCGCGTCGGGCTTCAGGCGCTGAAATCTCTGTGACCCGACCGCATCAGGAAGCGGGACCCGGCGGGATCATGTAAGTATAGGGGGATCTAACAGGGGGTCAGGAGCCTGTCACCCCGGCACAGGGGGTGACAGGTGTCCTTTAAACGTTAAAACTTTTAAAACCTAAATCAACAGTAGATGTGATATAAAGCAAGTTTGCATTATACATTCATTATTTTTGTTGTTGTTATCATGCTGTGAAACAAAGCTGAACTTACCAAAATTCCAGGTCCAGTCTCCTGAAGGCAGAATTTCTGACTTGTTCTGGTTGAAAAAAACGGACTAAACCCAGGAATTCCGGCCAGTACAGAGTCATAGTCATGTGTCCATCAGTCACATGACTGCCTTCTGTGAGCGCTCAGGTGGTCTGAGATACTTCCTGTTTTTGTTTTGTTTTTTAGAAAAAGAGTGGAATGTGTCACCTGAAATTTTTTTTTTCATTATTGATTGGGGAAAACCATTGTGCCTGAACATTCTGCACAGCATGTATGCTTTAGACCTGCTTACAGAAAGGCACATGGATATAAGGACAATAGACTAGGGCTGATGTAAAAAATAAATGAAACTGCAGATTTTAGAAGTATCCAATGTGTGGCACTGGTACACTCCTTGCTTTGCATACAGGCCTCAGAAATAAAGCACCACCTTGTGGATTTTGTACTCTTCTGTTTATTAGAGTGTTTTTTCAGATACTGATGCAGACTAATAGTCATTGTCAGCTTGTTGTATCATTTGTCAGTCAGCGTCAATCTGTAGCCTTCGTTGTCAGTTTTAGCGTCAATCCGTAGCAACTGACAACTTAAAGGGAACCAATCACGTTAAAATTGGCCATAAAACTAAGTAAACGTGCTGGTACATCACCCAGCACGCTTCCCAAACATACCCCTGTAGCCTGCGTCCCCTGTACATATAGACAGCAAAGTTAGTTTAACAATCTCCCGCGCTGTATGTAAATTACAAGCTAAGTAGTCACGGTGGGCCTGTGGCTGGTCTATTAGTCACGGTCCTGGGCGGCTTCCAGTGCTGTAATCACGCTTCTCTGGGCGTGTTGGAAAGCGCCGCATGCTGACGTCACCCGGGTGGCCGGCATTGCACGTCTGTGACACCGACGTCTTTACTATGCCGCACAGGCGCAGTACAGCAGCGTCTTCTCTGGCTGCACTGCACATGCGCAGCATAGTAAAGACGTCGGCGTCGCAGACGTGCAATGCCGGCCCCCCGGGTGACGTCAGCTGACGAAGGGTGTACCGAAACGGCGTTGGGGTGTTCCTGTGGGTAAGGGAGCCGCACGGCATACATGCATGGTGTTTTGTACTCTGTGTTACTCTAGTTTTACCTTGGCCTGAGGTGACTATTAGTTCATATTAAAGCTTTTTTTGCACTTTATAATTTGTCATTATCACCTCAGGATATTTATTTAACTGTGTTATTTATTGATTTTTGTGCATGCTTTGCCTTTATGTTTGTTTATTGCATGTTGCACTTTTGCACTTTGTAATATATATAATCCACTGGCCAAAGCATGCCTTGTATTTCTCCAAATATTCATGCATGAACCGTGTGGCTTCCCTTACCTTTTGTTTGTATTGTCTGTTTTGTGTAGTCCTCCTTTATGTATGTATATAGTAAATCTTATATAATTGTACTTTACAATCATGTTTGTCTACAATATTTGATCTAATAAACTTTATTACTTATTAATTTACTTATTAACTGGTAGTGGGCTCAAATATCTCTTCTTTGTGAAGAAAAATTTCTTTGGTGTTATATTGTTTATAAAGGGTATGTCTAATCATGTATAGATTGTTATATTGATCTTTAAAAGGTAATCATTTCAAACAATCATTTTGTTTCTCTTTTTCAGGTGTAAAACAAAAGTCTATATGGATAATTTACCAACCACAAGTGTTGTGATAGTATTTCACAATGAAGCCTGGACTACCTTATTAAGGACAGTGCACAGTGTTATAAATAGGTCCCCACGACATCTTCTCGAAGAGATTGTTCTTGTAGACGATGCCAGTGAGAGAGGTTTGTGCCAGAAAATAGATCTATCTCCCCGTCCATGTGATGATTAAGTTTACCCTAAAATGCGTGACTTTACAAATCTACACCTTTACTCAATGGGGGCCTTCTAGGCTCCAATGCAAATCATATGAAGAAACTCGCATAAATAACTTTTACAAGTTAATTTTAAATTTGTAAAATAAGATATGACTAATGTACAACATATTAATGATAATTTTTGTAGAAATCAACAAAAAAACTTTTTTTTTTCCAAATTTCAAACAAAGATATGGAAAACACATAAAGGTATAGTATTTTTCGGCGTATAAGGTGACTGGGCCTATAAGACATCCCTGCCTTTTAAGAAAATCAAACTGTCTCCTGTACCTTTCCCGGCGCAGGCAGTGTGACGTACACTGACTGCGCCGCACCGGGGATCCCTGAAGCTCTCCTGAGCAGTTGAGCGTCTTAATGGAGAAGCTCAGAGATGCTTGGCTGCCGGAAGAGCTTCGGAAGAATGACAGAGGCTTCGGCTACTTCCAGAGCCTCTCCCAGTGTCTCTGAGGAGATGCTTGGTTGCTCGGTAGAGCTTCGGTTACCCCCGCGCGGCGCAGTCAGTGTACGTCACACTGCCTGCGCCGGGAAAGGTACAGGAGACCCGCGGAGGTCTGGAACGGGCCCCAGGTGAGTTAACTGTTTTGTAGTGGTCGCCCCAAACGGTGGGGATGGGGCAATTTTTGAACTCCCCCACCGTATGGGGCGACCATACCCCGTGTATAAGACGACCCCCAACAGAAGATTTTTTGAGGGTTAAAAAGGGGTCTTATATGCCGGAAATTACGGTATATAAAGGTATAGTAAACTAGCTGCAGCTACATTTCTTTTCTAACTTTGTTTTCAATTTTGTCTTCTAAACAATTTTCACAGTTATCTTTTCTGAAGAATGTTCTTTACAACATTTTCCCCACAAGTGGTACAATATTGCTCAGTTTTCCCCTCTAAAGGCCCTATTCCACGGAACGGTTATCGTCCGTATTCGGCCGATATCGGCCGCTACGGACGATAATCGTGCCGTGGAATAGAGTGCAACAATCAGCCGACATCGTTCATGTCGGCTGATCGTTGCAGTCGCTTGTTTTTCAACATGTTGAAAAACAAGCGACTGATATAGCAGCGATCTGCTGCCGTCGCTCCGTTGAATAGGAGCGTCGGCAGCAGATCACCGGCAGTGATCAGCGATCACCTGGGCAACCCCCCTTCCGCTCCCCGCCGCCCCTCACGCACTCATCCGTTTGCTGCTGCTGCTTTGAATAGCGGCGGCAGCGAGCTGGGAACGAGGAGCAAACGAGCACTGAGAGCGCTCGTTTGCTCCTCTTAACGACCCGTGAAATAGGGGCTTAAGTTTCTTGGACAAATGAAAAAAATGCTTTCTCTTTTTTACAATCTCAGACCCTTGATCTTTCTGTACTGGTGCATCACCTTCTTTGCCATTGTAGATAAGCTTATTTATGCCATAATAATATCACACATCCAGAAGATTTTTATTTTATATTTGGCTGGTTTATTGGGCATGTGTTGTATGAATCTGCAACGTCCTCTGAAAGGTACAAGTTGCTCATCTACTGTAACATTAGTACTACGATTGTATAGTTTGGAGCAATTTTTCATAAATATTTTCCAGATATAACTGATAGGGGCTAATTTGTCTGTTTTGTCTGTAGAAACAAAGACTGAAAATGAGTCAGACTTTCTCCCAATATCATCACAGGTCCTTCAGCAATTAGCTCAGTGGTGTATACTGTCCTCAGAAGGACCTGCGATGATGACATGGCCTTATCACTCCCTCCATATGACATATGACATCCTCACATGGCATGATCCAAACAGTGCTGAGTGCATGATAAAAATAGCAGGGGCCTAAAAGGCCCCTTTTCCGTACAGATGTTGTTTTCACTAACAAACATTTTTACACCAAAATGCCTATCAAGAAAATTAGATAAACAACTGGATATTACCAACAACATAATTGAGGAATACCTAGAGTTTCAAAATTCTAACTAAAGTAATTTTGCAGATAATCGCAAGAAAGTAAGCATGGGGGCCTAAAAGGCCCCCAATCCTCATTCTAGGGTTAAAGCATTCTCTATGATTTTGATAGAGCTGTGAAATTACATTTGCCGTATTAAATGATCTTTTGCCATGAGAACATATCCACTCACTGTCATGTACTATTATTGTGTGCAGCATGTAGCTGGTAAATGGGTTGTCTGCATTAGATACCCATTTTCATTTGCCCTCTTAGGTCATGTGGATGTAATAGAAAAGAGTGACGAGGGAGGTCAAATAATGACTGTGTTTTTAATAATGTCTCCTGGTTTGCTGCACAGCTCCATGCCCTTGAGTGCAGAAAATCATGTTTACAACAATGCTGAAATTCTCTTGTTTCAGCTGCGTAGGAAGGTGTCAGACAACAAAGTGACGCTGCCTGATCATTTGTTTATGCACTCGAGCACAGAGCTGGCAACAGAAGCTTTGGCTCCATGATTATTTTGGGTGTTTTTATTTTGTATACTCATTAGAAGGGAATGTTATCTAGCAGTTTCCAGGTCACTTTAGTCATAAATTTATACCATCATTTTATCTGCGTTTGAAAAAGAAAGAAAAAGGAGCTAATGCAATTTTTTTTACAGTTAAAACATTTTTGTCAGATTTTTCTTTTATTGTGGAAATGACTGCATTAAAGTGTCACTGTCGTTTAAATATTTATTGCAGAAATGAATAGTACAGGCGATTTTAAGAAACTTCGTATTTGGGGTTTATTAGCCGAAAAATGCATTTTGAAGCTTAAACACCAGCCGAAAGCAAACGAGTGCCGATCTCATTGATCTTTGCTGTATAACTATACAGCAAAGATCTCAATGAGAGATCAAAGTATATATACTAGAAGTCCCCCAGGGGGAATAACCCTAACCCCAGGGGGGCTTCTAGTATATGTGTAAAAAAAAAAAAAAAAGTATTATTAGTAAAAAGCCCCCTCCCCTATTAAAAGTTTGAATCACCCC